>NC_050462.1:48131758-48487538 GCF_903995425.1 Onychomys torridus
TGGTCAAAGATGCTCTTTCTGATGCTGAGGGCTTAATGTACATAAAAATTCAGCTTCCATAAGAGATGGAGATGACAATCATGTGGGAAGAACACGTGGAAAAGGCCTTTGTCCTCTGACTAGCAGAAGGAATCTTCACAATTGTTCTGATGATATATGTGTAGGACAGAAATATTAATGCCAAAGTGAACATTAGGGTAAAGACAGCACAGGAAAACCCCATCTTCTCCAGGAATTTTGTATCTGAACAGGAAAGTTGCAGCAGGGGGAAATAATCACAGGTATAGTGATCAATGATGTTGGACCCACAGTAATCAAGGTGTAGGAGCAACATGAGTGCAGGGAAGATGATTAGGAAAGAGACCAGCCAGCAGGCAAAGACAAGCATTGTGCAGACTTTCTGACTCATGATGGTCAGGTAGTGCAGGGGCTTGCAGATGGCAACATAACGATCATAGGACATGGCAGCCAGAAGATAAAATTCAGTGACTCCCAAAAGGATGAAAAAAAATAACTGAGCTATACAATTGTTGAAGGAAATGGTTTTATCCCCTGAGATAATGGTGCCCAGGAACTTGGGTATAGTGACAGTCGTGAAGGACACTTCTAATACAGAGAAATTCCTGAGGAAGAAATACATGGGGGTCTGGAGCTGGGAATCCAGCAGGGTGAGAGTGATGATGGTCAAGTTCCCTGTGATGCTGAGTGTGTAGGTGATGAAGAGAAAGATGAAGATCACAACCTGGAGCTTAGGGTCGTCTGTTAACCCCAGAAGAATAAACTCTGTGGTTTCTGTATGGTTTCCCATTCTGCAGTTACTTTTTTTTCTTCTGCCAAATCTAAAGGCAAAACCAGAAAGAATCAAGTAGATTGAGGATTAGTAAAAATGAAAACAAGGAGCTGTCATATTGAAGTAGTATGCTGTTTTCACCTTTAAGGGACATTTAAAGCCATTCAATACTAATGATTCTTTAATTACCTTTCTTGAAACAGAGAACAACTCCACTTCAAGGCAGTTTGAAAGACAGTTAAGTATCAAACTATGATGCAATAAATATTCATCTCAATGAGAATGGAAATTATGAAAAATATTTTGGTGAAGACGTGAAGAGAAAAGTACTCTAAAATATTTCAGTAGTGATGTTGGCTTAGTACAAGTAGTATGATAACAGAATGGAGGTTCCTGCAAATGAGAACTGTGGATTTAGTATATAGTCTAGTGGCCTTGTTCCAAAGTATGTATCCAACTAATGATATCACAAAGAAGTGGGATGATTCTTCAGCTGATATACATCCAGGAAAGATTAAGGATACCTAGTATTGATTGATTGAGTCTGAACCACTTACTAGCCTAAAAATCAGTTAACCCTCTTTGATAATTACCTCATCTTGTAAATATACAGTTTCTTCTGCAGACAAGTCCATATCAAAGGACAATTTTAAGTTATAAGTGTTAATATGTGTGAAACATTATAAGATTATAAATACATGTGCATGATTGTGTTTATGTTTAGCCCAGTGTAATGTCAACAAAATTACCTTTTTCTCACTCCTTTATTGCCATGGCATTAGAAGTGATACTTGCTGTTCACATGCATAAGACCTTATACTCATAGACACCAATCTACTCCACTTAGACGACAATGTTGTCACTTCCCATCAACGATCATATTACTTGGTACATTTACAGAAGGACAGATTTGATTATCAAAGCTATTTTAATACATCTTGTGCTTAGTTTAATTTTAGCTGAAAGGAAGGATATACCCAGTTGATACTGACTTTAATCATTGTTGTTATCATTCTCTTCTTTATGCTGCCACATGTGAGTTTATTGGAGTTGTTACAATACCGGAAGATTTAACTTTTGCATAATGATTTTTATTGTTTGGTTTCCTGTATTCTGGAGCTCTTTTTGGGTCCTACTAAATAGAGTATTTTATTCTTTAAACGTAAATTATAATTATTCAAATCACAGACTGTGAAAAGTGTTCGAAGTATGTTTAAAATAATCATAATACTGAAACTTCTGATTTATTGCTCCTAAAACTGTAAGAGTCACATGCTGACATTTGAAAACACTGAGACACTTTTTCCCCACTGTATGTCATAATCGTAAAATGTATCATTGTTGATGAATAAATGTACTTTTAGAATTAAAAATAAGTAAATGCATATCATTAGATTAGTACTATTTTGGAAGTGAAAATCCTCTTTTATCCTCTTTTAATGTTGTATCTACTTTTCTTATTCTATGTACTTTGATTTGAACATTTTACAGGTAGCAATGCAATTATTCATTTTCCTCTTACGAGTTAGAGCTATGAAGGAATGCAGGGAGAATTGTAAAGAAATGTCTTAGTAGCTGTTGGTAAATATCCCTTCCTTCCATTAACATTTTTGTACCAGTCCTCAAAGACCAGAAAAACAGGCTTAAGGAAACCTCGACATGGCTTGTTTTCAGTAGGTGATCAAATGTCCAGCTCTAGGGCTGTTTTGATACATTTTCATGTAAAAACATTTGTGAAAACTCAATGGGTTGTAGCCACTTGTCAACTAAATGGGTTTGTTACAAACTTTAAAAATTCGTGGATTTCTAGACCATTAAAATGTTCCAAGGATGTGTTTGATCTGAGAGTAAAGATTATGTCCAAACATTTAATTCATCTCTTTAAGTTCAAAATGTTAAGTGAGTTAGGTTACTTTTTATTTTTTTTAAAGATGAATATATGTAAACAGAGTTCTGTCTGCAGGTAAACCTGATGCCAGAGAGGGCATCAGATCTCCTTACAGATGCTTGTGAGTTGCCATGTGACTGCTGGGAATTGAACTGAGGATCTCTGGAAGAGCAGCCAGCTCTCTTAACTGCTGAGTCATCTCTCCAGCCCAGGGTTAAGTTATTAACATCTCATTTCCTTCCACCCATTTCATCAAATTTACTTCATACTTGCCTTTTAAAGAATCTGAGATGAATTCCTTGAACAATTCAATGTAACAATTAACAATGATAATTTTTGTTCAGTATCATGATTACAATTAATCTTCAGGATTTCATTATGAAAATATACCCAAATTGTGCCCTTCCCAAGTCTCTACAATGAAATAAACAACAACAATGACCCTTGAAATAAACTAGGTAAAGTATGGGCAATTCATATAATATTCATGGGGAGAAAACTGTATTAAAGGATATATTAGAGTTGAAAGGTTAAAGGATGCTCTTTTGAGAGACACATTAGGGAGTTTGACTAGTTGCATTTTAGTTTTGATATGTGTGTTTGAATACTGTTAATAATATTTCATGATGCCCTGGATGATCATTTACCTCCATGATACACTGACTTTGAAAGGCCAGTTTTTTCTCAAGTTTTCCTGCATTTATCCATTTTTTTCTTTAGTCAAACATCATTAAATGTAACTTATTAGAAAAATTACACAGAGGACATCTCCAAACATATTTTGTTGATCACATTGTCTTCATTATTTATGCATTCAAATTTTAAAGAATTGTTCATAATGTTGGTGAATGATGGATAGGAAAGAATAACTGTTTCATTCAAGGCATGGGTAATATCTAGCTCATCTTCAAATCTCAAATTATATAAAAGTACTCTCTATAATAAAGTTGGATGGATAGGGAGGTAGAGAGGATCTAGGATGAGTTGGTAGAGGGGAAAGAATATGATCAAATATATTATGTGCAAAAGATTTAAATACCTAAGTAAGTAAACAATAAAAATATTCTTATATCAGTATTATCACTGCAGGGTCTAGGTCATACCATAAGGGTTCTTTAGAGAATTTTTGTTTACTTGGATTTAGCAGATTCCTCAGGAGAACTCACTGAGTGACTATACTTATTTTTATTAAATTCTCTTTTTGCTATTTTCATAGTTACTTATGCAAATCTTTCCAGGAAATATGAACAGAGTACATTAATAACTTTAAATAATGATGTACAGGATCAATTTCAATATTAATATTCATATATAGAGAAGAAAACTAAGAGAAAGAGAGTTTATCAGGCCACATTTAATAGCTTGATAGATACTAGCACTACTGTCCAGAAACGTTTTTGAAAATGAAAAAAGAAACTCTGATCCATTAATAATAATGGTAGTAGAGAAACAAAAAGCAAACTGAAAGGTTGAATTTCACAGAACTGCTAGAGAAGTAATAATAATACTTCATGAAGGTTTATTTAGTTATATACCAATAGATTATGTATTTCCTTATGTATACTTCATTTAAAAAATGTTCCAAATAGAGAATTTGGAACAAGTATCTAACCTCACACTTTTAGTTCATTACCTAGTCATCTACAAAGAAAACACAGAAGAAAAATGAAATAATAATATTATTATCTTAAAACACTATTGATTTCTGATTTAAGATATTATAAAATCAGTTAACATCATAGGAAGCATGTGGCTTGGTCTTTTTTTTTTTTTTTTTTTTTTTTTTTGAGACAGGGTTTCTCTGTGTAGTTTTGGTGCCTGTCCTGGATCTCACTCTATAGACTAGGCTGGCCTCAAACTCACAGAGATCCGCCTGCCTCTGCCTCCTGAGTGCTAGGATCAAAGGCATGCACCACCACCGCCCAGAGTGGCTTTGTTTTGAAAGAGGTTATTATAATTTTTAACTCAAGTGGACTACTTAATGCATTTATAACTTTTAATGAGGTAGTTTCTTTAAAAACAAAATTTCTCTGTTCAAAATAGAGTTGAAATTTCAAGAATGTTTTTGAAAATTGAGATTTTTATAAATAATTGTGTTCCAAAAATTCTGTAGCAACTAGGAATGGCTGTGCTATTATTTTCCTTTCAGTTGAAATGATTTCTCAATTTTGACAGTATATTCATAGTAGTAACGATTCATTAAAGGCATTATTTCACTGATCAGAAACTTGTATATTTGATTTAATTATTTTCACATATTTCTGAAACTTTTATTCTTATTCTCAAATGAAGCATTGGGGTTCAGATTTGATAACTATCATTAATTTATACAACTAGCAAATGTCAAATATCAATAGATTCCCTAAAATTAAAGGATATTTCTTCAAAATAACACTTGTCTATAAAATGTGGAATGAGAATTGTGGACATAATAAATTTTTGCTTTTAATCAACAGAAAATACATAAATTGACATAAGTAATCATGCCACATTTCAAAATATAATTACAGTAAATCTTAAGTTTGATAAAGTTGAGCTCTGAAATGATGTTTGATTTTGAGAGGCTTGCACTGCCCTTTTTATGTCCAACTTACCTGTGACTTTCATACAGCTTCTCAGAACTGCTGGCATGGTGGAAGTATCGTCCATTCTATTTCATTAAATAGTCCCCACCCCAGGTAACTATTTAGGGTTTCAATGTAAAGGGTTTCTTCTATGTTTTCTCATTTTATCCAAAGTGGGTTTGTTCTTTTGGTTACTGAGAGATGAGAAGGAGTGAAGGTAGAAATTGAAACAGTTTCAGGAGATGTTTTAAACAAAATAACCATGGCTTGCTAACATACTTTATGCCACATGGAGTACTAAAGTTTTACCCATTCACTCTGCAATTGGCTCAAGGGACCAATTCAGTGAATCAAAATAGCCAGCAGAGGAATGTACACAAAGCACAAGGGACTGTCAAGCATAATAGCATTAGTATCAAAATTGGAAAAAGAAGATTGGGGTACAGTGTCCAGTGAGAGTAAGGTCACTAATAAAGAAGGAAGTCATGCTGATTTTCATGTAGTTTGAATTCAGCCTACCTTTAAGAATTTTGACTACATTAAAACATCTTATACTTTGTGCCTTTTTGTCTCTACTCATTTATTCAATAATAATGAATTAGTGTTATAATTCATGTGTCAAACATAATATTAGGACCATTTTCCTTGAGGAGGCTATAAATATAGTATTTTGCCAATGTTAGATTATTTTTTAAGGTCCAATATTACTGTGTAAGAATTTAGCAAATGCTATCCAAAACATTAAAATAGAACATAAATAGAGGTTTTTGATTGTCTTGCTTGTTTTTTATTTTTTAAAATTATTTATTTTTATTTTTGAGATTATAATGTAATTGTATCATTCCCCCCTCCCCTTCCCTTTCCTCCCTCCATACCCAACCATATATCCCTGCTTGCTCTCTTCCAAATTTGTGGCCTTTTTCTTCATTAATTATTGTTACAAACATATATGTAAGGGGATATACATTTATATATTCCTAAATACATGTGTACCACATGCCATGGAAGTCAGAAGAAGATGATGGCACCCTTGGAACTGGAGTTACAGATGGTTGTGAGCCACCATGTGTGTGTTGGGAATTGAACTCAGGTCCTCTGCAAGAGCAGCAGTGCTCTTAACCACTAAGCCATCTTGGCACATGCACTTCAACAGTGTAGCATACTCCATAATTTTAATTGGTTTTTAAAATATTTAGTATATTTTAAGCAGATTTCCAGGCTAAATAATAGTAATAGTGGGTACCTAAATATTTATCATCGAGGATAATGGGAATCGAAAAGGTTTAACAGAACAGGGAATGAAGCAATGGGAGAGGGGAGAGACATTGGTGGAGTTAATCAAAATGAAGAGAGTACAAAAAAGACATATGGAAATCTGCTACCTTATAACCAATTAAAAAGTACAACTTATATAAAACAAAAATTGAAGGGAGATACTCCATATGGCTGGGAAAAAAAACCTGACCCCAGAAGCTATATGAAAACACTCGTGCCAGGGTGAGCCATGGGGCAGCCAGTACTGAGGTCAGGGAGTGTGCAAGCAGCCTGGAGCTCCCAATAGGGCCTGTCCTAGGCCAGCCAGCAGGCACCCAGCATGGAGCCACTACACCCATGCTGCTTGCCATGCTGGGAGGGAAGAGTGAGAGGCGGCAGTACTGCCCACAGGCTACAAGCACAAAGGTTGAGCCAGGCAAGGCTCAGGGTGCAGACATCAAGGGCTGGGGTGTGTGTGAGTGGCATCCAGGAGCTTGCACAGAACCTGCCCCCAGACACCCTACCTAGCCACATCACCCTGACTCTGGGCAACAGCAGCATATCTGAGACAAGTCTTGTCACTGGTGCAGTGTTTATAGTGCTTCAGAAACCAGAGCTCCCAATAGGGCCTCTCCTAGGCCAGCCAATAGGCACCCAGCATGGAGCCACTACACCCATGCACTAAACTACCCTAATTGTCATCATAGAACCTACATTCAGTAACTGATGGAAGCAGATGCAGTGATCCACAACCAAACACTGGGCTGAGCTCCTAGACTACAGTTGAAGAGAGGGAGGAGGGATCACAGGAGCAAGTGAGGTCAAGATCATGACAGGGAAAATCATGGAGACAGCTGACCTAAGCTGGTAGGAGCTCATGGACTCTGGCCTGTCAGCTGGGGAACATGCATGGGACTGAACTAGATCCTCTGAGTGTGGATGACAGTTATGTGGCTATATCTGTTTGGGGAGCCCCTGGTAACGGGACCAGGACTTATCCTGGGTGCATGAAATGGCTTTTTGGAACACTTTCCTTAGGGTGGGATACCTTGTCAGCCTTGACACAGTGGGGAGGGGCTTAGTCCTGCCTCAATATAGTTTGCCAGACTTTGTTGAGTGGCCTTACCCTCTCTGAGGAGTGGATGGGGGGTGGGATGGGAGAAGGTGGAGGACAGGAGAAGGGGAGGGAGGGGAAACTGGGATTGGCATGTAAAATGAAAAAAACTTTTTTTTTAAAAATTAAAAAAAAGAAAAGAAAAGAAACCAGAGGCCTTGAACCAGACCAACCACTCATTGTAATGAATATTTGCATGTAAAGCCATTTGGGCAATATATATATAAAACATACTGAAATGAATATTCAGTCGAGAGGCGAGAATGATGGAGGAACGGAGCAGTGAGTACACAGTGGAGAGAGGCAGAACTAGAGACACAATGGTAGCGACAGGTGTGAGAGAAGGCTCCAGTGAATGGGGGAGCATGTCCTTGCTGAATTGGGCTTATTGGGTGGTGTGCAACAGTCTGGGGCTTGTGCAGACTCAGCCCCAAACATGCTGATCATTCTGGTTCTGAACGATGACAGTATGTCCAAGACAAAGAATTGTTCATTTTCTGGATTGGACCTCCTCCAAAGACCTCTATGGTCTATGTGGCCCCTGGAGGCCTCTTTGGCATCCATGGTCCACTGTTTCAAGCAGTGTTGAAGGGCAATGTTCATGTGGATGTCTGGGGTGCTACAGCAGTCAGAGGCTGTGTTCATGTCAGTGGCTCGTGTTACCACTGAAGGTCATGCTGTCCATAGTCTGTCATGCTATCTGAAGCCATGTTGATATCTATGCACCCTGCTGGCACTGAGGGTCATGTCTGGATCTGTAGCCCTGCTGCAGCTGCGGCCTATGTTAATATCTCTGACCTGTGCTACCACCAAAGGCCGTGTGGATGTCTGTGGTCTATGCTGCCGCTGTGGGCCATGATGGTGTCTGTGTCCCTTACTGTGGCAGAGGGTTATGTTAAGTCCATGGTCTGTACTGCCACTATGACCATACTGAGGTCTGTTGTACATGCTGATGCCAGAGACCGTGTGGATATCTGTGGTCCATGCTGTCACCAGAAACCATGATCTGTACTCCTGCTGACTGCAAAAGGCAAGGAAGCTACTTTTGGCATTGTATTGTTGACTACAGACTCACAGTTGAGGAAGAGGGGCACAGAAGGCTTCTGTGACAACCCATATCCCTCCCCCAACTTTCTCCATAACAGCCTAGACAGAAAGCCATCAAAGAGAAATCTTAAAAATTGTGATAAGGATGCTGAAGTGTAGCTGTATACAACTGATCAAGTCTGTTGGGGTTTTGAGTGGGGAAGGACTCGGTTTTCTGTAAGGGGCTGGCCACTGGGAGTTTGACCATGTGAGTTTATGTGCAACATAAGTTAAATTTGGGTTTTCTTTCACTTTTTAAAATATTCTTTTTCTTTTTCTTTTTTTGTGGGGTGAGGTCACATCATAAGGGTTGGGGAAAGACTTGGGAGGATTGGGAAGTGATGTGAAATTCCTGAATAATAAATAAAAATTATGTAAAAATTAAAAGAAAAGAAAATGCCAGTGCCATAATACCAGTGATACTTACAAGCTTTTTGGTAACGATTTCCCCCAGAGACCCCCATATAACATACTCTTGCCATTCCTTTTGGTTGTACACTAGAATTAGATGATACCATATCAGTTAGCTTTCAGGGTCCTGCATGATGCTTTGTAGGCCACAAGGAGAGAAAGGATATTAACAGTCTTTCCCAGATGTGAATCTAATGATCTATACGACCAATTTTTCAGGCAAGATATGACTACTTCACTACTACTAGGGATAACCAACTGTTTTCACAATGTAAACCTTGTCAAAATCCTATGGCAAGAAAATACTGGACTCTTGTGGGGGGACTGAATGTTGTTGCTTAGCTAAATTGACACAGCGTTAAGTTGGTTTTTACCTATTTGCCTTAACACTCATAGAAAATGCTTCTAGCAGCCTTAATCAGAAAAATATTCTCTTTCCAGTGTATCATGGTAAATGTAAATAATCATGGCTCCATAAAGTTCTGAGAATAAGTGATGAATGAGTGCTGAGCCCCTAAAAGAGATTTATACCATTCCCACTAAGGCTCAGGACTCCATGTGTGTACCTGGACACACTGGACAATAACAACAACATCACATAAACACACATATAAAACGGGAGATAAATAAAACTAGATCTAACACATGATTTCAGCAAATCTAGGAAATAAAAATATTGTGAACTTGAAATTATAAGTAGAAAATATTTGTATATTCAATAAGTGAAGAATTAGCCAGATAAGTTACATAGCTTGAAAAATAATGTTTGTTGTAGATTATTTGATATATTTTATGTAGCTACTGTTTCATTAGTAATATGGAAGAGAAAATTTAAGCATATGCTTATTAAAACAGTGATACCTCTAAAAAACAAAATATGAAATATTTTTATTAAGAATAACGAGCAAGGAAATTTATATTTTATAGATACTAGTTTTTATCCAGAATTTTATTCATACTTTAAATTTTTTAATTTTAAAAAAATTGTAAGATTATAATATAATCACAACATTTCTCTCTTTCCTTTCCTCCCTCCAAAGCCTCCCATATACCCTCTCCACTCTCCTTTAAATTCATGGCCCCTTTTTTCATTGTTAGAGTATGCATGCTCATACATGTGCATGTGTGAGTGTGTGTGTGTGTGTGTGTGTGTGTGTGTGTGTGTGTGTATGTGTGTGTGTCTGTGTGTATTCATAAATATAACCTATTAAGTCCATAGTCCATATGATGTTACTTGTATGTATATTTTCAGGGTCAACCATTTGGCACAGAAATTTAACCAGATTTAAAGGTATGGTCAAGCCTGTGATCCCAGCTACTTGGGAGGCACCCAGGCAGTGGGACCCAGACCTATCCTTAGTGCATGACCTGGCTGTTTGGAACCTTAGGCTTACACAGGGACACTTTGCTCAGCCTGGAAGGAGGGGACTGGACCTGCCTGAACTAAATCCACCAGGTTGAATTGAATCCCCAGGGGAGTCTTGGCCCTGGAGGAGATGGGAATGGAGGGGAGGGGCTAGGGGGAAGGTGAGGGTGGGGGCGGGAGTGGGGAGGACAGGGGAACCCATGGCTGATGTGTGAAATTAAAACACAAATATAATAAAAAAAAGAGAATAGATTACAAGAAATGATGAGAGACTCAGGCAAGCCTGGGCTACAGAGAGCAAGCACAAGAGCAAGAGAGTGAGAGAGAACGCATCATTGAGACAGACATTGTGAGATCAGCACTGATAACAGAGGATTTAAAATTTTCTTAATTTTTATAAAATATTTGCAACAGCAACACTTCACATTAGCACATTGTTTTCATTTGTTTCTGTCAAAAGCTACTTTATGAACTAAGTCTTTGAAGGCTTGTTTTACTTGCTGGTTCCTCAAGGAATAAATAAAAGGGTTCAACATGGGAGCAATCGAAGTGCTGAGAACAGCTACTGTTTTGGTCAGTGATGCCCTTTCTTTTGCAGAAGGTTTCACATAGATAAATATGCAGCTTCCGTAAGACATGGAGATGACAATCATGTGAGAGGAACAGGTGGAGAAAGCCTTTTTCCTCTGACTGGCAGATGGAAATCTTAAAATAGTTCTGATAATATACATGTAAGATAAAATCACCAGTGCCAATGTGAACAGCAAAGTAAACAGAGCAAAGTAGAAACCAATCACTTCTAGGAGCCTAGTATCTGAGCAAGACAGTTGTAAGAGGGGAAAATAGTCACAACAGAAATGATCGATGACATTAGAAGCACAGAAATCTAACTTGAGGACCAGCATGAGTGGTGGGAAAATGGTCAGAAATCCTGCTAGCCATGAGGCAAGGACAAGAAGGGTGCAAACTTTCTGGTTCATCATGATGGTGTAATGCAGTGGTTTGCAGATGGCGACATAGCGATCATAAGACATAGCAGTTAGAAGAAAAAATTCTGTCACACCAATGAAGATGAAGAAAAATAACTGAGCCAAACAGTTGTTATAGGAAATGGTCTTGACTTGAGTAATTATTGATGCCAAAAATCTGGGGATGGAAACACTGGTGAATGTAATTTCTAAGAAGGAGAAATTCCGGAGGAAGAAGTACATAGGAGTCTTTAAATGAGAGTCTAGCAAGGTGAGGATGATGATGATGAAGTTTCCAGTGATACTTAATATGTAGGTTATTAATAAAAAGATGAAAATTATTACCTGAAGCTCTCTGTTGTCTGATATTCCCAAGAGCACAAACTCCGTAATTACTGTATAGTTTTTCATACTGATTTTCTCTTTTAATAAAATGCATTGATGAAAAAGACATCAAAGAGTTTATTTAATGAGGTGGAATTGAAATGTTTGTATATTGACATTATCATCTCCAACAAAATGATGCATTGACTCTCTTTTTCTGTAAAAATTACAACACGGGCATTTTCTGTCTTTCATTTAACATTTAGATAATCATTATTGTCTTCCTTTAAAAATACATGTATAAATGTCATTAATTTATCATCATAGCATGCAGGTCAAAGCTAATACTTGTTAATTACCATCAAAATAGAGACTGTACACATATACTATATTGAATAGGGAAATATACTTATGGATTCATGTTTAAAATTTCCTTATTAATATTTTTGTATGAAAACTGTGCTTATACTCAAAATTTCTGTATGTGTAATACAGCTTTAAGAGACAGATTACCTCCATAGTAATTATTGACTTCACCTGTAATTTGAATGCTGTTCTGAAATATCTGCTTGGGAAGCACATATATTGCTTTCCGTTTTTAAGATTGTATGCTTTTAGAATTGAAATATCTAATATTTAGAGTCAATTTTGACGCCACTTGAAACTTACAGAATTTAATTAATAGAATTCAATGAACAAATTTACAATTATAATGAATAGTATTGTAAAAATTTTAACTCTTACAAAATTGTTTTATATATAATCACAAATACCTGTGCTTGCACCCACAGTCATAGGACTATTGTTATGTTGGTTATAAGAAGAGGAAAAATTAATCACAGAGCTAGAAAAGAGAAATATAATACTATAATAAATTATGCATTTGTGTGATTATCATAAGTAATAGTTTAATTAATGATGAACTTTTTAATATTTACTTTGTATCTTTATCCTTACTTTTTTGAGAACAAAAGGAAGTTCATGAGGAAGTTTTTTCTTTTTTGCAAAAATATTGCTTCTCTTCTTGAAGACTGACTGTTCAGAATAAATAAAAAATTATTAGCTTTGCTTTATTGAAATTATAAGATGTAAGATACATCATTTCTATCTGTTCAATACTAACACACAACAAACAATATACTGTTTGTGGCGTAAGTTCTCAATTATTATGTCATATTGCTGTCTTTGTATAGCAGGAACTGGACTCTGGGCAAGAGGAGATTATTAAAAATGGTAATGGGCATTTCCCCTTTTCCACATAGTATTTTGATAGTCAATATTGTCTTCGTTTATAAAATGCATATAGCTGTCACTAGTTATCATTAAACATGCATGTCAAAAGCCACCTTGTTATTAACGTTTGAGAAATGGTTGAACTATATATTAAACGTGCATCTAAAAATAAATGCTAGAATGATTGAGTTCTCCAATTCTTTTGAGTTAATGAAGTTTTAAATAACATACAAAACAAATTTATTTAAAACACAGAACATTCTTTTCTTATATTGTATAACTAACACCCATTGGAAAGGTGATTTCAAATTTTCCTTTATTTTCTTAAAATATAAAATATATTTTATAATTTTTTGGCATTCAGCTAAAAGTTGCTTCTATTATTATATAAACCCTTTAGCATAGATTAATCACATGCTTAACTGAAAGATTTTTAATAGTCTCACTTAGAAGTAAAATTGCTCTCTCTCTCTCTGCATTGTGTGTGTGTGTGTGTGTGTGTGTGTGTGTGTGTGTGTGTGTGTAGGGAGGGTCTTACTATATAGCTCTGGCTGGCCTAGAACTCACTGTGTAGACCAAACTGGCTTTGAACTCATGGAAATCTGATTGCCTCTGTATATAATGTTCTTAATTCTTCCATATGAACAGAAATATGCTGGAACTCGACTATAAATCTGTTTTAAATCATTACAATTCTTTAATTCAGGGAATAGTGGGTGGCACATTTTAAAGTTCTCTGCAGAAGGTAAAGAATGAATATTACTTAAGAATTAGACAATTGTACCTTCTGTGGTCACTACAAATCCCTGAGAGACTAGTTTGGAGGAAGAAAGGAAGCAAGCAGAGGCTAGCTAATTCAGGAGATGTAACGCGGTCATGAACTACCTGTCTGGAAATCACAGCGATACAGGGAGATGAAAGCTGAGGCAATCAACCTGCTTTCCCTTCAGCCAAACTTCATTTTCCTAATAAACACATGGACTCTTCACTCGGGAGATAATTTATTCTCAATTATCTTGGGGTTGGTTATCTGAGTGAACTAATCTACAATGGGCCATTTGTTGAGGGTAGTATCTTTATTTTATTCACCTGTGTATCTCAAGGGACCAGAGAAGGTGAGCAATTAATGAAATCATTTAATATCCTTACATATAAGCAAACTTTATTTGCTGCTGGTGAGAATACAACACGTTGTATCCATTATGGAAATCAATATGGAGTTTTCTCATAAAACTAGTACATTACCCAACCATATAATTCCTTGGCATGTATCTAAATAATTCTAAATCCTACCACAAAGATACTTGAATGTTCTTGTTATTTTTTTTCTCAATTCATAATACCAAGGAAATGGAACCAACTTAGTTGTTCAGCAACAGATAAATGTATGGTACACTCACACAATGGAATTTTATTTAACCATAAATAAATATTAAATAGTGAAGTTTGTAGAAAAAATTGATCTGAAAATTATTATATTGAGTAAAATAACTCAGGCTCATGGGAAAAAAACAAACATTGAATGCTCTCAGGCATATACTATTTTAATTTTTATATATGTGAATACATATAACGCACTCATTCATTCATATATGGCTGTTGTTGTGTGTCTAGGCCATGTAACTAGTAAGGGTACCACAAGAGGTGAGAAGGGGGTTTTAAAGACACAGAAAATGGAAATAGAATATATGTGACATAAAAGGAAAGAGGCCTAGCAGAGAAAAAAGGGTACAGGTTGGGGGTTGGTTGGGAAAGAAGCAGGGAGGAAGATAAAAATGCAAATTATGTGTGCAAATACCATAACAAAACCAATTACTGGTGTTCAAATTTAAAAAATAAAACTTTATTTTTATTAAAAAGATAAAATTCAAACTAACACATAAATATGAGATGCAAGTGTATATTCAATAGTGCACAGTAGTATAAAGGGACATACATACAGAGTGGTCATTATATTTTCCACCTGACTCCTATTTTCTTTATAGTTTAAATTACCCAGTTTAATGCTCTATAATATAGCCTATGTGACACTTTGTATATTTACTCAGAAACTAACTCTCTCTTTCTCTCTAATATATATATATATAATTTTGGTAGGGGAGATAGAGGACCAAGTATATAAATATATGTAGTATATAATGTTGGTAGGAGATAGAGGACCAAGTTTATAAATATATGTAGTATATAATGTTGGTAGGAGATAGAGGACCAAGTTTATAAATATATGTAGTATATAATATTGGTAGGGTAGATAGGACCAAGTAAGAGTTTAGTGTATATATGTTTTAAAATTTTTATATTTTCCAAAATAGATATTGAGTATATTTTATTATTTTCTTTGTTCATCAATTGCTTTTGTCCTATTTATCCATAAGATACATTTCTGTGCATTAATAGTTAACTTTTAAAATTAATTTTGTATGCTATCAAACAAATAGTGCTTCATCGCAGAAGTTTCCAATGTATGTTGTTATTCTTGGTCCTCCTTCATTCCTTGCCCATTCTCGTTCCATTACCCCATTATCCTACAGTCCCATTCTGACCTACCTTTTCCCAAGAGAGTCTTCCTCCAGCTTACATGTCATGTGTTCCATGGTCCTTCCATTTCTGTATTAGCTTACTGTTCTTTTAAATCATTAACAACCTAAGGAAAACTAGACATGGGTTTCTTAATTTAACCTTCTCAATTTCAGTTACAGCAGAGGAATTGTAGACTACCCACATCTGGTGAATCATTCTTTTTAAAACCAATCCAGGTCTGAAAAATAGTCCATTTTAACCAGAATGTTACAGCAGATGTAGAAACAGATATTTTTATATGAGTAAAAGGTCATCAGCATTTACAATATGTATAGCCCTTGCCTGCAAATTCTGTGTGTAGAATGTTTTGTGTAATTATATCCACATTGCAAAACTATAAGTGTAGACTTCTTCCAACAGAAAATGGGACACCATGTAAATATCCATTACTAGAATACTGGATGTATGCACTACATTTAGTAAAATCCTAAACGCAATTGCATATACATATGTTTGAAATATGTTGTATAGAACTGATGAAGGATGGAGCCCTCAGAGTCCATCATCTATTCTAACTTGGAGTCTTTTATGTTTCAAAATGGAGTTTGGGGCTTTTTTCTAGTTCTATGAAGAATGCCATTTGGATTTTGAGTGTAGATTGCTTTTGGCAATATAGCTATTTCTATAACATCAGTTCTGTTCATCTATAATCATGGGAAGTCCTTCCATCTTTTTCAAGTTATCTTCTTCAATTTATTTCTTTCATATCTTGATCCTATTTACATGATGTATATCTTTGTCTTCCCATTTCATTGTATTTTTCTAACAATCTCTAACAGCTAATTCTCTCACTCTTGTAAACATGGTTATAGCTGTTAATCTTTTACCTCTCTCCAATGAAAAGGATCTCAAAAGGCCAGAAGGGACTGATCTCTAAAATCCTGACAAGGTGATACAGCATGCAGGCCAGTTCTGGGTGCACCTTTAGAATAAAGCTTGTTTTAATTGGAAAACTATTTTTTCAATGTCTTTAGGGATATATATTATTACTTATATGTATTTTTCAAGGCTGATCACTTAGTATTGGCTGCAGATTCAGATGAGAAGGGAGATGGGTAGGATTTAGGAGGAGTTGGGGGGAATGGAAATCATAATCAGAACATATTGTATGAAAAAACTATTTTCAATAAAATAAAAATATAAAATAGTTTTTTATTTTTCATATACAAATACTGTGTTTATATAATTTTCACCTTTAAAACTGTCTTGGGGAAATCAATTTTGCAACTGCTTTCAGTAATAGAGATTTTAGATGGACACAGGAGTCAAAGCCAGATCCTTTTTCTCCATTGTCATATCCTGATTTGAAATTGGCCTATGCTGCTTTATATCCTTTATAGTTCTTCTAGCACCAGATGGAGGAAGTTCTTGCATCAGACAGAGGAAGAATGGAAAGAAGAAAAGACAGATAAAAGAATTAAGCATAGCTGCAAGGAGAACAACCCAAGACCGAGAAGCACATTCAAGCTTCTTGCAATATTCAGCCACTGACATCGCAGTTGGCATGCAGCTCCCGCATTGCTGGTGTGGGGTGATTCACTATTTGGAAAGTGATGAGAGGTTTCCCCAGAAACAGCACCCCTAAGTCAAGCTTGTACTTTCTCTCTTCTTCCTCTTCTGCACTTCTCAACCACTGTGTTACAAATGTGCAGGTACCGTGTCATCAAACAATCTTAGGTGCTATGCAAACACCTGGCAGCTATAGAGTAATATAATTGATTTTCTTAGTTGAATTTTTCTCATTCTTATTAGTTCTTTGGGGATTTCATGCAATGTATTTTGATTATATTCACCCCCTTTCCTGACTCATCTATGATCCATTCCCTACACACACACACACACACACACACACACACACACACACACACACACACACACACGATTTTGTGTCCTCCCTTTTCATTTTTGAATAGATCAAATACTGTACTTGGTTGTATGGCGTTCACTCTAGAGTGACGAGTATACCAGGAGTCATACCCTTAAAGAAAAGTAATGCTCACAAGAGATAACAATTACAAATAGCTCCTTAGCTAGGGGTTGGACTTCATGCCTACCTTACCTCTCCATGCTGGAGTTTTTGTCTGTCCTGAGCCTGCACAGGTCTCTAGCATACTATCTCACCTGCTGTGAACTCACATGTGTATGTGTCATGTGGTGTACAGAAATAGTTTCCCTGTAGTCATCCAATGCTTCTGACTCTTACACTCTTTCTTCTCTGTCTTCCACAATGATCTCTGAGCCTTAGAAGGATGGTATGCGATACACATTTTTCTGTTCAATGATAAATATTCAGCAGTCTACTATTATCTGCACCTTGACCAGTTATAGGTCTTTGTGTCTATCACTATCTGAGAATTTATCAGTTCACTAATCTATGGTTATTATGATGTCACTAGCAGTAAATTTAATACTGTGTCCATTTAACAGAACCGTAGTGATAGGTCCTCCCTCTATAAGTAGCCCCAGTAAACTCAGTTCCCTAAGTCAGACCCTGGTTTGTCATTGGTGCTCCATAAGGAGGGGTTATATATTTGTTACCTCTAAATAGAGAAAGAGTTCTTTTAACACCAAGTTGTAAAAAGTAGCAGTAAATTTATTCTGCTGTACTGGGATAAAATTAGGTATGTAAACCAACATAATGGAGCATGGAGCCTAGAATTGCACAAATATTGTCAACAAATATTCAACAAGCATGCCAAAAATATAAAATGTGTAAAAGATAGATTTTTCGCAGGGCAGTGGTGGCGCACACCTTTAATCCCAGTACTCGGGAGTAAGAGGCAGGTGGATCTTTGTGAGTTCAAGGCCAGCATGGGCTACCGAGCAAGATCCAGGAAAGGTGCAAAGCTACACAGAGAAACCCTGTCTTGAAAAAAAAACAAAAAAAAAAAATGGATTTTTCAAATAAATGGTGTTGGAAAAGGTGAATATCCACAAAAAGTACATTAATATGTACTTGGTTTACACCACAAACAAAAATCAACTCTAAGTGGATTATATAAATATAATACCTAGCATTTTAAAAGTCTTATACGAAAACATGGAGGTCAACTTTACATTGATCTTCTTTATTTAAATTTTTTCTTTGATTCTTATTTCTGTGCAGGGTTTCTTTGTCTGCATGTGTGTCTGTATATTATGTGTGTGGTGTCCATGGAGACAAGAAGGTGCTGGCCCACCTGGACTGGAGTTACATACTGTTCTGAGGTCATATGGGTGCTAGGATTAAAATCCAAGTCCTTCAGAAGAACAACCAGTATTCTTAACCAAGAGCCATCTTTCTAGCCCCAATGACACTGTTTTTAATGATGATTTGAATGACATGATACCAAAATACAAGAACAAAAACCAAAATAGATAAGTAAGATTACACCAAAGTAAAAAATGAATAAATAAAGAAAACACCAACAGGATTAAAAGACAGTCTGTAGAAGTATAGAATGTGTTTGAAATCATAGAATCCAACAGGGGCTAATTTTGAAAATACATAGCAACTACAATGAACTGTTGCTGCTCCTGATACATTTTCTTGATTTTTCTAAGTTATTTACGACTCCTATGGGATGCTTTTTCTAAATCCTTGACTAAGACTAGACTACTGTGGTATCTTTTATTATTAATAATGAGTATTTTGTAACAAAGACTAGACTACTGTGGTATCTTTTATTATTAATAATGAGTATTTTGTAACAGTAATCCCCAGAGAAGATTTGTAATTTTAGTAGATTCCCTTGAGTTGGTAAGAAGTGGGAAATGGTAGAACCAGAGCATTATAAGTGCACAATTGGCTATGAGGCATCTCTTTGTTGTAAGAGTTGTGTATATTTCAGAAATGATTTCAGATTCTTCTTATGACTCCCGATTTTTACTTCATCTTGAAGAATGACATCTAATTGGAGGATTGGGATGATAGATATCTCAACACTAAGAATGAGATTTCACAAAATTCAGCCTGTCAGATGGCACATGTGAATATTACCATCGTAATCTCAAGTTTCCACAGTAAATGTGAAATTGAAGGAATGTGAAAATTCTTTATGGAAGTATACCATGTATTGTGCCTCTTCTGACAAAAATAGAGTGAATATTTCTACTGGATAGTAAAATAACAATCACCTAAACAATTGAAATTGTCTTTAATTGACAAAGCAGGATGATTGATAGACATGAAAAGGTGAGTCCATGCTGATTTTAAATTAACTTTGTTATATAAAACTAAGGCTAATGCACAGCAAGTCCAATTAAGGGAACTGTATTTGGAGTATTGAATTCTTATATTTTATGAAATGTCTTAAAGGGTAAATATTTTGAGGTTATGTGTTAACAGATTAATGTATTTTATTTTTATACCTACTTCTATATTTGTTTTTCTTTGACTGTTTTAGAAAGTGGTGTAAAGATTCTGTAATAATCAGTTCTTATTTGGTGATATCATAATTCTAAGTCTACACCATTCAGAAATGACTAATATCTAGCAATCTTTTCACATATGAATGCTAAGGATAATAGGAAAATGAAAAGTAAACATTTGCTTGATGAAAACTAAAGCCTGAGTATCTTCAGAAGCCAAATTTAAAATAATTCACTAATACTGATTTTTGGAAAATCCATTGTTTGGTAAAGCATTGTTTCTCCCCCAAAATTGGTTCATAAAAGTAGTATAGGCAAAGGAAAACAATATTAATAAGACAAATGAAAAAGGAATAAAAATAGCAAAGAAGGAAATTTAGGGAACTCATTTAAAAGGCAGAGAGCACCAACTGCTTACTCAACACCAAACTGTCCACCCTGAAATCAGATACACAAGTAACATTATACAGACTGAGCAGATTGTACTTACATATTTAGAATTAAACATGTATTTAAGAAAAAGTCTACAAATTTGAAAGAGAGCAAGGGGGTCGGATACATGGGAAGGTTTAGAGAGAGTAAAGGGAAAGGGAAAATATTGTAATTATACTATAATTTCAAAAAATATGTTTTAAAAAGTCCACAAATAAGCTAGAGCCAGGGGCACGGCTTGTAATCCAGGCTCAAGCAGCGGGACCAGAACCTTATGGCTTGCTTGATAACAGAGGATATTTGGAAGTGAATGTGTTAATTTGCACTTATGCAAATTAATGAGAGAAAAATACTATTCCATTTCAAGGGTGGAAGTGTTTTATGTGAAGAATGTTGAACACAAAAAGTCTAGGACAATTTTGTAATTAACCTATGGCATATAATTATGTGCAACCTGAAATTTCAGGTTAGAAAACATTTGCAAATGATGTATCTCCTATTCTGCGTTAGTGTAGGTATATAAATTCTAATGCACATAAAATATTTTATTTGTTTTTGGTTCTCTAAGGCTTACAAAAGAGGATGAAGAATCAATCAGTGGAACTTGACTTCATTCTTTTAGGATTGACAGATGACCCACAATTGCAAATTGTGGTTTTTCTGTTTCTCTTTCTCAATTATATGATGAGTCTGATGGGGAACTTAATCATTGTGCTCCTCACCCTGCTGGACCCTCGCCTCAAGACTCCAATGTACTTCTTTCTCCGTAATTTCTCCTTTTTGGAAATCATATTCACGACAGTGTGTATTCCCAGATTCTTGACAACCATTGTGACTGGAGACAAAACTATTTCTTATAATAATTGTGCAGCTCAGTTGTTTTTTATTCTTTTGTTGGGTGTCACAGAATTTTATCTCCTGGCTGCCATGTCCTATGACCGCTATGTTGCCATCTGCAGACCATTGCATTACCCGATCATCATGAACAGCCGAGTTTGCCACCAACTTGTCATCAGTTCCTGGGTGACTGGGTTCTTAATCATTTTCCCCCCATTGGCCATGGGTCTGAAGCTGGATTTCTGTGATTCCAGAATAATTGATCATTTTATGTGTGAAACGTCTCCTATCCTACAGATCTCCTGCACAGACACTCATGTCCTAGAAATGATGTCCTTTGTCTTGGCTGTAGTGACACTTGTAGTCACACTGGTCCTAGTGAGTCTCTCTTACACTTTCATCATTAAGACTATTATGAATTTCCCTTCCGCACAACAAAGAACCAAAGCCTTTTCCACCTGCACTTCTCACATGATTGTTGTCTCCATAACGTATGGCAGTTGCATCTTTATGTATATTAAGCCATCTGCAAGGGAGAGAGTAACCGTGTCCAAAGGTGTAGCTTTGCTATACACTTCAATTGCTCCTCTTCTGAATCCCTTCATTTATACGCTAAGAAACCAGCAGGTGAAAGAAGTCTTCTGGGATGTGTTACAAAGACTGCGTTTTTCAAATCACAGCTTAAAATTGTGATATAGACTGCAACCACACATTTAAAATGGAAAATCTATTTAATATATTTTTTTATTATTTTTGTGTTTTCTTATGTCAGCAGTTACTTCATATGTGGGATATTTTTCCTGAAGAACCCTGTAACTCACTTCTACTTTACATTCTACTTTTCCTTGAAAGATTGTACTCCATGATAACTAACTTCCTCCAATTCCTTTCTGAAAGTATTTTTATGAGTATATATTATTATTACATACCTATTTCCAGAAACCATTGTATTGAACAAAATAAACTTTGTATATTAGCAATTTTCTATGTGTGATTTATTATTTGATTGAACATCAATGTAATATATGTCTATAATATCTAACCATGGGAGACACTCATTGGTCTTCAAAATCTATAAAGGACACAAACGCTTAAACCAAATATTATTATATGGTGCTAAATTATCATTGTATGAAATGTCTCAAAAATATTGTGGGACAGATGGGGTGACTTTTGTGGAATTTCAAGGAAAAATCTTTCAAGAGAATATAATCATGCCAAGGTGAAAAAATACATATATAACAACAATTAATGTAAAAAATAGGATGTGAATTTGAAAGAGAGCAAGGAGGAGTATATAAGGTTTGGAAAGAGGGAAGGTAGGAGAGAAATGTAATCTCAAAACATAAGGAAATCATTTTTAAAATTAAAAAATATAGGATAGAATACAAGAACATGCGCATTCTACAAGGGTACTAAACAACTCTACGCCTTGGAAAGTGAGCATAACTAATAGCTAAAAGGGCCTCTAAGAACTTATCTGGAGAAGACTCAAGATGATTTGGTGGTAAAAAAACAAAACAAAACAAAACAAAACAAAACAAAACAAAACAAAACCCTTCCCATGCCAGTGTGAGTGCTTGAGTTTGATTCCCAGAATCCATGGTGAGAATTTATCCCCAAGAATTTTCCTCTAGCATCCATACATGAGCACTCATGTACTTCACACCCCCACCTCACAGACACAACTCCCTTACCGGACACTCTCACCTTACCAGACACTCTCTCAGTACAGACTAGGCCAGATTTTCTGTCCTAATTTCTCCAGGTATTACATAGGACATATGCAACCTACACAGTTGTTCAGTGGTTCCACTCTATTAAGACTGTGTGCCACTCAGTAAAAGATAGCACCTGGACTTCTAAAGACACAAAGATGCCTGTCTCACAATCCCCTTAATGTAATAATGAAGGCAAAAGCAACTATGAGGTGGCAGAGGTGAATGGATCAAAATGTGACAGGATCTATTATTCAGTAAAGTGTGTGGATTTAAGTCTATCATGTCAATAATTTCCAAATATCTAAAATATTTTTATTTTGCTTGAATTATAGTGCATTTGATTTGTGGTACAAATGTTATATTAAATATATGACCATATTTCCAAATAATCAAATCATATATTTTTGACCTCACACATTTTACACTTATTTGTGATATTCCAAGTTATTATTTCAGGTGTTTCTTAGTTGAGATATCTGGCATATATCATTATATATTTAATATGCACCTTCTGTCTTGAAGCATAGTCTGTACATAGTTCTTACAATTAGAGAAGTCATTGAAAGTGTGTGCAGGATGGACACTTGAGTATTTAACTTTTAATTTTAGAGAGATTATCCCTGTAAAATATCAGACATAGTCTGTATTAGAGATGGGGCTGATGAAGGTCATTGGTCTAAAGTATTTGTAAATTTTCAGGCAATATGTAAACATAACAGTGGGTCTAGCATACAGATAGTCAGATCAATTAAAGTGAAGAAAAGAAGCTTAATTAAAAATTAAGATTGTGAAGCTAATCACGTGATTGTTATCAAGTTATTTAAAATTGTTTGTAACCATCTTATAAACCATTTAAGACACACACAGAAATAACCTAAATGTTATTGTTCCCAAATGGGATTAAATAGTTCAAGCAGTGACTCAATGGGAACCAAAATGTATTAAATACTGATATTATACAATGTTTTTAGAAAGATATAATTATTTTTGTTTCTATTCTGGCTTGATAAATGCTGAGACATACCCTATCTTCCACCTGTCGTTTATTTTGTTTTTTAACCCTTTAAGTCATCCACTTAGCGCATAGGTGAACAAAACATGGTGTTCCCCCTTCATCTCTCACCTCTTCCAGACCGAGTCCATTGAGCTCAGAGTCATGGTTTCCTGGGGTCCAGGTTACTGTAATTACTGTTCCTATGAGTGTAAGGCTTTAGGGTTATTTCTCTGATACTTGTCTGTATGCTTCCATTTATAAGGCAGAACAAGGAAAAAATTGTTTTACTTCATTGGAGTGATTTTCTTAACTATGAACTATCTAGTTTATTGATTTGGAATATTTTATTAACTAATGTGATAATATAATCAGAACTTTCTGCCTTGCCTCACAATTCCTAAATACTTGGAGCTTCATACCATGAGACAGAGCCTGCACTCTTTTTATAGTATGACATAAATGGCTATTCTCATGTTTCAGGCTTTAGAACTGAGCTGCTCATTCTCCCAGCAATTCTGAAGGGATTATTACTCAATAAAACAGAAAAGTTATTCGTTTGCACTCTCAGTGAATTTATTACCAACTGTATTTGTTCAACTGAGCTCCCCAAAAGCACATCCACAGTCTTAAAGGAGTACATGAAAATCACATCAATAATTCTTTTTGCCTTAGCAATTTTATTCTGTCTCGTACAACAACAGCTGTATTGCTTTGAATTAACACAATTTGCTGTGGGATGTCTTTCTGTATGCTGTGAATATGTGTTGTTTGATTGGATGATAAATAAAGCCATTTGGCCTATGGCAGGGAAGGATGGAGCCAGGCAGGAAAATCCAAGGGAGATAGTGAAAGGAGAATGGAGAGGAAGGAGACACCAGCTGCCACCAGGAAAAACAAGATGTAAAAATACTGGTAAGCAACAGCCACATGGCAACTTATAGATTAATAAAAATGGGTTAAGTTATAAGAGATAGCTAGCAAGAAGCCTGCCTTAGGCCATGCAATTGGTAATTAATATTAATCCTCTGAATGATTATTTTATAAGTGGCCATGGGACCACGGGAGTGGGCGGAACCAGAGGAACGTGGGACCATGGGGCCAGAGCAGGACCAGAGAAACCTTCTGACTACATTTGGTTGCCCAACATGTTGGCTCAAGTTTCCACCTAAAACCTGAGAAAGATTTAAAAAAAAGATTCTAAACAGAGCTAAAGACTGCTGTGGGATGTTCTGTATGTCAAATGTGTTGCTCTGATTGGTTAATAAATAAAACACTGATTGGCCAGTAGCCAGGCAGAAAATATAGGCGGGAAAAGCAGAGAGGAGAATTCTGGAAAGTGGAAGGCTGAGGCAGAGAGACACTGCCAGCTGCTGTCATGACAAGCAATGTGTAAAGATACCAGTAAGCCACAAGCCACGTGGCAAAGTATAGATTAATAGAAATGGGTTAATTTAAGATAGAAGAAGTAGATAACAAGATGCCTGCCATGGCCATACAGTTTGTAAGTAATATAAGTCTCTGTGTGTTTACTTGGTTGGGTCTGAGCACCTGCAGGTCTGGCTGGTGAGAAAGATTTGTCCTAACTGTGGGCAAGACAGGACCAGGAAAACTCTAGCTACAAAAGAGAGCTTCCTAGTTGTGTTTTAGGCAAGCCATGAGCTACAGTATGGTGGGTTTGTGGTGTGTGAGTTTGAACAGAGCATGGCAGATTCTTGCCATAGTACATAGTAGTGTCTCCAAGCCACACAGCATGCTGCATGGCAGATTTACTAGCTTTTGCTAGTTAAAAAAAAAAAAAATGTTTCTGGGCTATACTCAGCTAGGTTGAGGCCTAGATCCACTGCTTCCAAGGCTGGGTGGAGACCTGTCAGAAAGTACCACTGCCATGCTGGGAGCTGAGATGGGTGGAGTGGAGTCAGCAGTCAAAGCTGCTGTTTTAGTCCCAGCCATGCTGCAGTTTAAAGCAATAGATACACAAAAGACAGGTTCAGGTGGAATAACACTAAATGGTTTACAGTGTTTGTAAAAATGTACATAGGCTTGGAAGAGAGAGGAAAAGTAATATATGCAGTTATATAAAGAAATAGATAATTTTTAAAAATAATGTCTTTAAAGAGACAGTAAAAGTAATATAAAAATAAGCCATGTAAAGATGAAAATCACACAGAGAGTCTGGATTATATTGTCTTTCAGATTTTTAATTGCAGAAAGACATTTGATTATAAAGGCTGCAAAGTCAAACCAATATATGTATTTTAAAGGTATCTTGACTTCAAAATTTGGATCTAAGGATATGTTTCTTTGGAAAGGAGGCTCTGCTTTTGTTTCCACAGGAAGCAAGAAGTTATAGATTTATTCCAGGTTAAGATGAATCAGATTTGATCAACCCAGACCTCCCGAACCATAACAGAGGGTTCTTATCAACAAAGGTTATAGCCAGTCCTCCCAAGACTTGACCATTATTTCGAATTTTCTCAGGATCCCCATAAGACTACCAGTGCCCCCAATCAGCAGGAAATAGCCTAGAAAACTATGCCTACATTCCCAATAACTGGATTATAGATATTGTCTTTGTTTAGGGATTTGTTACAAATTATTATTGGTCATAGTCAATATCTTTCTAAAAAAAGGGGGGGATAGGTATGATAGGATGAAAAGGTAGATTATTGAATCTACTTTTAAAGAGCAACAACTTGTGTAATATGTTTTAAATTGCTATAGATTTTATTTTATTACAAATTTAAAGTTAATTTTGTTATACTGTATGTATATTTCTACTCTTATTTCAGGTATTATGCTTGTACAGCTCATTTGACATTATAATGTATAATTAAGAAATACAGATTAATAATTAGTCATCTATGATAATCACACTTACAGTCATGTTAGTTAAGTTTTCTAGATATACATAGATATATTTCAATTAGATAGATACTTTTCAAACACTTCAAAGACCTACAGAATATGGCATTTAAAATGTTTTAAAAACTTAGGCTTTTCTGGAGAGTGAGACATGTCTGGTCTTGGCAGGACTGATTTACTTCAAAGAGGAATGTGGGCATCAAAGATACTGCATATGGAATTTATCTTCTTCTTGGCAAAAATAGCCATTTGGGCAAGAAACTGCTGTTGCCTGGACTATTGATAATATGTTATATAAACTGGACAAAGAGGACCCATAGGAAGGTGACCACTGAACTTTGCAAGGCAAAATGGTTCTTCAGGTTCCTGCTTAGCAGAGGTGACTGCCAAATATTCTACAGGACACAGGGAGAAGTGACTAAAAACCTCTAGGCCTGCTGGCTGAAGATGGATGCCACAATGTTACAGAGGAACTTCGGATGACTGTCCAGGCAGGCAGGTGTCTCTGTCATTTCCACAAATTTGGAAGTTGCTTACAATGCTTTTTGTTGTTGTTGTTTTGTTTTGTTTTGTTTTTTGAGACAGGGTTTCTCTGTGTAGCTTTGCGCCTTTCCTGGAACTCACTTTGGAGACCAGGCTGGCCTCGAACTCAGCTGCCTCCCAAGTGCTGGGATTAAAGGCTTGTGCCACCAACGCCTGGCTACAATGCATTTCTTGTTTACTTAGGAATATTATATCCTTCTGGGGTCTTTGATGTTGTTGAAGACTAAATAGTTATAATTATAGTTTTTCTTAGTCATGATAGATAAATTAGATATGAAACTTTAGACTCATAAATATAGATAGATAGAATATTTTCTTTAAGCTTAAGGGAGCAAGGGATCCCAGCTGGATCAAGAACAGAAAGGGAGAACAAGGAATAACAGACCATGATAAATGAAGACCACATGAGAACAGGAATAGGCAGAGTGCTAGAGAGGTCCCCAAAAATCCACAATGATACATCCTCTGTAGACTGCTGGCAATGGTCGAGAGAAAGCCTGATCTGACCTAGTCTGGTGATCAGATGGCCAAACACCCTAACAGTCAAGCTGGAATTCTCATCCAATAACTGATGGAAGTGGATGCAGAGATCCTCAGCCAGGCCCCAGGTGGAGCTCCAGGAGTCCAATTGGCGAGTAAGACGAGGGATTGTATGAGTGAGAATTGTTGAGACCAAGATCAGAAAAAGCACAGGGACAAATAGCCAAACTAATGGAAACACATGAACTATGAACCAAAGGCTGTGGAGCCCCCAGCTGGATCAGGCCCTCTGGATAAGTGAGACAATTGAATAGCTTGAACTGTTTGGGAGGCATCCAGGCTGTGGGACCTGGACCTGTCCTTAGTGCATGAGCTGGCTGTTTGGAACCTTGGGCTCACACAGGGACACTTTGCTCAGCCTGGAATGAGTGGACTGCACCTGGCTGTACTGAATCCACCAGGTTTAAATGAATCCCCAGGGGAGTCTTGGCCCTGGAGGAGATGGGAATGGAGGGGAGGGGATGGACGGAAGGTGAGGGTGGGGACGGGAGGGGGGAGGACAGGGAAACCCATGGCTGATGTGTAAAATTAAAACAAATAATAATAATAATAATAATAATAATAATAATAATAATGAATATTTTCTTTAATTTTGCCAAATATAAATAGACTAAATATTATAACTGTAGTTCCTGCTTGACAACTGTTCTATTATATGTAATTTTACTATATTAAAGTAAAAACCTTCCTTTTTATTAGACATAAAAAGGGAAGTACTGTGGGATGTCTTTCTGTTCAATGTGAATATGTGTTGCTTTGATTGGTTGATAAATAAAACCATTTGGCCTGTGCCGGGGAGGATGGAGCCAGGTGGGAAAATCCAAGGGAGAGCGTGAAAGGAGAGGGAGGAGACACCAGCTGCCACCAGGAAAAGCAAGATGTAAAAGTACTGGTAAGCCATGGCCATGTGGCAACCTGTAGATTAATAAAAATAGGTTATATTATAAGAGCTAGCTAGCAAGAAGCCTGCCTTAGGCCATGTAATTGGTAATTAATATTAAGCTTCTGAATGGTTATTTTATAAGTGGCCACAAGACCTTGGGGGCCAGGTGGGACCAGAGGAACGTGGGACCATGGGGCCTGGGCAGGACTGGAGAAACCTTCCGACTACAACAATTCTTTCATGTCTTGTACAGAAATAATTGACTTCAATTTTCATTTTCATATAATTTTATACTTATCTGTATAAAATGATTATGGAAAGAGACAAGAGAGAAAGAAAAAAACGAACCAAACATGAGATTTTCTTCAGTATCTAACTAAAAATGTGGTTAAATTCTTGCATTAATTCTTCATTCTTTGAATTCATCTTTCCTCTGCAGTAACTCATAAACTGTAGTACCAATAACATTTCTGAGGCATTTAAGAGGAAAACCAAATGGACTATCAGGATGATTAACATATATTCACTTTTCTAACATATGTTCATTTTCCTAAACAATGTCATCACATTTTGAAAGCATCTGAATGTGTCAATAAAGATGACTCAAATATTTATTGAAATAGAGATGCTATCATCTTTCACTATCTTCTCAAAAGGGAAACAAATGATAAATTGAAATAAATAAAATTAAGAACCTCTGCTTTTCAAAAGACATTTTATGATTGAGAAGGAATATATAATAAGTTCAGAAAAACATGCTGTGCATGATGACCTCCGTTCGGGACCCAGCACCCCCATGCAATCATTGGAGAGGTCAAATGTTTCCCCAGGTCCTGGGTGGGGCACAGTTAGTGACACCCTGGAGCTAGCTGGCCAAAGGCCTCACTAAAGAGTGTGCTCCAGATTCAGTGACAGACTCTGGCTCAAGCAAATAATTCCAGGAGTGATAGAGACACCTAACATCCTCCTCTGGTATCTGTATGTTTGTATGTGTGTCAGTCCTGTTGTGCTAGAAGGCCTTGTTTCCTTGGTGTCTTCCATCCTCATTGGCTCTTAAAATCTTCCTGCCTCTTCCTTCACAGTTCCCTGAGAGCCCCGAGGGGAGGGAGTTGATGGATACCTCTTTTTTTTAGGACTGAGTGTTCCATGGTCTCTTACTCTTTGCACTTTGTCCAATTGTGAGTGTCTATATTTGTTCTCATATACTGCAGGATGAAAATTCTCTGACCGTGATGGCTGAATGAGATATTGATCTGTGAGCATAGCAGAATGTTGTTAGGAATCATTTAATTGCTGCATTCATTTAGCAAAACAATAGTATTTGGTTTTCCCTACATCTACAGCCTATCTAGTTTTAGGTTTTAGCCACTTAGGCAATGTTGAGCATGGGTTTCATCTCATGATGTGAGCCTTAGTACTAGGGCATATCTTAAAATCTGATATTGCAGTAATAGAATTTTTAAATAGATGAATTTTCAGAAGCATTTGTCCTACCAAAATTAAACAGAAGAAAATAAACAATTTACACAAACCTATAGCCAGCAATAGAATTGAAACACTGAATAAAGACTTTCTCAACTAATAAAGGAAATTATTCCAAACTTTTAAAATAAAGCCACTATTACACTGATACCAAAATTGTAGTGAAGACATAGCTTTAAAAAAAAAAGAGAGAGAAAGAAAAAATTACAGACCTATTTTCATGACTCATTCAGATGTAAAACACTCAACAGAATACTTGCAAACAGAATTCAAGATCACATCAAAACAATCAGCCATCATTATTAAGTTGGCTTCATTCAAACCATGCAAAGATCATTTAGCATACATAAGTTAGTAAATGAAATTTATCATATAAATGGGTTCAAAGACAGAAATCATAGAATCATCAACATAGATTCAGAAAAGGCCTGTGAAGTTCAGGAGGCTAAGTATGGAAGGGACATCTGTCAGCATAATAAAGGTTTACTTGACAAACATAGGCAGCAGAATGATTAAAGAAGACAACATCGAAAAATTCCTTTAAAGACCAGGGAAAAGAAAGTATAATTAACTCTCTTCACACCTAATCAATATAGGGCTTTAAATCATGGTTAGAACAACACTATAAGAGAAGAAAATGAAAGGGATGAAAATGTGGATTGAGAAGTCAAAACATTTGTATTTACAGATGATATGATTCAATATATCTGACCATAAAGAGTCCACCAACTTGGGAAAAAAACAGAGATAGTAAACACTTTCAACACAGTGATAAGATATAAAATTAACACATACAATTCAATGGATTTCCTATATATCCATGGTAAATACAGTGAAAAAGAAATTAGGGAAACAATCCAATTACAACTCTCTCTCATTCTCCATCTCTCTCCAAATTGCAAATAAACCTAACAAAATAAAATAAAGAATCTCTACAAAGAAAACTTTGATATACTTGAGAGAAATTTGAAAGGCACTAGAAGAAGGAAAGACCTCCTGTATAGTTAAAACAGTGCAGCCACTGTGGAAATTGGTATGAAGTTTCCTAGCAAAGTTAGAAATAAAAGTACCTTGGCACTCAGCTACATGGTTCATGGGAATGTAGGCAAAGTACTATATATCATACTACAGAGACATTTTCTCTGTCACATTCATTGGTCTATTGTGCCCAGTAGCTAAGAAATAGAGTCTGGCTAAATGTCTACTAACAGATGGATAGATGATGATTATGTGGGACATACCCAGAATGAACTTTTGTAGATGAATTTCTTTTCTTTTTTTGGTTTTTCGAGGCAGGGTTTCTCTGTGTAGCTTTGTGCCTTTCCTGGAATTCACTTGGTAGCCCAGGCTGGCTTTGAACTCACAGAAAGCTGCATGGCTCTGCCTCCCTAGTGCTGGCATTAAAGGCATGCGCCACCACCCCCTGGCTGTGGACGAATTTCTAAACATTCTTAGTAAATAAGAAATACAGTGCCAAATAAAGGGGTGAAAACTATAGAGATCAGAGAAATAGAGCCACCAGCTAACCTTAGCTCACCATGCCACTGTAGCTTCCCAAGAAAGAGAGCTTCTTCCTGTCTAACCTGCACCTTTATCGCGTTGCTGTTCTGACTTCTCATTGGCTCTTAGCCCAGCTACCTCACTTCCTTGTCACTGCCTGTCTGTCTGGTTGGTATTGGGATTAAAGGTGTGTGTTGCCACACTTGGCTGTTCCCTAGTGTGTCCTTGAACACACAGAGACTCTGCTTGCCATGTGATCGAATTAAGGGTGTGTGCCACCATTGCCTGACTTTTGTTCATGGCTGGATGTCCTCTGATCTCCAGGCAAACCTTATTTATTAACATACAAATAAAATATCACCACTTTTCAGGACAAATAGAATTATCGCCACATAATTTGATTCATCTTAAAGAAAATTATGAAATGTCAAAGTAAAAGGATAAAACTAGGAAAGATATTATACTGTAACATATAACCCAAGCCTAAAACCATAACTGCCTAATACTTTCTCTCATACATGTATCTTAACTTTAAATCTTTAGATTGCGTGTTTGACTTGCAGTGTTTTTAGAAGTAAGCAAATTAGAAAGGGGCCATTAGGACTAGGGGTGCTTTTAAGGGAGAGAAGACCGTCAGAACACAGATTACTTGAAAACGGAGGGGGAAGGATTTCAGGGTGGAAATTTTGAGGCATGGAGTTGGTGGTATAGGAGAGACATGGTAGAGCAAGAGGAAGTAACTGAAACTAAAGTTTTATGAAAAATCCATATGGAAACACATTGCTTTACAAACCAATTCAAACTTATTAAAAATAAAAGAAATAGAAGAATGATATTTTGTATGTGTGCATAATTATGCTCCCACAGGCTAAAGGTCATTAAATGACCTCAGTGACAGGTATGAGCTTCCTCATTCTGTGATGTTGGTCAAAGGAGGCCCCAAAGGCCTCCAAAATTCTGTATTTTCTTGCCACTCTTCTTCATTGCCATAAAGCTATTTGATAAGACCCTACTGCTGAAGTATTCCACACAAAGTACAGAGAAACCAAGTTTGCACGGTATAGAGAAAACAATCTGGAAGCTCCCATCTTGCAGTCTAGTTTTTATAGTGCCTGGTGGTGCTGTAGAGGCTAAAGGTGGAGAACAGGCACTGATAGCTCAACCCAGAAGTGAACCCTGTGAACTTTAAGACCAGTGTTCCAGTGAAGATGTACTCACTGATGCAACAGTGATGTGACTGCCCTGGGGGGGGAGGCGGGGGGGACAACTGTACCATGATCAGATTTTTGGCCAGCTTCACAAGAGGGGATTCTTGTATGGTATTGTTTAAAAAACAAAACAAAACAAAACAAAACCAAAAAACCAAAAACCAAACCAAAACAAAAACAAAAAACAGGCAAAAATCCTTGACTGATGAGGTTGTACAACCATATTTTATACCATTGTTCAGCTAAATTGTCATATCGCCACATTGCCTTCTAAATGTTACGTTTGTATAAATATAGACACTACTCCTAGCTTTACACATAGAAGTTTCCCTTTGTAGTAAATGATTGTGAATACAGGGGCACCTGTCTGCTTAAGGTACTGATAATAAGTGGTTGAGTGATCAGCCCTAGGCAGGACATTTACCTCACCTACTGAAGGCACAGAGGTATTCCAGAGAGGGGTTGGAAAACTCTAAGTGTCCAAAGATGCGAAGAAAGGTTTGGAAGTGCTGTCTTTTGGGCATGACACAGCCAGTGTTATCATGACCTTATAGAAATTAGGGCTGCCTGAAATGGGCATAGAAAATACTGGGCCTCTGAACTGTAATCAGGGACTGGGCAGAGGCTCAGAGAGCACTCTCCTTCCCAATTGAACTACCAGATACTGATGAATTCTGGGGAAGGGACTTAAACACAGTGTAATTTGGGGTAGGGCAGGAGTTTCCTTGTGTAATACAACCCTCAATGCACAAGGGAGGGCAATGACATCAAAACATGACTGAAGGTACATGTCATTTCTTCCAAGAAGATTGTGATCTAGAAATAAGCTACCCATACTAGCTTAAGGGCCTAAGGAAGGGTCAGGCCTGGCTTCAGTCCTACAGATAACGTAAAGGTCATTTGGGCTATTAGCCACCTGTGGTTCTGGTTGTGCAACTTGAGGGAGCCTCCGGCTATGTAGATAATATAAGGGTCATTTAGACAATTAGCTATCTCTGGTACTAGTTGAGGGACCTAGATAAGGCCTAGCACAACAGATAACACAGACCAACTGTCTATTAATCACTTCCAACTCCCAGCTTTCTGGGTGGATGGGCAGGTTTTACATTTTTCCCATGGAAAGTCAATCCTGCATTACTTAACTTTTTGTGTTTCTCTGGAGATCTGTGGGAGCAAGGACCTTCCTGCTATGCTCCCATCATGGAAGGACTCATTTCAATTCTCTTGCTGTCTTTAAGAACCCATTCCAGCTGATACCAAAAAGTGTTTACTTGTTTATTACTTCAGCAGACAATGCTCAGCCTCCTTTGAAAGAGCTGATTGGGTGAAGTATGAAAATTGCTAATATTTAGCATTTGTGTTAGAACCCTGCTTGGAAATGCAAGTGATATTAGCAGAAAATGGCAGTGATTTTCAGTAATGTTTTAGCACAAATGTAGATTCTTCTCAAACCATGAAAACCCACTATGGATGTCATATTAGTTCATCACCCTGGAGACAAAGAACAAGTCTCCTCTCTGCCTCCCAATACCAAATCATACTCAAAAATCACCCTTCTGAAAAGTCTACAATAGAAACACTAAGAGCAATAGATGCTAAAAAGCAGCTTCCCAGCTTCTCCTCATCTTTTAAGAAGGTCGTGAGTGATGCTGATATGTTGGCATACAGTTAAATGCAGATTTTGTGAAAATGCTTAAAACCATACTGTCAGAAGCTGCCACTCGCACTTCCATCATTCATCATACTCAAGAGAGTGTATTGGGAGTGGGTCAAAACAAGTTGAATTAATTTTCATTTGTTCACAGTTTGCTTCTATTATGTAAGAACATTTGAAATTCAGATCATTATGAATATGCAGATCCATAAGATATAGACATAATGCTCCAAACTTCTCTAAAGCCCTTGTTGAAATGCCAGGTTCTGCAGGGCACAATCTATAGTTCAATGGAAAGAATAATTAAGAAATCATCCTGAGTGAGGTAACCGAAACTCAGAAAGACAAACATGGTATGTACTCACTCATAGGAGGATACTAGATGTAAAACAAAGATGACTAGACTGCTACTCATAACTCCTACCTAGGAGGCTACCTAGAAAACAGGACCCTAAGAAAGACACAGGGATCACTCAATGACAGAGAAATGGATGAGATCTACATGAGCAACCTGGACAAGAGTGGGGGTAATAAAGGGCAAGGGTTCAAGGGAAAGAGAGCTTAGGGGAGCAGGAGATCCCAGCTGGATCAAGAACAGAAAGGGAGAATAAGGAATAACAGACCATGGTAAATGAAGACCACATGAGAATAGGAAGAAGCAAAGTGCTAGAGAGGTCCCCAGAAATCCACAATGATACATCTACTGTAGATTACTGGCAATGGTTGAGAGAAAGCCCAAACTGACCTAGTCTGGTGATCTGATGGCCAAATACCCTAACTGTCGAGCTGGAACTCTCATCCAATAACTGATGGAAGTGGATGCAGAGATCCTCAGCCAGGCCCCAGGTGGAGCTCCAGGAGTCCAATTGGCGAGTAAGACGAGGGATTGTATGAGCGATAATTGTTGAGACCAAGATCAGAAAAAGCACAGGGACAAATAGCCAAACTAATGGAAACACATGAACTATGAACCAAAGGCTGTGGAGCCCCCAGCTGGATCAGGCCCTCTGGATAAGTGAGACAATTGAATAGCTTGAACTGTTTGGGAGGCACCCAGGCAGTGGGACCCAGACCTTTCCTTAGTGCATGAGCTGGCTGTTTGGAACCTTGGGCTTACACAGGGACACTTTGCTCAGCATGGAAGGCGGGGACTGGACCTGCCTGTACTGAATCTACCAGGTTGAGCTGAATCCCCAAGTGAGTCTTTGCCCTGGAGGAGATGAGAATTGGGGTGGGGATTAGGGGGAAGGTGGGGTTGGGGGTAGGAGTGGGGAGGACAGGGGAACCCATGGCTGATGTGTAAAATTGAAACACAAATATCCATATTTAAAAAAAATAGGTACAAATAGGTACAACCATACACAAAAGTAGACACAAACATGAGGCACACAGACATACACACAAATACACACACACACACACACACACACATACACATACACACACACACACACACACACAAACACCACACAAAATGTATAATACAAGATTTTGCATATTTAAAGGACCTGAAATCTTTTCTTTCATTTTTCTCCAGCAATATTTTTATTTATTTTATTAACTTTACAGAATTATACATGTATAAAGTACATTCTAATTAGTATAAACCCTTCATCTCTAAGTTCCTTCCCACTCCTAATACCCACTCCACCTCCCTAAATATCCCATTCCCACATTCTTGTTTTCCTTTTAAACACTGGTTTCTGTGTGGCATCAGTTTCCTAACTATCCATTGTGGTCTGTGGGTCTCCTCAGTGAAGACACTACTAAAAACAATGGCAATCCCTTCCCCAGAATTCATCAGTATCTGGTAGTTCAATTGGGAAGGAGAGTGCTCTCTGAGCCTCTGCCCAGTCCCTGATTACAGTACAGAGGCCCAGTATTTTCTATGCCCATTTCAGGCAGCCCTAATTTCTATAAGGTCATGATAACACTGGCTGTGTCATGCCCAAAAGACAACATTTCCAAACCTTTCTTCGCATCTTTAGACACTTAGAGTTTTCCAACCCCTCTCTGGAATACCTCTGTGCCTTCAGTAGGTGAGGTAAATGTCCTGCCTAGGGCTGATCACTCAACCACTTATTATCAGTACCTTAAGCAGACAGGTGCCCCTGTATTCACAATCATTTACTACAAAGAGAAACTTCTATATGTAAGGCTAGGAGTAGCATGGATTTCAGTTTAATATGGTTTTCAGTTTAGTGTTTTTCTGGGATTCCTGAGAGTTTAAACAACTGGGTCTCTACATTTATACCTGTTTGTTTTATCTTAGGCTATTTTCCTTCTGTTATGTTGTTTTGTATGATGGTTTCTATTTTATCTTATTATATTTTATTTTTTTCCCTTAGAAGCCTGTTTGTTTTCTAATGAGAGCCAGAAAGCAGGGTGGATCAGAATGGGAGGAGAGATGTGTTGGACCTGGGGAAGTAGAGGGAGGGGAAACTGTAATCAGGATGTGTTATGTGAGAAAAAGTATCTATTTTAAATAATGGATAAAAATAGTTACCAATTCAAAAACATCAGAGAAGAAAAGCCTTTTTGTAACATATTAACTTAATAGATCAATAGTTTCTACAACCAAAACACTAAGGATGTCATTAGTTAACATCTGAAACCTTTGGGAAAAATTCCCCACCTTTTTGTAATCCACTGCCTTCCTGATGTTTCCACCAATGTAGTTAAGAAATATCTTGATTTCTGGCTTTCTTTGTTCTGTTATTTAAAGTAAAAAACAAACAAACAACAACAACAACAACAGCAAAACAAAAAACAAACAAACAAAAACCTTCATAAGAATGTTTCCAACAGGAATGTTAAACTAAAGGTAACATAAATCGGTTTCTAGTCCATGTCACTCAAATTTGGCTCCAAACAAACGTCTTTAATTCCTTTTGATGACAAAGCTGTGTTCTTTTGCTTTGATACTAATGACAACATGGTCTAATTATTCTGACAACTGATCTTAATTATTATAAATCTAGATGAGAAATATCTCATTCCTTTAGATGCTACATACCTTTCCACATAATGCCCTTCAACCTTCATTTTCGTTCATCTTACAAGGTACATCATTTGGATGCTTCCTTCTACAAGACGAATTTAATCTTTAGATCTACTCAGATTTTCTAGTTATTTTCCACAACAATCTCCATTGCCATTACAGAATAATTTCATGCTCTGAGTTTGTCTCTATTTTTAGCAACATAAAATATTAAACTGCAAATAAAATGCTTAGCAATTAATACACACATAGAAGTAATTCAGTATGTCTAACAACATTATGTGTACAATACATTTAGTAAATAAATGTTTCATTTGTGAGAAGAGGGATATTTGAGTTAAGATACAATTACATATTGTGGACCGAAGAGGCAGTTTCCTCCCAGGGATTCAGAAGATCTATTCTGAAAGATGAGCATAGAGCAATTAGAATGCTTACTATGACCTAAGTAGTAAAGGAGAGAAATGGCATAGGCCACAGTGGATATATTTGACAATCGTTTTCATTTTTCCAGTCATGTTACAACAGCATGCTATTTATTCCTAAATCTTAATTCACCGTTTTGAGCAGAACAAAATCTGTGAAGCACCTGTTTGAAAGCTTCCTTCACCTGCTGGTTCCTTAAGGTGTAAATGAAAGGGTTTAGCAAAGGGGCCACAGAAGTGTTGAGCACAGCTACACCTTTATTTAAAGAGACCCTTTCCTTGGCTGAGGTTTTCATGTACATGAAGATACAACTCCCATAAGTAATGGAGACAACAATCATGTGTGAGGAGCAGGTGGAAAAGGCCTTTCTCCGTTGCTGAGCTGAAGGGAACTTGAGGATGGTTTTGATGATGAGTGTGTAGGAGAGGATCACTAAGATCAAGGTGATGACCAGAGTCATCACAGCTATGACAAAAGCCATCCATTCTATGAAACGTGTGTCTGTACAAGACAGCTGGAGGACAGGAGATGTGTCACATAGAAAGTGGTCTATTAGTTTGGAAGCACAAAAATCCAGTTTGAGTCCCAACATCAAAGGAGGAAAGATGGATAAGAACCCAGTTACCCATGAGCTAATGACCAGCAGGTGGCACACTTTGCTGTTCATGATGATGGGGTAATGCAGTGGTCTGCAGATGGCAACATAGCGGTCATAGGACATGGCAGCCAGGAGGTAGAACTCTGTGATTAGTAGTAGAAAGAAAAAGAATAATTGAGTTAGACAAGCTCCGTAGGTAATTGTTTTGTCTCCAGTGAGAATGCTCATCAAGAACCGTGGAATGCAGGAAGACGTGAATGCAATTTCTAGGAAGGAGAAATTCCGGAGGAAGAAATACATTGGAGTCTTGAGGTGGGGATTCAGCAGGGTGAGGAGGATGATCACTAAGTTCCCCATCAGGCTCAAGATGTAATTGAAAAACAGAAACAGGAAAATCAGAATTTGTAGATGAGGGTCATTGGTCAGCCCCAGCAAAATGAACACTATCTCTATTGATTGGTTCTTCATTCCTCTATTATTCCAACATGTCTACAAAAGAACTTTAGAAAAAGCACACCCTTAAAAAACTGTTTCAACATAGAAAATTTCTTACTCAGAAGTTTAACCAATGTCCATATATTTTTAAAAATTATCTTAGAGTTTATCTATGAACCTGTCCTCCACATCATTAGTATGTTTAAAAGAACAGTTATTTCCCTTCTTGTAAAGAGTTGAGTATGCTATGATTGTGCATTTACAGAAGGAATGTTGGTCATTGGAAATATAGGTCATCCATTTCATTAATATTCTTTGCTTATCTTTCCTGTACTTCGTTTCATTAGACTTTTTCGGTGTATAATATTTAAAATTTTATGGTTATATTAGGTAACTATGTATAGTTCCAGTAGTCATAAAAGTTCTAATTTAGGGATACACATATCCAAAATTTCTAAGAAAGAAAAACAATGAAGAATTTAAATAAATGGCAGTATTACATGAGATTCTTGCTGGATCAGGATGATGATCATCTGAGTTAAGTGCTTAGAAAATAACTGGGGAGCATGAAGAACATACAAGTTCAAAACTGATTCAGCAGCTCAACTTGCTACCATAAGCTCTGTGTTTTTTTTTTTTAAGTATGATTGCCCACTCATGTTTTCTGACTTATGACAAGTGAGAGAAGGGGAAAGCTCTGTATGATAAAAATAATAACTGGTGTTTCACATATAAATGTCAATCCAAAGTTTCAAATAGATATTCAAGGCTCATTCATTTTTTAGAAAAACTGTTGTAACAAAAATACTTTATATTTCTAGAGTATCTTAATTCAGTATTAAGCTTTTATTTATTCTACCAATTTAATAGTTTTATAGATGTCACAATTTTCAAGTGAATAATTACAATAATATACTCCAAGCTTAGACAAAAAAGTCACATTTTGTCCAATGCATTGGAACTAAGATAGCTTGTAATTTCCTCCTAGTTAATTTGTGAAGTAGAATCAAAATGACAAACAATAACAAGTATTTTCCATTTAGAATAAATAGCCATAGAAAGAGTCTTTGTTCATGTCAGTAACTAGAATTTGTTTGTTGAGTCTGTTTTAATCAATCAAACAAAGCTTAAACTAATTGATTCTTAATGACTTTTTAAGTGACTAATATACTGTTTTCCTGATATTTTCTTGTAAGAAACATGGGTGAACTCAATTCTTTCTTATAAGAATTCCAAATGGTGCATCTTTGGTGACGTTCCAGAGAATACTTCCTTCCCAATGCAATTTCATGAGGAACAGTTTGGTGCTGCTTCTATTGACAACAACATAACAATTTTCATATTTCCATAGTTTTAAAATAGATAGGATCTGCTAGTATTAGAGGCATAGTAAATATTGTAAAAATGGAGAAATATATGTGGTGTTTTTTTTACAACATGTAAAATACACAAAGTGAAGAGAAAGATAAATGATTATGGAGGCATAAAATGTTTATTTTTCCTTTTCATGAGAAGGAATTCAAGAAAAAAAGGTTAAATATATGAAAGATAAATTATGGAACATAAGTATATGATATAGGATGCACTTTAAAAACAGATCTCTGGCCAGGCAGCAGTGGTGCACGCCTTTAATCCCAGCACTCAGGAGGCAGAGCCACGTGGATCTCTATGAGTTCCAGGCCAGCCTGGGCTACAGAGTGAGTTCCAGAAAAGGCACAAAACTACACAGAGAAACCCTGTCTCAAAAAAACCAAAAAACAACAACAACAAAAACAAAAAACAACAACAACAACAAAACCCAGCACCACCACCAACAACAACAACAGCAAACAGACTTCTGATTATTTCCTGGTGTACATACAGAGGTGTGGATGTGTTTCAAGTGAGTGTGATCAGAGGGGAAAAGGCCACAAAGAATCTAGCAACTTTTGCACACACACAGTATGTGACAGGGATGAAGTGAAAACCAATTTGAGATACACGGTGTTATTGGAATGCTCACATAGCAATAATCTTTTGTTTATTAAGAAAAACATTCAGCATTTCACAGACTTATTTATTCATTCATTCATTCATTCATTCATTCATTCATTAATATTTTATTATGTTACCAAATAAGATCAAGTAAAAAGCATTCTGGTTTGCATTTGTAGCAGCGGGATCACTAGAAAATTCTGCTTTGAGTAGTCTTAGTTTTAAAATTATTCTGTTTTTATAAATTATTGTGTTAAAATACTCTATTTTGAAAGATTTTATGTAAGATTTTATCCAAATTCTAATTATAATTTACTTATGAAACATAATATTTTAGTGATATCTCTAAGGAAAAATACTTTTTTATTATCACAATGAAAGATTGTAAGCCATTTAAAGTATAAAATGTATAAGGTCATGTGTTCTGAATGGATGATAAACTAAAATTACTTGCAGCCTGTGAGGTATAAGTTATTCTTTAGAAAACAGTACAAATAAAAATTAAAATATAAAAAAAACCAATAATTATCTGGAAAAAATGTCCTCCCTTTGTCCTTTACAGTAATTTACAGAGGGAGACACTTGAACATTTGGACCTGAAATGGTTTCTACAGTAACTGAAGACTTGAGATAGGACACTCCAGGCAGATAAAGCAGCCTGAGGTATAGAAACCTAATACACCAGACTAAGTTTGGTTTGAAAGATATTCGGCATCCTAGTATTTATTCAACTCTGATGTAGCCTTAGAACATTTGTAAATGACAGTGTCATAGACTCTCTTCAGGACATACAGATAAAGTAACTTATTATATAATAGTCTCACTTATGAAATTGTGCCACTGACAACATTGATATCAATGTCTAATTGTATAATACTTACTCTAGAATTTTCTCATTTTAACCTACTGCTTTGTTTTGCTTCAACAATTACATACACCACACATTCTCACGGTGTAATGTAAGGGAAAACAGCACAAATCACATTATGAGATTATATAACTCACAGGCCAAGACATACAATCGTATTTAGTTTTGTTGGCTACTAAGAATATCACATAAGAATTAAAACATTTTCTGTTAAAATATTTTTGCATCTTATAGTCACTTACCATTGTATGTCTATTATAGTCACTTACCATTGTATGTCTATAGGTAAATATAACAATGTACTAAAATACTTACCATTTATTAGTTTAAAAGCTTTCCTTGGTGGTTTATCTTGATTCTGGTAAACATGCACTTCCATATTTCAGCCATTATTCTGGTAGACAAAGAGTATGGATGGACCATCTCTACTCACCTTGTTCTAATCTAAAATACATGACCAACTTTCATGTTATCTTAGAGATATTATATTTACTAATTTGTTTGGTACAAAGGTGAATGGAATTACTAATTTTATTTCTTACTACAATTCACCTATCTGAAGTATTGTAAACCTTGCAAAGGGTAGCAGCACAATATGAAAATTCACTGTCTCTGATGTAATGGAAGGGCTGTATCTCTGTGTCCTATTTGAAACTGTTTAAGAATAGTGAATTCTCAGGGTAACTGCAAACCAAGACCATCATTTATTTCCTAAAGGACTGCAAAAAATAGATACAAAAGTACTTTCTATAGAAATAAAAATGTATGCATAGACTTTGCTTTTGAAAATCACGTTTGCAGAGAATCTATTATTAATTGATATTTTTGTTGTTGTTTTTGTTTTATGTTTTTTTTTTTAAGACAATGTTTCTCTATGTAGCCCTGGCTGTCTTGGAACTTACTCTGTAGACCAGGCCGGCCTTGAACTCAGAGAACTCTGCTTCCAGAGTGCTGGGACTAAAGGTGTGTGTCACCTTTAACTGATGTTTGATTATCTATCACGCATCCATCTTTTGATATTATGGTTATACAGTTCCAGGTTTAGAGCAGAGAAAATGAAGAATTTTCCCAGTGACTATGAAAAGTAATAATATGAGGTGAAAAAAGATAACTTGTTGTAAGCTAAATCCTATCAAAACCCTGTTTCCTCCAAGCTTGTAGACTCACTTCTTTTTATTTTCATACAATCTTTTTTTCCCTTTCCACTTGTGACAAAAAATATTTGCATGTGCCTTGAGAGTCTGACTTAATATATTTTGTATGCTCAACTCCAGTTTTTCTATTTTTCTGAAGCAAAGTGAGTTTTTTAAAAATTTTTTAAAGTGTAAAGTACTCCTTTATATATAAAGTAAATACACACATTCATAAATAATGTTTCTCAATATACTGTTGACAGTCACTTGGATGGTGTCCATGATATAGATATTGTAAATAGTATTCAAACATTCTATCATCTGTTGTATAGTTCCAGATGCCCTTGGATGTATCCTTTGGAGTGGTTTACCTAGTAAATATGATTATTTTATTTTCAGTTATTTTGAGATGCTTCTATACTGATTTCTGATTTTTGTAGTGAATGTTCTAGTTTACATTCACAACAGCAATGTATCAGGGCTCCTTCCCTCCACATCCTTTCTGTGGATATTATTTTTATATGTAAGATTTTACTTTGTACTGCTAAAAATATAGACCAAGGATAAAAAAATGATAAAATCACTTCAGTGAATAAATGGTATAACATCTGAGCCTCTAAAACAACAAGAGAAAAAAGTATAAAAAAATTTAGGACACAGGCATAGGTAAGGAATTTCTGAATAGGACCCTGGTTACATAGAAAATAAGACCCCAAATTGACAGATGGAACATTATGAAATTAAAAAGCTTGTGTACAGTAAAGTAAACTGCTAACTGAATTAAGAGACAATCTACAGAATGAGATACAGTCTTTGCCAGTGACATATTGACTGAGTTCTAATATCTAAAATATATAAAAGAGCTAAAAATGTAAATGTTAATAAATTAACAACCCAATGAAAATGAGCCATGCATCTAGAGACAGTCCAGAAAAGCAGAGACGTAAGTCTATTAACATTTTAAAAGATGATCAACATTCTTGGTCAACAGAGAAATTCAAAATGAGAACACTTTGATATTCTAACTTACCTCAGTAAGAGTGGCTGTTATCAAGACAACAAATGACAATGGATGATGGCGAGGCTGTGAGGAGTGCTGGTGAGTGTGTGACTGCAGAGCCATTAATAAATCATATCAAATATAAAACCCCACAACATCTCAGAGTGACTGCAGAGCCATTAATAAATCATATCAAATATAAAACCCCACAACATCTCAGAGTGACTGCAGAGCCATTAATAAATCATATCAAATATAAAACCCCACAACATCTCAGTGTGACTGCAGAGCCATTAATAAGTCATATCAAATATAAAACCCCACAACATCTCAGTGTGACTGCAGAGCCATTAATAAATCATATCAAATATAAAACCCCACAACATCTCAGAGTGACTGAAGAGCCATTAATAAATCATATCAAATATAAAACCCCACAACATCTCAGTGTGACTGCAGAGCCATTAATAAATCATATCAAATATAAAAGCCCACAACTTCTCAGTGTTGTGTTTCTCAAATAGCTAAATATAGAACTATGGCATGAACCATATATAACATTCCTTGCTGTAATCCAAAGGTCTACCATAGAGATGCTTGCAAATCAATGTTTATTGTCAGTCTATTTTTAATACTTAGGAATCTTCCTTGTTGTTCATCAACTGATAAGTAGATAATGACAATGTGAATTATACACAAAATGGAATTTTATTCATGCACAAAGAAAATCAAAATTATAAAATTTGCATGGAAATAGATGAAACTGGAATATTTTACAAAGGTGAGGTAACACAGACTCAGAATGCCTATGAACTACAATCATCCCTGACACTAGAAACCTGGCCAGCTTTCTGTGGCTAGTAAGATCATGATTCTTGGAGTGGAACCTACAAGTGCCACTTTACTAAACTAGCATAATCCCTAACTACATGCTAAATATTTCTCCCATCCCCACAGATAAGGAAGTTACAGCTGTTTCTGTGGTTTCTCAGGGTGAGTTGCTTGTATTACCTGAGTTTCTGTAGGTGAAGTGAAATGGTCAGCCAGGGGCTGATTCTTTGAGACTTTGGCTTATTCCCAGTGCAACCTGATGCAATTCCTAATGCCCTGAGGCTATGACTGAACACATGCAAGTGATTTTTATACACACTTATATATCTAATTATATATGTAATATATTCTAATATATTCTACATGTTATATATAATCATAAATATGCATATATATGTACTATATAAGAACTATAGGGATTGCTTATTTTCAAATGGCCCTTACTTTTAACTGTCCCTCTGCATATTCCCTCTCTCATTCCTCTTTTCTCCCCCTTCATTCTTGATTCCATCCATCCCTCTGGCCCCTGTCCATCCATAACTGCCTATTCTATTTCCTAACCTCTGTGATTCTATGGATTGTAGATTGGTTGTCATAGACTTAACAGCTAATATCCACATATAAGCTAATACATGTCATATTTTATCTTTCTGGATCTAGTATACCTTACTCAGGATTATTCTTTTTCTAGTTCCATCCATTCACCCAGTGATTTCATTTTATTCAGGATTATTTTTTTCTAGTTCTAGCGATTCACCCAGGGATTTTGTTTTTTAAACAGCTGAGTAATACTTCATTGTATGTACCACATTTTTTATTTATCCATTTTTCTTGTGAGGGACATGTAAGTTGGTTTCAGTTTCTGGCTATTATGAACAAAGCAGCAATGAACATGACTGAGTGAGTAAGTGTCTTTGTGGTAGGATGAAGTGTCCTCTGGGTCTTGAGGTAGATCTATTCTCAACTTCCTGAGGCATCACCACACCGATTTCCATGGAAGTTATATAAGTTTGCACTTCCACAAACAATGAATGAGTGTTCCCCTTACTCTACCAGGATAACTGTCATTTGTTTTATTGATTTTGTCCATTCTCATGGGTGTAAGATGAAATCGCCAAGTAATTTTAATTTGCATTTCCCTGATAACTAAGAATTTTTACTATGTCTTTAAGTATTTCTCAGCCATTTGAGTTTCCTCTTTTGAGAATTCTATTTATATCTGTATAGCAACTGTTTTGTTTTTCTTATTTATTTATTGAAAGTAGACTCTTCTCTCATATGATACATCCTGAACACAGTTTCTCTTCCCTCCACTCCTTCCAACTCCCCTCCACTCCCCTCTCCCCCACATCCATTCTTTCTCCATTTCCTTCAGAAAAGAGCCGGTTTCCAAGAGACAGCAACCACACACAACAAAACAAGCTACAATATAACAAGGCAAAAGCCCCCATCGAGGCTGAACAAGGCAACCCAAAAGGAGGAAAGGTGTCCCAAGAGCAAGCAAAAGAATCAGACACAGCCAAATCAATTTCCTCATGGCTCAGTGAACCCTCTGGAAGAAGACAAGAGCTATAGGGATGGAGGACACCAAGGAAACAAGGCCTTCTAAACACAGCAGGGGTTTAGCACATGATTCACAGAGAGTAAGGCAGCATGCACAGGGCCTGTAAGGGTCTACACCAGACGGGGTTCTAAAGCTGAAAGGAGATATGTGTATATGCCCCTATCCTTAACCCAGAAGCTGCCTCCAGTTGATATTCATTTGCAAATAAAATTTAGTTTTCCCCAAGAAAGTCTCACTGGGAAAAGCAACTACTCTTAAGGGTTTGGGCCCCATGCCAAGAAGTAGATGACCAACAGAAAATGAACTCAAAGACATTTTTTTCAGGTTCTTTGTCTCATGTTATGTGAGTGCTTTTTATTTGTTTGTTTGTTTTTCTTTTCCCCTTTAAAAAATTTTAATTTAATACATATATAATTTTTTTTTTACCTTACAGGTTATATATATATATATAAATGGGCATTATAACATATATCTATGATAATTATTGTTATGGCTTCCAGTTTGGTGTTTTTATGGGATTCCTGAATGTGTGAATGACTGGATCTCTGCATCTATATCTGTTACCTGTGCCTTTTCTTTTTCTTTTTTTTCTTCTGTTTGTTTTTTTTATCTCATTTTGATATTTTTGTTTTTTTTATTTCATTTTATTTTTATCCTTTAGGTGTCTGTTTATTTTCTAAGGAAAGACAGAAAGGGGCTGGATCCAGGTGGGAGGGGAGGTTGGGAGGAGCTAGCAGGGGTAGAGAGAAGGGAAATCATAAACAGAGTATATTTATGTAAAACATCTATATTCAGACTAGCCATCATTAATAAAGCAAATGGCAGAAATTGCTGTCAAGGATGTGGGGAGGAGAAACCCTTATACACTGCTGGGAGGAATGTGAACTGGTGCAGTCACTTTAAAAATTGGATTGGTTGTCAAAAAAATGGAAATAGAATTACTTTGTCAACTATGTCATTGTTGGACATGTACCCAAGGAACACTAAAGTCTTTTCCCAGAAGTACCTGCACATCTATGTTCATTGCTGCCCTATTCACTATAGCAGGGAAAATGAACCAGCCTAGATATCCATCCAAAACAGACCAATGGATAATTAGGATGTGGTAAACATACTCATGGGACAATCAGCCTTCACCACTGAAATCATGAAATTTATAGAAAAATGGGTCAAACTAAAAATCATATTATGTGAAATATGCCAGTCTCATAAAGCCCAATACTATGTTTTCTTTTCTGTGTGGAATACACACACACACACACACACACACACACACACGCACACGCACACGCACACGCACACGCACAGGAACACATACATATGTATGATGGTGTGAGTGTTGATCTTAAAACTAGGAGAAGGAGCTAGTGATGGCACACACCTTTAATTTCAGCACTCGAGAGGCAGAGGCAGGCGGATCTCCGTGAGTTCGAGGCTAGCCTGGGCTATAGAGTGAGTTCCAGGAAAGGCTCCAAAGCTACACAGACCCTATCTTAAAAAACCAAAACCAAACAAACAAAACCTAGGAGGGGGGCTATGAAAGGAGAAGTAGCCGGGCAGTGGTGGCGCACGGCATTAAAGAATCCCAGCACTCGGGAGGCAGAATCCGGCAGATCTTTGTGAGTTCGAGGCCAGCCTGGTCTCCAAAGCAAGTTCCAGGAAAGGCGCAAAACTACACAGAGAAACCCTGTCTGGTGTGGGGGAGAGTGGGGAGGGGGGTTACCAGGGCGTCTCCTAATAAGACTGCATGGGTCTCCCAACAAGACTGCCATGCTCAGTGGGTCTCTGTAAAGAGCATGGAGATGAACCACTCCAGAGATGATTTCAGGGAACAGTGTCTTCTTTATTGCATGTGAACAACTATTTATACATGGAAGCCTATCGACTGTGATTGGCTAGCACCTCACCGCAGACTGGACCTTGAGTGCTCATACCACCAGGGTCTCTGTTCTGAAGAAACACCTGTGACTTGGAGAGTGCAGACTCATCAGCAGGCCAGTCACTGACTCACCTACTTCAGAATTCAGTGTTGTGACTTCTGAGAATAATAGGAGTGTGGTGTGCCATGCTTCTCGTTTAGAAGTGCCGTGTGCCAGGTAGGCTGACTGTCAGTCATGCCTGCGTTTTCTCCTCCTGATTTGACTTGAAAACAGGACTGCTATATTGAAGAGAAATTCATCAGCAAGATATCAAAGTGACAGGGATGCCAGTGGGGAAGCAAGACATGTAAGAGCAAAGTGTGTGTAAACATCTCATTGTAGCATGAATCTTAATGGTACTTGTTAATAAAATAAAACCCAAGGCCAGTTATTGGGGTGAATGCTGGAAGATCAGAGAAGCAGAACAAGCCACAGCTATGTCACCTTGCTAGTTCCTCAGGTGATCCTGTTTCCTCAGGCTGGAAGCTTCTGAGTCCTCATCAGCTGAACTGTGCTGCTCCGAAGCCTGAATACTTCTCCAGCCAAATGCTTAACTAAACGCTTAACTAACATAGTTCCTGGTCCTCGCGCCTTATATACCTTTCTCTTTCTGCCCCCACTCCCTGGGATTAAGGGCTGGGTTTCTGGGATTAAAGGTGTGGGTCACCATGCTTAGCTGTTTCTAAAGTGGCCTTGAACACACAGAGATCCACCTAGCTCTGCCTCCCAAGTGCTGGGATTAAAGGCATGCACCATCACCACCCAACTTCTGCTCTGGCTTGCTCTGACCCATTTCCTAGCCACCATTTTTGGCTTTGTTCTAGTGGCTGTCTGCTCTCTGACCCCAGATAAGTTTATTTCGGGGTACACACAATATTTCAGGCAACACAATACCCACCACAATCTCATAACAGAGCCCACTGCTTTGTATGCACACAAAAAGTATATTGTCCCCCCATTAATCAGCATGGTAAAGACATTACCTATATATGTGTGAGTTTTAAAATTTAAATTTGCTATTAATAAGACCCAATGCTATGCCATATCACATAATGTTGGTTGTAATCAGTATATTATAAGGTATTTCTCAAACACAACATTTTTTATTTCCACTTTCTTTTGTACCTATTTAACTTCTCTTGACTTACTCTTCTCTGGGAGTGGAAAATGAAGATTCTTTTCTGGAAGCACAGATATCAGTTTGGGCATTCCAAAATTCAAACAGCTTTCAGCCAGCGGAGTCTCTTTTCTGTGTGGATGTTTCTGTGTGAATTCAGGAATGTGATAGAATAGATTTTTTTTCTGTGACACTCCTCAATGTTTCCTCTCCCTGGTTGATTTTCTTAGAATGTCATTGTGCTATAACTGTATTCTTGACCTTGATAGCAATGAATAAGCAACTTGAAACTATCATTTTTAGTTCAAAATTATAAGGTATTTTATACTTACTACTAAAAGAATTATTATTATCATTGAATTATTCTGTACATCTTCACAGACTCAAAAAATAAACCTACCAGTTAATATGCCTATATCACACCAGAGTGTATACTTGTAGGTCTCTGAATCTAAATACCACAAAGACCACTACATGCTTAGGTTTATTACAGTGCTATGCACACTAAGTCATAGGGTCAGAATAGGTTTCTGTCAACACACACATATGCCCACATTCTACCCACACCCCTTCCCCGCACATACATCTACAGTGAAATACAGAATGATGTCATTTTCAAGAAAATAGATATAACTGGAGAGGATATTATTAAGTAAAATGATTCAGATTCAGAAAAACAAATATGGAATGTTGTCGGTGTCCCTGTCAGAGGAGCTGCAGTCAGCAATGGAGCTTATGGAGTTCAATTCACCAATTTCACTAAACCCTGGAGAGGCAAAGCCGTGGGTGTTGGGGATTGTATCCAGAATGCCCCTTGCTCCTGCTGTGCTTGCTCCTGCTTGCTGCTGCCACGGTTGGTCCTGTCAGATTTGGCATGATGTGGTGACTACATGAAAGGACCCCACTGTGTCTAGCATGGTGGATTGTTTCTTTAATTGGAAAAATCCCACTGCTCACAGGGAAGTTTACTTGCAGACAATAATGAAGATAATTCTTATAGGAGCAATGACGACTAGTTAGATCTATGGTTTAATTGGACTTTCTGAGTTAGCCTAAAAGATATGGGGGTGGGGGAATTAAGGGAGTTAGTAAAGATGATTAGTGAAATGGTTAAGGTTATTCTGCCAATCGCTCCATTAAGAGATACAAAGTGGGGGCGGGAGGGGGGAGGACAGGGGAACCCATGGCTGATGTATAAAATTAAAACACATAATAATAATAAAAAAGAATTTTTAACCTCCTGATGATAATGTAATTTCACGTGTTTAGTATAACTCCATTAATTTATACTAGCTGTTGAATTTCCTATTATTAAAGCATCATTCTACTTTAAAAAAAAAAAAAGATACAAAAAAAGCAAAAATAGACTAGGATTCACCTTCCGTTTTGTAAGGTAAGAGATTTGCAGAGGATAAAAAATAAGAACCAGGACATTTCAAGCATTACAGGCCGATGAGACCAAAGGTGAGTGCCTGGCGTTATAGTCAGAGAGGCAACCACCCCTGGGTCCCATCCCTGGGCACCGGCCATCCCAGGAGGACCTGCCCAACTTGGCCCCAGTTTCTGGCCATTCAGCAGGCACTGTGGGAAGGCTCCCCTTTTCCAAGACTGCAGGCAGACCCTGCAGTCTCCACACCCTGCACCCACACCCATTTGCATGAGAGCCCAGCCACTTCCTGAGACCAGTCCCCAGCTCCCATCCTGCCCTGGAACTCCCACCTGGACCAGAGGTGAGTGCCTAGGGTCACACCCAGAGAGGCCCACACCTGGGTCCCAGCCCTGGGTACCAGCCACTTCTGGGAAGACCTGCCCAACTGGGTCCCAGGTTCTGGCCATAGGGCAGAGCACCCCCTCCCCACCAGGAAGGTTCCCCCTCTCCAAGACCCTCTGGTGAACCCTACGACCTCCATGCCCTGCCCTGACACCAATTTGCCAGAGACCCCAGCCACTTCCGGAGACTTAGAAACCAGACCCCAGCTTCCATCCTGCTCCGGAACTACCATCTGGATAAGATAAGGAGACCCCAGGGACTTCCTCAGACTCAGAGTCCAGCCCCCAGCTCCTATTGGGCCAGCACTCTCATCTGGACCAGAGCTCCCATCAGGCCCAGAGCTTCCATCTGGACCAAAGAGAGGCTCCTTAACTCTGTCAGATCTGTCTAGACCAAGTACACTGATAAGACCAGGAACGAATCTAAGAGGAGATGGGCAGACGTCAAGGCAGAAGTACATACAACAAAATAAAGAGCAATACAGCATCACCAGAACCTAGCCCTTCTCCAACAGCTAGACCTGAACACCACAGAATGGAAGAAGAAAACAACCTTATAAGTAACATCATGAAGAGGCTAGAGAAGAAATCAAAAATAAAGTAGAGGAACAGACAAAAAAAAAAAAAATGGGAAGAACGCTATAAAAAAAATAGAGGAACGGACAAATAAAGCAGAAGAAAACAATAAGTACCTGAAAGAAAATCATGAAAAGGCAACAAATGAGACAACGGAAACAGTCCAAGACCTGAAGAGGAAAATAGAAAAAATGAAGAAGACACTAGCAGAAGGAATGTTGGAAATAGAAAATCTGAGTAAACAAACAGGAACTTCAGAGGCAAGTATAACCAACAGAATGCAAGAGATGGAAGACAGGATCTCTGGTGTTGAAGATACGGTAGAAGAAATAGATTCATCAGTCAAAGAAAACATTAAAACCAACAAAGTCATGACCCAAAATGTCCAAGAAATTTGGGACACCATGAAAAGACCAAACCTACAAATAATAGGGATAGAGGAAGGAGAAGAATACCAACTCAAAGGCACAGAAAATATATTTAACAAGATCATAGAAGAAAACTTTCCCAACTTAAAGAATGAAATGCCTATGAAGATACAAAAAGCCTATAGAACATCAAACAGATTAGACCCCCCAGAAAGTCCCCTTGCCATAAAATACTTAAACAACTAAACGTACAGAATAAAGAAAGACTGTTAAGGGCAGCAAAGGAAAAAGGCCAAGTGACTTACAAAGGCAAACCCATCAGAATAACAGCCGATTTCTCAATGGAGACTTTGAAAGCCAGAAGGGCCTGGACAGATGTAATGTAGACACTAAGAGACCATGGATGGATGCCAGCCTAGACTAATATACCCAGCAAAACTTTCAATCATCATAGATGGAGTGAACAAGACCTTCCAAGACAAAACCAGATTTAAACAATACTTATCCACAAACCCAGCCCTACAGAAAGCACTAGAAGGAAAATTCCCAACTAAGGAAGTCAGATACACACTTGAAAACACAGGCAATAGGTAACACCACAGCAGTAAACCCCAAAGAAGAGAAGTACACTCACACTACCACCAAAAAATAAAAATAACAACAGGAATGAACAATCACTGGTTATTAATATCCCTTAAGATCAATGGACTTAATTCACCTATAAAAAGACACAGACTAACAGAATGGATACGAAAATAGGACCCATCTTTCTAGTGCATACAAGAAACATACCTCAAATTCAAAGACAGACACCTCCTAAGAATAAAAGGCTGGGGAAAGACATTCCAATCAAATGGTCTTAAGAAGCAAGCTAGTGTAGCCATCCTAATATGCAGCAAAATAGACTTCAAACTAAAATCAATCAAAAGAGATGATGAAGGACATTACATACTCATTGCAGGAAAGATCCACCAAGATGAAATCTCAACTCTGAACATTTATGTCCCAAACACAAGGGCACCCACATATGTAAAAGAAACATTACGAAACCTTAAATCACATATAAAATCCCACACATTAATAGTGGGAGACTTCAACACCCCACTTTCACCTCTGGACAGATCTGCCAAATTGAAACTTAACAGAGAAATAAAAGACTTAACTGATGTTATGACACAAATGGACTTAATCAATATCTACAGAACATTCCACCCAAACAAAAAAGAATATACCTTCTTCTCAGCACCCCATGGAACCTTCTCTAAAATCGACCACATACTTGACCACAAAGCAAATCTCAACAGATACAAAACAATTGGAATGACCTCCTGTGTTCTTTCAGACCACCATGGTTTAAAGTTAGATTTTAACAACAACAACAACAACAAAATAAAAAACAAAAACAAAACAAAACAAAAAAAAAACCTACAGAAATCCTACAATCTCATGGGACCTGAATAATGCTCAGCTGAATCACCAATAGGTTAAGGAAGAAATAAAGAAAGAAATTAAAGACTTCCTAGAGATCAATGAACACCACATACCCAAACTTATGGGACACTAAGAAAGCAGTACTAAGAGGGAAATTCATAGCACTAAATGCCCACATATAGAAGTTGGAGATTTCTCACACTAGTGACTAGAAAGCACACCTGCAAGCTCTTGAACAGGAGGAAGCAGTCTCCCAGGAGGAACAGATGCCAGGAAATTATCAAATTGAGAGCTGAAATCAATAAAATAGAAATAAAGAGGACAATACAAAGGATTAATGAAACAAAGAGTTGGTTCTTTGAGAAGATCACAAGATAGACAAGCCCTTATCCAAACTAACCAAAAGAAACAGAGAGAGAGCATCCAAATTAACAAAATCAGAAATGAAAAGGGGGACATAACAACAACAGACAATGAGGAAATCCAGAGAATCATCATACTTCAAAAACCTCTACTCCACAAAACTGGAAAATCTAAAAGAAATGGATAATTTTCTGGATAGGTACAACATACCTAAGTTAAATCAAGACCAGATAAACCATCTAAATAGTCCAATAAACCCTAATGAAATAGAATCAGTCATTAAAAGTCTCCCAACCAAAAAAAGCCCAGGACCAGAAGGTTTCAGCGCAGAATTCTACCAGATCTTCAAAGAAGACTTAATACCAATACTCTTTAAATTGTTTCACACAATAGAAGCAGAAGGGATATTACCAAACTCCTTCTATGAGGCTACAATTACCCTGATTCCTAAACCAAACAAAGATGCAAAATGAAAGAGAACTACAGACCGATCTCCCTCATGAACATTGATGCAAAAATACTCAATAAAATACTTGCAAACAGACTCCAAGAACACATCAAAACAATTATCCACCATGATCAAGTAGGCTTCATCCCAGGGATGCAAGTGTGGTTCAACATACAAAAGTCCGCCAATGTAATGCACCATATAAACAAACTCAAAGGAAAAAAAAAAAAAAAACATGATCATCTCACTAGATGCAGAAAATCTAACACCTCTTTATGATTAAGGTCTTGGAGCGATCAGGAACACAGGGAACATACCTAAACATAATAAAGGCAATCTACAGCAAGCCAACAGCCAACACCAAATTAAATGGAGAGAAACTGAAAGCAATACCACTAAAATCAGGAACAAGGCGAGGCTGTCCCCTCTCCCCATCCTTATTCAATATAGTACTTGAAGTTCTAGCCAGATCAATAAGACAACAGAAGCAGAATAAGGGACTACAAATTGGAAAGGAAGAAGTCAAGCTTTCCCTGTTTGCAGATGACATGATAGTATACATGAGTGACCCCAAAAATTCAACCAAGGAACTGATACAGCTAATAAAAACCTTCAGCAACATAGCAGGATGCAAGATCAACTCAAAAAAATCAGTAGCCCTCCTACATACAATAGACAAACCGGCTGAGAAGGAAATCAGAGATACATCACCCTTTACAATAGCCACAAATGATATAAAATACCTTGGGGTTATGCTAACTAAGCATGTGAAGGACCTATATGACAAGAACTTTAAGTCCCTGAAAAAAGAAATTGAAGAAGATGTCAGAAAATGGAAAGATCTCCCGTGCTCATGGATAGGCAGGATTAACATAGTAAAAATGGTGATATTACCAAAAGCAATTTACAGATTCAACGCAATTCCCATCAAATTACCAACAGAATTCTTCACAGATCTGGAAAGAATAATACTCAACTTCATATGCAAAAACAAAAAACCCAGGATAGCCAAAAGACTCCTGTACAATAAAACATCCTCTGGAGGCATCACAATCCCTGACCTCAAGCTCTACTATGGAGCTACTGTAATAAAAACAGCTTGGTACTGGCATAAAAACCGACATGTGGACCAATGGAATCGAATTGAAGACCCTGACATTAACCCGCACACCTAAGAACATATAATTTTTGACAAAGAAGCCAAAAATGTACAATGGAAAAAAGAAAGCATCTTCAACAAATGGTGCTGGCATAACTGGATGTCAATGTGTAGAAGGCTGCAAATAGATCCATATCTGTCACCATGTACAAAACTTAAGTCCAAGTGGATCAAAGACCTCAACATAAATCCAGTAACTCTGAACCTGATAGAAGATCAAGTAGGAAGTGGTCTTGAACGCATTGGCACCAGAGATCACTTTCTAAATATAACACCAGTAGCACAGACACTGAGAGAAACAATCAATCAATGGGACCTGTTGAAACTGAGAAGCTTTTGTAGAGCAAAGGACACGGTCAACAAGACAAAGCAATAGCCTACAGAATGGAAAAAGGTCTTCACCAACCCCACATCTGACAGAGGGCTGATATCTAGAATATATAAAGAACTCAAGAAATTACACATCAAAATGCCCAACAGTCCAATTAAGAAATGAGCTGTAGAACTAAACAGAGAATTCTCAACAGAGGAAGTTCAAATGGCTGAAAGACATTTAAGGAATTGCTCAACATCCCTAATTATCTGGGAAATGCAAATCAAAACGACGCTGAGATACCACCTTACACCTGTCATAATGGCTAAGATCAAAAGCACAGAAGACAGCTTATGCTGGAGAGGATGTGGAGCAAGGGGAACTCTCCTCCACTGCTGGTGGGAATGCAAGCTTGTACAGCAACTTTGGAAATCAATATGGCGCTTCCTTAGAAAATTTTGAATCAATGTCCCCCAAGACCCAGCTGTAGCACTCTTGGGCATATACCCAAGGAATGCTCAATCATACCACAAGGGCATTTGCTCAGCTATGTTCATATCAGCATTGTTTGTAATAGCCAGAACCTGGAAACAACCTAGATGCCCTTCAACTGAAGAATGGATAAAGAAAATATGGTACATATACACAATGGAGTACTACTCAGCAGAGAAAAACAATGACATCATGAGGTTTGCAGGCAAATGGATGGATCTAGAAAAAATCACCCTGAGTGAGGTAAACCAGACTCAGAAGCACAAACATGTTTTGTACTCACTCATAGTAGGATACTAGATGTAAAACAAAGATGACTAGACTGCTACACAACTCCAGGGAGGCTACCTAGAAAATGGGACTCTAGGAAAGACACAGGGATCGCCTAATGACAGAGAAATGGATGAGATCTACATGAACAATCTGGACAACAGTGGGAGTAATGAAGGGCAAGGTTTGAGGGAAAGAAAGCTTAGGGGAGCAGGAGATCCCAGCTGGGTCAAGAACAGAAAGGGAGAACAAGGAATAACAGACCATGATAAATGATGACCACATGAGAACAGGAATAGGCAGAGTGCTGGAGAGGTCCCCTGAAATCCACAATGATACATCCACAGTAGACTACGGGCAATGGTTGAGAGAAAGCCTGTACTGACCTAGTCTGGTGATCAGATGGCCAAACACCCTAACAGTTGAGCTGGACCTCTCATCCAATAACTGATGGTAGTGGATGCAGAGATCCTCAGCCAGGCCCCAGGTGGAGCTCCAGGAGTCCAATTGTCGAGAAAGAGGAGGGATTGTAAGAGCGTGAATTGTTGAGACCAAGATTGGAAAAGCACAGGGACAAATAGCCAAATTAATGGAAGCACATGAATTATGAACCAAAGGCTGTGGAGCCCCCAACTGGATCAGGCCCCCTGGATAAGTGAGACAATTGAGTAGCTTGAACTGTTTAGGAGCACCCAGGCAGTGGGACTAGTCCTTAATGCGTGAACTGGCTGTTTGGAACCTTGGGCTTACACAGGGACACTTTGCTCAGCCTGGCATGAGTGGACTGGACCTGACTGTACTGAATCCACCAGGTTTAAATGAATTCCCAGGGGAATCTTGGCCCTGGAGGAGATGGGAATGGAGGGGATGGGCTGTGGGGAACGTGGGGGCAGGGACAGGGGGGGTGCTGGACAGGGGAACCCATGGTTGATGTGTAAAATTAAAACACAAATATAATAAATAACGAAAAAAAAAGCCAATGATTAAAGAAAGCAATTATATCTCTATATCCACAGTTAGGCCTGAATTCCTTGGTTTTGTATGTTATAGAATTAATGATAGGCCCTAGAATGTACCTTTTAATCAGCAAAGTTGTGAAAGGAAATTAAATGACCCTGTTGTGTATAAAGAAAAACAGAGGGTCAGCTGGCCATGTGAATGGAGTTTTGTAGGAATCTGCTGCATTGAATCTGCAAGCAGCTACCTGCCTATAAAAGGAACTGGCTGAAGTATACTTTTGACTTGCTTAAAACTTTGTTATCAATTATAAAAGAATCATTGCTTTGGGGTGGAGGTGGAAAACTTAATACAAAAATGTTTAACTATTTGTGAGCTTCTAAGAAAATTGTGTGACTTATGATCTTCATGTAATTTCTTACATAAAGATTTTAATTTGTTTTTGGAATATATGTCACTTGTGGTTGAGAGGTAATTTTTTCTTGCATAGAAATCTTTGTATTCGGAGTTATAAACAGGATAAGAGAAAAATAGATAATGCAGAAGGGAAGATGTGGAACGAAAAACATCAGGGAAAAGGTAGAAGGGAAACACCAGGGAAGAAGAGAAAAGAAAATATCAGGAAAGATAAGAAGGGGATAATTGGGAAGAAAACATAGAAGAAAAACCGGGTCAAAGGTCAGCACAAAGATCAGGGTAAGAGCACGCAGCAGAAAAAAAAGGAAAATGAAGAGTTTAAGCTTTGGCCCTCAGGTAAAGTTCCCATGTGTGTCTGTCCAGGAGTTTGCCTACTCTACATCTCCTCTCCAGTTTCTCTGATCTGCTGGGGGCTGGGCCCCTCTGCAATAGGATGTTTGGTCTCAGATGTGGATCTTAGAGTGTAGATATAGATATACATTACATCATGTATTCTTATAGAGCATGAGAGTTGGGGCATGAAAGGGAATAATGGGATAGGGGTGGAGAAGAAAGAGAAAGGAGGGGTGAATATGGTCAAAATACATGTTATAATTGTATTGAAAGACTTTATGAAATTTGTTATCGTGTATAATGAATATTTACAAACAAAAATTTACATATGCTATTTTGTTTGCCTGTGTGGTATGCTTGTGTGTACTTGTATGATTGGCCCTGCTTATCTGTGCATTTGCGTGTGCAGGCCAGATGTCAGCTATGTTCTTCTATTAATCTTTACCTTACTTTTTGAAATAGGTTCTTCACTGAACCTGCGGCTCACTATGCCAGACTGACGGGCTATCAAGCTTTTGGAATCCACTTGTCTCCATCTCACCAGTACCAGGATTGTAGGCACTGTTACTACAACTCTTTTTTTAAAATGGATTTTGGTAATTTGAACTATTCCTTGTGCTCGAATATCAAGTGCTTTTTATCCACTGAACCATCTTTATGGACCACTATTATGCAATTTAATACCAAAAATATATTTTTAAGTTGCTGCACCTAGCATGGCTTGGTCCTGGAAATCTGACTGGAGTGATGTGGGAATGAAAACGACACTTTAAATATGACAGACACACATACAGAAAATCTGGGATCGATCTCTAGTGCTTGCCTGGAGGGAACTTACCTACTATGTGATATAGAAACTCAGCACATTTGTTATGCGCAGTGTAAAGTGCAGGGGTTAGTTAGCCTTGCTAAGAGGTCTCTGTAGGGCATCAGTTTTGCTGGAGGCATCAGGGAAAGAAGCTGCAGCTGATTTCTGTATATTGTGTCAGTATTTGCATACTCACCAGGTGAAGGCTTTGCCATTCCTCTTAGCCTGACCAGGGGAAGATTGCCATTCTTATGGGTCTGAAGCATCAGGGTCCTTGAGATGGCTGCACCCATGACAAACAACACACATTCACTAGGAACTTCATCTGCTTCCTAAGGTAAACTTTTTTTTTTTTTTTTTTTTTTTAAAGAACACATTCAATAATACATGAAATTACCAACATTTACTTTCTCAGAGAATATCTTTTGTGGCAACTTCTGTAACTATTACTAATTCTTAGAGCTTCTTGATTAAACCCACATGTAAACCCATAACAATAAATTTCTTCACAGGACATAAAAATTACGAACTGGAAGGAATCTGTTGGAGAACTTGGAAATGTATCTCTTCTCTTTAGGAATACATAGAGAAAAGTAAAAGATGTACAGTATAATGTAATATTTTTTAAAGTTTGTTATACATAAATAAGTATCCTTTTGATTGAACTGTATCCTGTAGAACTTGGTCTTTCAACCAGGGAATTCAAGGGGTTTGAAATATTATGATTGCATTTTATGGATGTGAGTATTCATAATGGTCTAGATCTAGATTTTAAAACGATCCTACAGTGGAAGCAAACTCTAGAAACAATGAAAATTAAGTCAATTTATTTTGACCTAGTCCCAGCGTAGACTTGGGTATTATCAACAACAGAAGTACGAGTGGCAACTTCTGACAGTATGGCGTTAGGTATTTTCATTTACACAGAATCTGCATTTAACTGAATGCCAACATATCAGCATCACTCACAACCTTCTTAAAAGATGAGCAGAAAAGATGAGGAGACACATGGAAGCTATTTCACAGCCTCTGTTTCCCCACGTGTTTCTGTTGCAGACTTTCAGAAGGGTGATTTTTGTGTATGACTTGATATTGGGAGGTAGAGAAGAGACTTGTTCTTTGCATCCAGGGTGATGAACTAATAGGACATCCATGATGGGTTTTCATGGTCTGCGAATCATCTACATTTGTGCTAAGATCACTAGGAAACATTCAGACATCACCCAAATCATTGCCATTTCCCACTGATATCACTTGCACGTTCTAGCAGGACTCTGACCCAAAGCCTAAACATTGTCCAGCAAATCACTTTTGAATTGCTTTTCAGCTAAAGTGCTGAGAACAGGACAGTAGCCTTTCCCAGGGAAAAGCACACCAATTGGTTATCCAACATCAAGAGATCAGCCCTGACAACATGCATACAAGTAACATTATACAGGCTGAATGGGTTATATTTATGTATTTATACACACTTGCACACATACACATGAAACAACAATTAAAGAAAAAAAGCCTATGAAATGTAAGAGCAAGGGGGTGGGGTAACTGGGACAGTTTGGAGGGAGGAAAGGGAAGGGGAAAATGATATCATTATAAAAAACAAAGAATGAATTCTTAAAGGCATCAACAGGATTGGAATGCATCCTCCACAGTTTTGTTTTCGTCTAAGGATTATTTCATAAACCCCTCTGTGCAGAGAATGAGACTTGAGGAATGGGATGCCCCACTCCCATGAAGAGGCATTCTGAACAGATGAAGGTTTTCAGGACCTGGCATTTCAACATACCTTCTTTTTATACTTAGCTAAGTAATGATTTATTCTTTTGAGTACCTTAAACAAAACCAAAAAATATTGAGAAAAAGGAATGAAAGCTGGCAAAGATTACTTGCTGTGGATAGCAGCTTCATCAAATCAGTGCAGGGAATGGAGCACAGCTTGGGAGACCTCTAAATTCTTTTTAGGCTGGAAATCCACATATAAATTGAAAATTGAACATTATTTATTTGAAATTTCACTTTTTAATTAAAATACTTTTCTTATGTAGTGATTTTATTGAGTTCTTTTATCTTCTCAGTACTTCCCAGCTCCTCCCACCTCCCTAAATACCCAACTCAAAAAAAAAAAAAAAAAGGAAAGAAAATCAGTAAGACAAAAATAACAAAAGAAAAAGCACACAGAGCATGAAGTCCCTTTTGTGTGGATAGGAGAACAGCATTCTCTAAGTTACCTGAAAGATCACTAGATTTTTTAAAAAATTTAATCTTTTTAATTAATATTTTTCATTTATTTCGCATGCCCATCACAGTTTTCCCTCCTTCCTCTACTCCTGTACTCTCCCCAGTCCCATCTACCCCCTCTCCATTTGCTCTTCCTCCCTCTCCATTCAGAATGGTGCAGACCTCCCATGGACTTGAGCATGGAACATTAAGCTGAGGTGGGACTGAGCTCCTTCCTCTGCATCAAGGCTAGGTAATCCAGGATGGAGAACAGGTTCCCAAAAGTCAGCTAAATTCCAGGGACAGGGACAGGTCCTGATCTCACTGCTAGGAGTCTTACCAGGAGACCACGCTACACAACTGTCACACACATGCATAGGTCAGTTCCATACAGGCTTTCTATCTATTGGTCCAGAGTCCATGTGCTCCCAGGAGCTCAGGTCAGCTGTCTCTGTGGATTCCTTGGTCATAATCTTGATATCCCCCGGCTTTTACAATCCCTCCTCCCTTTCTTTAGGAGAGCTCCTGGAGCTTGGCCCAGTACTTGCCTGTGGATCTTTGCATCTGCTTCCATCAGTTACTGGATAAAGACTCTCTGATGACAATTAGGGTAGTTACAAATCTGATTACAGTAAATGGCCACTTCAGGCACCCTCTCCACTATTGCTAGGAGTTTTAGCTGGGTCATCCTTGTGGATTCTTGGAGTTTCTCTGGCACCAGGTTTCCCCCAAAACCCTGAAATGCCTCACCCTGCCCCCACTGAGCCTCTGTCCTTACTCCCCACTCCATCCCACCCCAACCTGCTTCCCATGAGCTGCCTTCCCAACCTGCTCCCTCAAGTTTCTATCATCCACCATGCCAGGAGATCTCTTCTATTTCCCCTTCTCAAGGACATCCATGAAGTGGACACTAGATTTAATTGCAAACAGATGTGGGAGGTGTTAGGAGAGAGACTGACAGATAGGTAGCAACATTGAAGGAGTGGGGAAAGAAATAGTCGAGAACTTGTGCCTTGAAAGCAGAGGGGAGACTGTAGGAAGAGAACTGGAGGAGATTGTAGGAGAGCAGTGGGGAGACATTTAGAGAAAAGAATAGTGATGTGTGTATGAGAATGTCATAATGAAGGCCATGGCTTTCTATGGTGATTTTTAAACATTAATAAAAATAATCTGTCTCAGAGGTTGTGTTGTTTTCATTTTTATTTATATCCAGGAAAAAATAAGAGAAAAGGTGAAGAAAAAAACATCAATATCACATTTTATGTAGTTTTGTAAATGGAGGCTTTTCTCTGCCCTGCCCCATCCCACAGTCATTTCCAAATAATCAGAGCCTGATAATAATTATAAATGCCTAGTGGATGTCACAGGCTAATTACTAGCTAGCTCTTACATTTAAATTAACCCATTTTTATTCATTTATTTATTGCCATGTGACCTGTGGTTTACCAGTTCTTCCACATCTTGCTTCTTGGGCACTTGCAGCATCTGCCCCAACTCCAACCTTCTTCACCTCTGTCTTCAGTGTGATTCTACTGCCTAACTTTATCCTACCTCACCATTGGACAAACAGCTTTGTTTATCAATCAATGAGAGCAACACATATTCACAGGGTACAGAAAGACATTCCACAGCATAGTTCCATGGCTGTGCAAATTTTCCAATGCAATTAGATTAAAATAAGTTTATACTGTAGTGTATAAGAGATAGATCATTAATTTTGTAAAAAAAAATGACTGGAGAACATTCATTAGAAAATTTTAATTTACAAACAGAAATTTCTTCAAACCAACATGTAAACAAGTTACATGTTGACTTTTTCACAACTAGAATCATTTCTAGGATTCAGAACCCTGAAGAAATATGAAAAATAGCATCAAAGCATGAAGACAAGTTATTTCTTCCTATGAAGCCATCAAAATACATCAACTAATTGTTAATTATAACTCTACAGGAGAAATAATTCATTCTTTTACATGTTTTTTACTTCTTATTACAGTGCCCTTGAAGCTTTATTTTGTTCACTTATCTCATAAGGTTCATCATGTGGATGCTTCCTTCTAGAAGACTAATTTTATCTTTAAGTTGACTCAGGTTTTCTAGTTATTTTCCATAGCAACCTCCTTCACACATACTTTGTACTTGCCTCTATGCTTAGCAATGCAAAATATTAAACTACTAATGAAATGCTTAGCAATTAATATACATATAGAATTATCCCATTATATCTAACACCATTCATTTAGTAAATAAATGTATCATTAATGAGAAGAGAGATTTTTTGAGTAAAGATAGAATTACACACTGTGGATTGAAGAAGCAGTTTCTTCCTAATGATTCAGAATATCTATGCTGAAAGATGAGCATAGAGCAATTAGAATGCTTACTATGACCTAAGTAGTAAAGGAGAAAACTAGCATAGGCCACAGTGGATATATTTGACAATCGTTTTCATTTTTCCAGTCATGTTACAACAGCATGCTATTTATTCCTAAATCTTAATTCACCGTTTTGAGCAGAACAAAATCTGTGAAGCACCTGTTTGAAAGCTTCCTTCACCTGCTGGTTCCTTAAGGTGTAAATGAAAGGGTTTAGCAAAGGGGCCACAGAAGTGTTGAGCACAGCTACACCTTTATTTAAAGAGACCCTTTCCTTGGCTGAGGTTTTCATGTACATGAAGATACAACTCCCATAAGTAATGGAGACAACAACCATGTGTGAGGAGCAGGTGGAAAAGGCCTTTCTCCGTTGCTGAGCTGAAGGGAACTTGAGGATGGTTTTGATGATGAGTGTGTAGGAGAGGATCACTAAGATCAAGGTGATGACCAGAGTCATCACAGCTATGACGAAAGCCATCCATTCTATGAAACGTGTGTCTGTACAAGACAGCTGGAGGACAGGAGAAGTGTCACATAGGAAATGATCTATGGTTTTAGAAGCACAGAATTCCAGTTTGAGACCCAACATCAAAGGAGGGAAGATGGATAAGAACCCAGTTACCCATGAGCTAATGACCAGCAGGTGGCACACTTTGCTGTTCATGATGATGGGGTAATGCAGTGGTCTGCAGATGGCAACATAGCGGTCATAGGACATGGCAGCCAGGAGGTAGAACTCTGTGATTAGTAGTAGAAAAAAGAAGAATAATTGAGCTACGCAAGCATTGTAGGAAATCGTTTTGTCTCCAGTGAGAATGCTCATCAAGAACCGTGGAATACAGGCAGATGTGAATGCAATTTCTAGGAAGGAGAAATTCCGGAGGAAGAAATACATTGGAGTCTTGAGGTGGGGATTCAGCAGGGTGAGGAGGATGATCACTAAGTTCCCCATCAGGCTCAAGATGTAATTGAAAAACAGAAACAGGAAAATCAGAATTTGTAGATGAGGGTCACCTGTCAGTCCAAGCAAAATGAACACTATCTCCACAGTTTGGTTCTTCATCTCTCTCTTTTTCTACTAAGTCTACAGGAAAAAAAAATAATTTAAATGTTGTTCCTTTTACATCCTAGAACATTGTAGTTTGAGAAGTTTAAACACTGATTTTTTTAAGTATCAACTTAGAGTTCATCCTATGTGCAGGTCCTCTGCCTTTTCAGCACGTTTATTAGAACTCTTATTTTCAGTCAGTACAAACTTACAGGAGGCATGTCAGTCATTCAACATATTGCTCCTCAGTTTCATTAATGTCCATTGGTGCCTGTCTTTTAATATACTTTATCCCAGTGGATTGTTCAAGGGTGTGATTTCATCTCAAAATTAAAAATGAAATGTCTAAAGAGTAATATAATGTTTATAGGAGATTCTTGCTTTCCCAGGAGCCATAAAACTAATGATTTAAGAATACATATGTAACACAAATTTTAAAAGGTCTTAAAACAAAAAACCCAGAGCCAGATATTGGGATAAATGCTGAAAGGTCAGAGAGAGAAAGGAACAAGCCGCTGCCACATCTTACCTTTAGGACTCCTTAGCCTGGAAAGCCAATGTGGTGATATATTGTGTACCATAATAAAATTTGCTTGAGGATCAGAGAACACAACAAGCCACTAGATTAAACATAGTTGTTAGGCAGTGGTGGCACACACCTTTAATCCCTATAATTGGGAGTCACATGCCTTTGATCCCAGCACTTGAGATCTGGCAACTTTAATCCCAGTATTTGGGAAGCACACAGGCCATTAATCCCAGCCCTAGGAAGGAAGTGATGGCTGGCAGAGAAAGGTATGTAAGTCATGAGAAGACAGGAACTAAAGGCTTTTTCAGCTGGACCCCTTTTGGTGGAAGACTGAGAGACATTCACTCAGAGGATTTGTGGAGTTGGTGAACATGGCAGTGGCTTGTTCCTTTGTCTCTCGGATCTTTCAGCATTTACCCCAATATCAGGCTCCCAGGTTTTTATTACAAGACCTTTTAGAACTTGCTACATACACATATAGGAAATTTCTAAGAAGGAAAATTTTCAAAGAATAAAACAATGTGATTGTAAAATGTATTCTAATATGTTAAAAGTTTGAAATTGCGTTGTCACTTAAACCTGCTACCATAAAATCCTTTTTAGTATGCTTTCCCAGTACTGTCCTCCATCTCATGATGGGTGTCAGAGGGTAAAAAAGATCTTTATGAAAAAAATAACAACCTTTACATTGCAAACTGGTGTTTCATGTACATATGCAAGGTTCATTCATCTATTAGAGTTACATAAGACAAGTACTTTGTATTTCTAGAGTATCTGATTCAATAATGATCCCTCATATATTCCATCATGTTTATAGTCCTATAAGTGTCAAAAGTAAAATTTGTATGTTAATAATTATAATATCCTTAAGTTTTAGATGCATACGCTCTGTATAGTACACAGGAATTAAGATGGCATATACATTCCCAGTTAAACTTTTAAATTGTTGAGTAGAATTAAAATGACACATGAACAACAGTCTATATCTGACTTTCATGAACATATCTACTGTTGGTAGCTAGAATTGGTGTTTTGAGTTTACTTCTTTTAATACAACAAAACTTAAACTAATTCATTCTAGTGATTTTGTGTTATGGCTAGTGATACAATTTTTAGATATTTTCATATAACAAACACAGGTGAAATCAGTTGTTTTTTTCTTTTTCTTTTTTTTTTTTTGAGCTGAGGATTGAACCCAGGGCCTTGTGCTTGCTAGGCAAGTGCTCTACCACTGAGCTAAATCCCCAACCCAGTTGTTTTTCTTATGAGGATCCAAATTATCCATCTCTAGTGTTATCTCAGATTCAACTTCCTTTCCAATATAATTTCATTTGGAAAAGTTTGATGATACTCCTATGGAGAGCAACATATTATGTTTTTCATATTTCTGAGGTTTTAAAATAGATAGGATCTATTGGTGTGAGATACACAGAAAATTACTGTACAAATAGAGAAATATATACACCTATCTTCACATGTTAAGAAAATCATGGAGTGAAGAGAATGATAAAGAGTTATGAAAGCCTAAAAAGTTCTTATTTTTTACTCATGTGAACTAACTCAAGGAAAATAAATTTAATATAGTGGGAGATAATTTCTTAATATAAGTGTACAATAGATGTCTTTTTTTAAACAGGGAATGGTTATGTTACTAATGTGCATCCAGCTTACTCCCTAGTGTACAAAGGCATGAGCATGTTTCAAGTGAGCATGATCAGAAGGAAAAAAACAACACAGAAAGTCCATAGTAAGTTTAAAGCACAATACATAGTAAGAATGAAATGGACACACATTTTAGATAGTATTCATAGTACCATTTGAATATTGAAACATATCAACAATCTTTTGTCTACTGAGAAATATGTATACACACACATACATATATTCATCACTATTTCACCAATTTTATATACTTGAAGTTAAATGAGTTAGATCAAACATTAAAAAAAAAAAACTACTGTTATTTGAGATTTGAATTTACTGCAGGGGACAATTAAGAGAGGCTGTTTTTAGAAGTCATAGTTATAAAATTACTGTTCCATAAAAGATTTTATGCAATACTTTACTCAAATTCTAATTCTAGGTCAGTTTTACAGCAAGTCTACTATGAAGAATTAGTGACATCCTACTAGGTGCTTTTTAAATTATCATAATGAAATGATTTAAGACATTTCAAGTAAAAAATGTATTTTAGGTACATCATGTGTTTTGCATTGATGATGATAATAGAATCATTTGCAAGCTGTAAAGCATAAATTGTTCATTTGAAAATAGTACAAATATGAAATAAACATATGAAATGGTAAATAGTAATTGAAAATCAATATACTTTCCTTGGTCAGTTACAGGAATTTACAGAAGGAGATTTCTGAGCATTTGGACCTGTAAATGGTTTCTAAAGGATTGAAGACTTGAGACAGAGTTCTCTAGGCAGGTGAAGAGCCTTAGATAAAGAAACTATATACCAAACCAGCTTCAGCTTTAAAAAATAGTCAGCATCCTCAAATTTATTCATATATAATATAATCACATGATTAATACTATAACACTTACCATGGAATTTCCTCATTTGAAACTATTGATTTGTTCTGCCTCAACAATTACATATACCACACATCCTCAGACTATGTGCTGAAAGGGATAACAACACACATTACACTATGAGATGATGTGATCACAGTCTAGTAAATATAATTGCATTGAATTTTGTTGGATATTATAAATATCACATAAAAATTAAAATATTTCCTACTGTTACATCGTTACTATATCTCACTTGTAATAATTTACAATTACTTCACTATAAAAATATATTAAAATACTAGCCTTTTTTTTATTGATTCAGTAGTTCTCTTCAGTTGTATATGTAGATTCCTGGTAAATGTGCCCTTGCATATTTCAGCCATTATCCTAGTAAACAAAGTGTATGGTTGGACCATTCTGGCTCACTTCATCCTAACTTAAAAAATATATGACTGATTTTCATGTTGTCTTAGAAATAATAGTTTTGACTAATTTGCTTGGTGGGAAGGTGCATGAAATCACCATTTCTATTGTTTCTATTACTACAACTCACTTGTCAGTAGTATTATATACCTGGCTAAGTGTGACATACAGAACAATATGAAAATTCACTGTGTCTGACATAATGGAAGAGCTGTGCCTCTGTGTCCTATTGGAAATCATTTAAGAACAATGAATTCTCAGGGTGACTGCAAACCAAGACCATCATTTCCTAAGGGACTGACAGATTTAGGTACAAAAGTACTTTTTATGGAAATAAAAATATATGCACAAATTTTTACTTTTAAAAGCTATGACTCTAGAAAATTAGTTCCAGAATGTGTTTGATTTATATCACATGTTCATCTTTTGAAATTATAGTTACACAGTTCTGGGTTTAAAATCAGAGAAAATAAAGACTATTTCAAATGGCTATAAAAATTGATAATTTTAGATGGAAAAAGATAACCTGTCATAAACCAATTAACCCTAATCTGAGTGTGTTATTGTAAAAATACCCAGTTTCATCTGTCTTCTTTCTTTCTTTTTTCTTTTTTTTAAGATTTATTTATTTATTATGTATATAGTATTTTGTCTGCATGTAAGATGGCAGGCTAGAAGATGGCACGAGATCTCATTACAGATGGTTGTGAGCCATCATGTGGTTGCTGGGAATTGAACTCAGGACCTGTGGAAGGAGAGTCTGTGCTCTTAACCTTTGAGACATCTCTCTAGCCTATCTGGCTTATAACAATTCATCACATAAGTGCTTGGAGGTATTTCAATCTTGCCTACAGCTGCATAGTTGTTTTTTTGGGGTGGGTGGGTGGGTGGGTGGGTAAGGAAATACCATTCCTCTCTTAGAGGTCAATTTCTAGGAGAAAAATTTTCTTCAATTTCAACAATTAGAACAGTAGTACACTAATGTCTAAAACTGTGCACATGCACATTATAAAGTGTACTTTAAAAAACTTAAGTCCATGCTCATATGTGCAGCACTAATTAGACTCAGAGGATTATAAAAAAGAAAAAGAAAGGGACATGAGCTTGGGAGATACTTGGTTAGAGGGACATCCAGGAGGAGATGGACAGTAAATATACTCAAAATGCATTTTATACATTTATGAAATCTCAAAGAATAGACAGAATATTTCAAAATTATGTAATGTTAACAATAGTCTTTAGCATTTGGATGAAGTCCTCAAATTGGAATTTTTGAGTAAGAAGTAAACCATAAGTGAATCTAAACTAAATTTCTCTATGAGGTTTAAGCAATTCCCAACAGCAATGTATCAGGACCCTTGTTTCTTACATCCTCAACCTCAGAGTAGGATTTTGGTTTTATATTTCTATTCAAGGTGCATTTATAGGGGCTGGAGGGAGGGCTCAATAGTTAAGAATAGTTAAGACCAAGTACAAGTAGGTTCTTCCCTTGCAGAGGACTTGAACTCTGCTCCCAGCACCCACATGTGTTGCAGAGCTCACAACCACCTGTAACTACAGCTCTTCAGGTCTGACACCTTCTCATGGCCTCCACAGGCATTACACTTACATGCACAACCCCACACAGAAACATACACATATATGTACTTGAAGTGCATTTATAGGTTGTACATATTATCTCAGAATAATTGTGCGACTCCTTCACTCTAATTTCATAAAAATGTTTTTCTTTTCCACACATGACAAAAAGCATGTGGCATCTGTCTTTGGGAATCTGACTTATTGTTTTATATGTTGAGCTCCAGTTCTATCCCTTTTCCTGAAACTAACATGATTTTGTTCTTTTGGAGAGCTGAAAATTACTAATTATGTTTATCTACTTTAGTTTCTTAATATATTTTCCTAGTGTCAATCAATTAGGCTGACTCCATGATACAGATATTGTGAAAAGTGTTGCAATAAACATGGCTATTCACTCATACCTTATATAGTGACTGACACCTGTGGGTGTATACTTTGGAGTGGTTTATCTGTTAAACATTGTTATTATAGTTATAGTTATTTTGTGATGTCTTTATACTATATAGTGAGTGTAATAATCTGCATTCATACTGGCAATGTATGGGGATTCCTTTTGCCCTGCATCCATATCAGCATTCATTATTTTTAGAAAGAAGATTCTATTTCATGTTGCTATAAAAATTTTATGATAGACTGAGGGAGAAAAAAGAAAGAAGGACAAAATCATCACATTGAACAACTGAAACAGCAAGAAGAAAAAGTAGGAAAAAATTATAAAATACTGGCATAGCTAAGGACTTTCTGAATGTTACTTAGGAAATAAGGTGTACAGATGGAATCCTATGAAATTTAAAAGCACGTGTGTAGCAATACAAACTGCTATATGAATGAAGGGGAAGTCCACAACATGAGACAATATTTGTCAAGCACATATTTAACAGAGGACTCATGTAGAATATAAAATAACCTCTCAAAACTGCAAACATCAAAAAAAAACTGTTCAATAAAAATGGGCCCTGGAACTAAAAGAGGGCCTTGAAAATAAGAACATAAATCTATTAACATTTTAAAAGGTGTTATTCTTAGCCAACAAAGACATGAAAATCAAATTACTTTGAGCATTCTATATCGTATACCCCAACCAGAGTGGCTGTTATCAAAGAAACAAATGGGAAAGGGAGTGGTGAACTCTGGGGAGATTGTAACAAATAAAACCATAATATAAGTCATATTAAGTACTAAAAACACCTCAGTGTTTTAGTTCCTTGAACAGCTAACACAGAACTAAGGTGTGACTCATCTACCCCACTTCTTGAGCTACCAGAGGCTATCACAGAAATGCTTGCACATCAATATTCATAGTTCCTCTACTTACAATAGCTCAGAATTAGAGTCAACCTAATTGTTCATCCGCTGATGGATGGATAATGGAACTGTAAAATATACACGCAATGGAATTTTATTCGGGAGTCAAAAGAAGAAAGAAAAGATCAAAATTATGAAATTTGTGTGGAAATGGTTGAAAAAAAGAGATAAATCTAAATGAAGAGTTTACCTAAAAGAGGTAACCCAGAAGGTCAAATGTGACTTCTTTTCTCTCATATGTGGATTCCACCTTCAAAATTTTAGATTTCTCTGCTCAAGTTGAAGTTAATGTTTGTGCATGTGAGAGAATTAGAAAAGAACCACAGGAGAAGGAGAAAGAGCAGGATATGGAGGGTATGAGGACAAGTGTGATATGAAAGTTTGGGGGTACTGAGAATGAAAAGGCTTAACAGGGTGGGAGGTAAGAAGTATAGAGGAGAGGGAACAGTAGGAGGTGTTGATCAAAACTAAGGACAGTTGAAAAAGCCACATGGAAACCAAATTACTGTGTAAGCTAATAGTGTATCTAACTTTTGTCAGTGTGTTACCGAAGGAAAATATCAGTGCCAAAAGTATGATGCCTCTTCCCAAAAAAACAGGCTATTGGCATTTCTTATGGTTTCACACTGTAGATAAGTGATGACTATATTGTTGAAGATATCTCATTGTTTAGCTGTAATACACACATAAATAAAGACAGAACTAAGGTAGAAGCTTAAGCCCTGATGGCTAGATTTCATATCGGAGGAAATTGCCATGCAGGTTGTTGAGAGAGAAAAAGCTGTTTTACCCAGCTGTGGACTCTGACGACCAAATAGTTAAATTGTTGCATCCTTGGTGCAATAGTGGCATGATTCTTATGGCAGTCACTAATCACTTTTTGATTTAGCTTAATGCTGCTTCAAAGAAGGAAGTTCATGCCTATTGTAAACCTCATCAAAAGCTCATGACTAGTGAGGCTCTAGATCTTGGGGAATAAGCTACTACTGGGGCATGTTATGTCTATCATTATGTCTTCAAAGTATTTGTTTATGACCATAGATTAGTACTTATCAATATTAGTATTGGTAAGAGTATATTAGTGTTGATTAAAGTAGATGCCTGTTATTGTGAAGACTTGTAACTGGTCAACAGGTTAAAAATAATGACCATTATATGAATGCTAATACATAATTGTATCTATGTATATATGGATGTATGTATATATGTCTTCCCCTTTTTGGCTCAGGGAACAGGACAAATGCCTAAGAGTTGAGTAAAAGAATTTAAGAGTCAGAGAAGAGGAGGTATGCCATGAACCCCTATCTTCTGTATATGACATAGTTGTTGCACTTACGATCTAACATCACCTACAGTCACTTGCACATGACTAAGTCCCTCAACATTCCAACCTGAGTCATCTCCCCTCTCCCATGAGAACAATGAATGGCTGCTGATGGATAGGAAGATGTTTTCTTCAGTGTCATAGCCAGTGGTATGTTGCCCATGCTCTGGTAAATGACTCCACACTCAAGTTTAAGGGATTCCACTAGAAGGACTGGGAGGATGAGAGAAGGCAATAGAAGTGAAAATGACCAATGTATATTGTATAATTGTGTGAACTGTCCAATCAACTAATTTTTGAAAAGATGATAAGGAACTGATTTATGAAGGAGAAAGAAAAGACATTATAAAGAGATCATGAATCTATCTGAAGCTGATATTTTACAGGAGTAGAGATATGAATTTGGTTTTTAATCATTTAAATTAGATGTACCACTATCACTTGTTAAGTAGTCTGTCTCTTCTCTACCATTTGTTTTTGACACTTGTGAAGAGTCATATGGCTGTAGCTGTATGTATTTATATTCCATTAGTCACCTGCTTGTTTTCATTCCAATACCATTCACTATGTTTTGTCACTATGGGTTTGAAGCATAAATTTAAATTGTCTATTGAGAAACCTCAACCCTATTCTATTTTTGTCAAAGATTTATTTGGGTGTGTTGAATCTATGGTGATTTTGTATGAATTTTGGTATTATTTTCTGCTCTTATGAAGAACAGCATGGGTGCTGTGACTGTGACTATACTGAATCTATGGATTGCTTCAGATAATATGGCCATTGACACAATATAACTTGTTCAAGATAATGAACATGGGATATTTTGCATGTTTTAGTATCTTTTATTACCTATCTCTAGTGTATATTTTTATTATACATATTTCATCTTCATGGTTAGTGGTTTTTGTTGTAGTTTGTTTGTTTTGAGACAAGGTTTCTCTGTGTAGTTTTGGTTCCTGTCCTGGATCTCGCTTTGTAGACCATGCTTGCCTCGAACTCACAGAGACCTGATTGGCTCTGCCTCCCGAGTGTCTGGGATTAAAGGTATATGCCACCATTGCCTGACTTATTATTTTTGTAAGTACTGAAAAGCTGCATATTTTTATAGATAAATTTCTTATGCTGCTTTTACTAGATTTGTTCATTAGATCTAAAAATATCCCGATGGAGTAATTAATGTTTTCTAGGTATAAAATAGAGATATGTTGAACTAGGAATATTCTTAATGATTTTCTATGTGTACCCTTTGTCATGACTGCCTTGACCATCAAGGAAGATGCAACACCCAGCTCTTCTTTCAGCAGTTTACTCAGGAACCTTGAACAATCTTCTGACCCCGGGGAAAGCCCGCCCACGACCTGAATAGTCCCTGGGTGGCTAACCCCAGCCTGCCACATGGGCACTGTGGATAGGTCCAGGTTCATAGAAGCAAGCCAGATCCTAGGACTAAGCAAAATATGGAGTTGTTTACTCCCGAGAGCACTCACCATCGGGAAGGTGGGGCGGAAGCTCTCTACAGTTCCCCCTTTTTTATTATAACAACAGGTAAGAGTAGAGGCCTGATCTCTGTAAGAATGAATCAGGGACAATGTACTGACTCTCACTTAGGCGTCAGCCACCCAAGGAGCATCAGACCCGTCCGATACCCTTTTCACGGAGGTCGGACTTGAGGTATCTACCCACATGCAATCAGGCGTGCTCTCCTTAGGATCCAATGTGCAATGGACCCCAAGTGCAGTGCTCAAGCCTTGCATCCTGTGCTAAGGAACTTAGTACTTCATGGTGGCTAGCCATGCCTGGGGGGACTGTTCTGCCTCAACAGCTGTAAAGGCCTGAATGATCATGGCTGCATTGCGATGCTGGGAAACCTTAATCCGACAAATACACCACAAACAAACTAAGGAGACCAACACCAGAAGGCCTGTCAAGGCTCCCAGACCCGCCCACTCCTTGAGATGATTCATGGCATTAGAGATCCATGAAGACAATCCCTCTGCCAATCCAGCATCCACCCGGGTTGAGTTCACCGTGACAATAGCCACCCTCAGCTGTTCCATTAGGTTGTCAAACTCTCAGGTCTAATTACAATGCTAAATAGCTGTGGAAACAACTTAGCATCATGGCGAACTGGCATTGGTCTCGGGAACATGGACAGTATCCCCCATCTTTTTCCAGCATTCCCAGCTGCATTGTCATGAGGAAGAGTAGGAGGATCATCATTTCGACCATTGTGGATTTCCCCATACTGGACTACTCTAGTGAGACGTTCAGGCAACCACACCGGATCTTGTTGATCCTGAGGGAAAACACAAACAGAACCTCGTGCCCATGTCAGCACGGGATCGGGCCCTTGCCAGAGCCCTGTCAACACATCTTTCCATTTTACCATTCCTTTAGCTGTACCATAAGACTCATGATGCCTATCCGCTGCGGAATGGCCCTGAGCATCAAAATTTTAAAAAATTGATGGTAAATAAAGCAAGAGAAAGTCTTTCCTTTGGGGTATGGCCGCGGCCTATTCCCCCTTTTTGTTTTTGCAGGCATTCTTTTAATGTGCGGTGAGCACGTTCCACAATGCCTTGACCTTGGGGATTGTAGGGCAAGCCATGTACAAGTTGCACCTCCATCTGATGACAAAAGGAGACACACTATTGTCCCGTGTAAGCAGGTCCATTGTCCGTCTTAAGTTGATGAGGTTTTCCCCAGGCTGCCCAGGCCTCCAAACAATGGGCAAGAACATTGCATGCCTTTTCATCAGCTCGAGAAAGTTGAAACTTTTGTTGTAACGTTTTTGCATTGACGTGAAATGTTTCATGAAAGTTTCTGGCTCTGTCTAAGACAGAGCTAATGAATATCCATTCCTTTCGAGTCCATTGATCTACTATATCATTACTTTTGCTCAGGGGCCCTGGCAGGCCTGTATGAGCTCTAATATGTTGGGGATAAAAGCAGGACTTCCTATGCCAAATCAATTGTTGCAGTTGTTGAAACAAAATGCAGACCGGACTGGAGCTTTTAACAGGTCCAGCTACTTCCAAAATTTTGAGGGCATTAATAACGTAGGCAGAGTCTGATATCAAATTAAAAGGAAAAGGACAAGCCTTAAAGGCTTCAATCACTATCTTCAATTCTACAATCTGAGGGGAGCCAGGTTGAAATTGGTGTTGTACAGGCTCTTGTGTATCTATCATGTATACACCACATCCAGTCTTAGATCCATCTGTAAACACATTTAGGGCATTAGGGATGGGCTGCGATGATGTTATCCTAGGGAATATCACCGGGTGTTCCTTAAAGAACCCTAATAGTGGGTGTTTGGGGTAATGGTTATCCATGCATCCAGTAAAACTACATTGCAAAATGGCCCAATCATCTATTGTAGCACACAATGTTTGAACTTGATGACTGGTATAAGGCACTATAATGGTAACTGGAGCAACCCCAAAACACTGTAGGCATTGTTGGATTCCAATCATGGCAAGGTTTGCCACGGCAGTAGGGTAATGTTCAATGGATTTAGTTGGCGAAATCTTGGAATAAATCCAGAATAATGGCCCATCCTGCTATAATAACCTGGTGGGCTGGTAATAGGTAGGAAGGATGCATAGGATAATGTCTTTACCTTCTTGTAACCTCTGTAAGAAGGCACCCTGTAACCTCTCTTCCACCTTTTGTAAAGCCTTCCGTGCCTCCTCAGTTAATTGTCTCGGAGAATCTAATGCAGAATCCCCATTTAAGATGTTGTAAAGAGGCTTTAAGTCATAATTTGGTAACTTTAAATAACATCTAATCCAATTTATATCTCCTAACAATTTTTGAAAATCATTTAGGGTTCGTAAATTATCTTTTCTCAATTCCACCTTCTGTGGGATGATACATTTCTCATTAACCTTTGCTCCTAAATAATTAATAATTTTGTCCTTTTGTACCTTTTCAGGGGCTATAAACAGCCCCCTCCCTTCAAGCATTTTAACCAGATCTACATAGGCTTGTTCCAGCATTTGTGTTTTTTCTTAACCTTCAGGTCTTTAGATCTAAGCAGCTCATTAAGAGCCAAAAAAATTGGGTGCGAAGTAGAAGCGCCCATGTCTAAAACTTTTCAACCTTTTAAACAATGTTTCACTTTCACTCTCTCTTTGCCTACAGAGAAGAGCAAAAACCTCCCAGCTTTCACTTTCACTTCGGCTAGTCCCGCTCCCTCTTTGTCTACAGAGAAGAGCAAAAACCTCCCCGCTTTTGTCCCGGGTTCCCAATTCACCCGGGAATTCCTTTAACCCTGCTTTGTCACGGGTTCCCAATTTGCCTGGGATTTCCTTTGGTCCCGCTTTTGTCGCGGATTCCCACCTTCCCTGGGAACTTACCAGTGCACTGCCCTGACTGCAGAAAGTTCTGAGCCCTCGTTGAAAGTAGTGAAGTTCCCCGTATGGACAACCACTTGTCACTACCGCCTCCACCAGCAAGGAAGACGCAACACCAAGCTCTTCTTTAAGCAGTTTACTCAGGAACCTTGAACAATCTTCTAACCCCAGGGAAGGCCCGCCCACGACCTAAATAGTCCCTGGGTGGCCAACCCCAGCCTGCCACGTGAGTACTGCAGATAGGTCCAGGTTCACAGAAGCAAGCCAGATCCTAGGACTAAGCAAAATATGGAGTTGTTTACTCCCGAGAGCACTCACCATCGGGAAGGTGGGGCGGAAGCCAGCACCATCTTATGGGTGCGGCTGTGCGCAGCTCTCTACAACCCTTTAGTTCCTTTCTCTTGACTTAGTGCTCTAAGAATACAGTCGTATGTCGACAATGATGAGGATGGTAAATAAAGTGTCTTGTTTCTCATCTTAGGGGAACATTTTCATTATTAGTCCATTTAGTATAATATTGGCTGTGGGTCTGTCATATATATTTGTGTAGACTTCTATTCTTAGAAAATTTCAGATACTTTAAATTAAAGAATGTAAAATTTTGTCAAGGGTTTTTCTTGATCTATTCAGACAACCATGTGATTTTTATTCTTAACTTAACTCCCGAGATATTTTGTGTATGTAAAACTCCTTTTTCCTCAGTAGAATGAAACAAATACAGCATAGCATTTGATCTCTTAAATGTTTTATTAAATGCAATTATTCTAGAAATTTGTTAAGGATTTTGCATTTATCTTCATCAGAAGAATTGATCTATGGCTCATTGTGTCTCTATTGAATTTTGATATTAGAATATTTGTGGCTCTGTAGATCAGGTTGCTCCTTAAAAATAGGAATTAGTAAGCATGGAGGAACATGAGACAAGAGGATAAGGATAACTACATGTTTGTGGATTGCTTGACGTTAAATAGGGATTTCACGGCCAGTTGGGATTACATACCAAGATGTTTCTCAAAAGCCTATCAAACAGGCTGTAGAAGCTGTTGATTTGAACATGTAAAAATTATCCTTTTTTTTTTTTTTTTTTTTTTTTACTTTTCTTGATTTTCTGCCTAGGTCATGTAATGCTAATAACTCTTATCTTTATTCTCCTTCACATATCTTTTTGGTCAACAGTTAAGGACTTAACTACATTTTGGATTTATATGAATATTATTGCTAATGCAGATTTTGGGTCCTTTTAGATGGGCCTACTGGAAGAATACCCTTAACTGTGTACCTACAGCCCCACAGAGATGGAAGAAGGTAGATTGGTCACTGCACAAATTCCATGATGGCAGTTAGTGTTACTTCTATAGAGAGGGGAGTGATGATGATGATGATGATGACAATAACAGGAGCTGAATTTGGCTCCAGAGTTTAGTAGAAAGATTCACAAGAAAAGTAACCAGTTCCTTTCATGGATAAATATATAAACATACTTGGACCTCTTCGCCTTCCCAGAAGCCAGAGATGCCAGAAGTGTTTGGGGATTTTGATCCCTGATCTTGTTCCTAAATAAGTTTTGGGTTATGTGTTCATAAGGGGGGATGTTAGAGTAGCAAAAAAAAAAAAAAAAAAAAAAAAAAAAAAAAAAAAAAAAAAAAAAAAAAAAAAAAAAGAAAGAAAGAAAAGAAAAAAAAGGTTCATTAATAGAAAATTCCTGGGCAAGAGAATAGAATTTCTGGCCTTGAAACAAACCTATTATTTCAGCTGGGGAAGTAAATAACCCAGCAGTGGACAACTTCTCAGGAAGAAAGTACAATCCCTAAGACATTGGATTCAACTTAAGTCATGCTAAAGAGATAGGAGAATAATTATTTATTTTTTTTCCTGCTCAACATCACGAAAATTTTTTCTTGAAATTGTGGTACTTACAAAAGACAGTGATCCAGGAGCTATAAACCTGGATACAAAGTATACATATGCAAGTATACAAACTCTCTTTGTTCCTTTCCCCACCAATATGATAAAATACCATGACAAAAACAAACTAAGGGAGAAAGAGATTGTCTGGCTCACAATTCTAAGTTATATCCCCTCATTGTAGGAAAAATATGTCAGCAAGAAAGTGAAACAACTAGTCACAGGACATCTACAGACAAGACAGAGAGATATGAATTGGTGCATGCTTAATAGAGCTCAGCTTACCCTAATCATTTATATAGTCCAAGATTCAGTGCTCAGGGAATGTTCCTACCCACAAATAATGTGGGTTTTCCCAGCATCGATTAAGCTTATCTCCAAAATCCCTCTTAAGTATAAATGTAGGCTTTTCTCCTAGGTGTTGAGTTGACAATTATTATTAACCATAAAACAGTCATGAGATACTTTAGCACATAGAATGCCTACTTCTCTCCTACTTCCCCATCTTACTTGAGGCATTGAAGATACAGTTTGGTCAAGTATAAAGAAAACATCCAAATGTGATGAATGCCTGTCAGTAGACACAGAAGCATAGATTTGGAGATAACAAATACCCACAGTATTCTACTGACTCAATCTCTTCTTTTGTTCAGGAGAATCAGCTAGTGACATTTAGCACATTCTCATTTTTGTTATATCAAAATTTATGTTGTACATTTTTGCCCATGATGGTATACATCAGTGCCTAGCCCCATCATCTTCAGAAAGGCTTCCTCCATCAGCTGATGTGAGCTGGTGCAGAGACCCACAACCATTAGGCAGAGCTTAGGGAACCCCACGAAGAGAGGGAGGATGGATTGTAGGAGCCTGAGGGGTCAATGACACCAGGAGAACATGGCCCACAGAATCAAGTAGGCACTGTGCATAGGCAATCACAGAGCCTGTATGGGTTTGTGTTAGGTCCTCTGCACACATGCTGTGGTTGTTTAGCTTGGGTTTTTTGTTGGACTCCTAATAGTGGTAGTGGCAGGTGTCTTTGACTCTTTTCCCTGATCACAGGATCCCTTTCCTCTTAGTGGTTTGCCTTGTCCAGCCTTTATTTGAGTGTTATGCCTCATCTTACTGTATCTTGTTATGCCATGTTAAGTTGATATCACTGGGAGTCCTGCTCTTTTCTGAATGGCTTTGGAGGAGCAGTGGATCTGGGGAGAAAGGAGGAGGATAAGAAGGAGAGGCTGAGTTCAGAATGTATTGTATGAGAAAAGAGTTATGAAAAAGAAAAAAATAACTAAAAAATTATTTATAACTCAAAATTAATTATTTCCTGGAAGACATAAAGAAAGGAAAATATTTTCTTTATATGATGTGACCAGTGTTAATCATGCTACAAATTTATTAAGTTTTGATCATACTAATAATGTCAGTATATTTTCTTTGTTATTTCTACATCTATTAGCTTGCTTAGTAAAGGAATAAAAAGATAAATGTAATTCCACAGTATTAGAAGGCATGTGTACCAATGTATCCTAAGTATTTATATTATCTAATCAAATGCAAAGTTGTGACTACAGTTTTAAAATCTACCAATATATACACTTTTTTTTTTGGTCTTTTCAACACTGGGTTTCTCTGTATAGTTTTTGTGCCTGTCCAGAATTTCTCTCTATAGACCAGGCTGGTCTCAAACTCACAGAGATCCGCATGGCTCTGCCTCCCAAATGCTGATATTATGCCCACCACCACCAGGCCTACATTTTTATTGGTAACTGAAAATACAGTGGAAATGCTTGTTTTGAGAAAGTATAATTATATATTTTATTTAAAGGTCCTGTACTGTAGGACTGCTCACATCTTTCACAGCATTACTTCCCAATTATTAATATACATCTTGCTACCACAGCTGTAGTTTTATAAGCCCTGTTTCCAAGTTGGCAGTATAGTCAGTAAATCTGTACTTAACTACAGCCCAAACCCCATGCTATAAAAGATGCTGGGGGAACAGTGCCCAACCAGACATACCCTGGCAATTTTCCCTTTAATGCAGCCTGTATAGCAATGAAATAGCAAGGTTAGGGATCCCTGAAGAGGAGAATTTCATTTTCTACTCTGGAATAATTATTTCACGTGCTACTGTATTTTTTTTCTGTTCAGAATTTTCAATTGTCAGGTCATTCCCTAGAAGCAGAGAGGCATGAGTTTTAGATGGGCCAGCCCACTTTTCAGAGAACAGACCCAAGATGCTTCTATCTGTCTATCTATCTATCTATCTATCTATCTATCTATCTATCTATCTATCTATCATTGATATATCTATCATCTTTCTATGTATCTATGTTTCTATGTATGTATGTATGTATGTATGTATCTATATTTATCTATCATCTTATATATCTCTTCTCTCTCCTTCTGATACTGGCAAGAACCAAAGTATGCTTTCAATGATACTTTGGGCTTCCTTATTTTTCTCTAAAACCTCCACCCCCAACTCTTTGGCTACCTTCCATCATCTGTCAAGTCCCCAGAACAATAACTCAATTGCTATGGTTTTTGTTTTCTATTTTATTCCTCCATTCCCTTCTGGGCAGATGATAAGATTTAGTTTGTCTGCTCTAGAGGTTTTACTTTTACATTCTAAATAAATTGTCCTTGGGCTTAAAAATGCAAACCCATTAAGCAAACAAGTAATATTGAAACAGATTCAGTAAATAATTAATATACTTGGAACACCCTTGTAAATTATTTTACTTGCAAAATTATTCTATGTAAATAAAGTTCTTTAGATCTAATGCATACATATACATTTATATTCATCCTGCTATTAAAAGGCTGTTCAAGAGCTATGTCTTATGCTTTCAAAACACAAATTGCTATCAGACTCCAGTATAAATAGAAGTGTCTGTAAGGATACTGTATGAGGATATTTTAGTTAAGGAGCACAGAGTATTGTGACAGGGCAGACAGTGCAGAAGTCCCTCCATTTTTATTTTTGCTAAGGCGATTTTAGGTTTAACTAGAACTAGATCTCTCTTATGGAGAATCCTGAGGCATTATTGGAAAATTATCTAACTCTGTTCTAGGAATCCAAGGTCAAGATGTCCTAGTTAATTTATAGTCATTTCTCTTCTGGCTAGCTGCTTATCTTTACTTCCTATGCAGAATGCATTCCATCTAGCCACTTAGCCTCTGTCAAATTGGTTGCTCATGCCACCCAGTCCAGCTGCAGAGCAAGACACCAGGATATAATTTCTGCCTTCAAATCCCCCATGTGCTGGACAATTGGTGCTACACTTAGGATCCAAATATCTGAGTATAATCCCAGAAGCTGGAAAAAAGCTTTCGATTAGCTGTATTTGAGTGGTCATCACTGGTGAGCTTCTCCTAACAGTATCAAATTCAGATTCTTTTCTCTGTCTTTGAAGATCCATAGTGAATTATTATAAGTAGTATAAAGTAAACCAACTGGAATAAAGAGCATTAAGAGGCTGGTATAAGTATATATTATTCAAATTTAGAGAACATATGTTTTGTTCTTAATCAGAAAAATGTCTGGCTAGATTTCTTCTCATGTAAATTCTATTATGCTAAACATGTGCTCCAGTTTTTATCATGTGCATGTTATGATGAATAGCAGTGGTGGTTGATTGGAATCTGACCTAGAGAACAGACACATATACAGGATTGAGAGCAGATACTGAAGATGCAGCATGTCCATGCTTGTATGTTTTATTGGTTTCTTTATTTTGAAAATCAAAAGTCTTCAAAGTGAGAAGTGTGGAATATGTCACAAGGATATGTATTACTGATGACTGTAAATAATATTCTGGTTTGCAAATATAGATTTTTAAGTATTTTATTGAGACAAAGAGAGAATAAAAAAGAAAAAATTGAAAATGTTGTAGATGACCTATAAAAAATAAAGAATATGTATGGAAAATTTCTATCAGTCACTATTAAGAAAAACAGAGATAGTGAATAAGAAAGAATAAAATTAAGGGGGATGGAAGAAGAGTTTGTTTCCAAAAATCAAGGTATTCAGGAAAGTAAAGCAGAAGAAAGTGTTCCTAGAGATTTATAGAATAAATAAGCTATTATTAAATCACCTCCTAAATAATATTTTCTTTAAGCACATATTTGTTACAAAAATCATAGACATATGCTGTTTCCATAGGGAATTCTTAGTGGAATATTTTGGAAGCCAAACAATTCATAACATTAAATTAAAAGAATGAAGTGTTTCCAGCAACACATAGGAGAAAGCATGAAGAGAGATATCACTAAAACTAAAAAATTCTAGAAGAAGAGTTAGAGTCAAGTATGGACACCTTCTGCAATTTCCACAATACAAAAGTAAAACAGAGACATGTCAAAACAGTAGCTGATATGACCTATAACTTTCAGTGATCTTACTAGCACACTCTATCAGGACAAAGTCACTGTTTTGAAGTAGCTGAGGTGCATTTTTTAATGACATCCCTCAGGGCTTCTTTGACTTGTTTATTTCTTAAGGTATATATGAAAGGATTTAGTACTGGTGCAACTGAAATGGTGAGTATGGCAATCCCCTTGTTTAAAGCTATCCTCTCTTCTGCAGAAGGTTTGATATACATAAAAATGCAGCTGCCATAAGAGATGGAGACAACAATCATGTGGGAGGAACAGGTAGAGAAAGCCTTCTTCTTCTGCTGGGCAGAAGGGAACCTCAGAATTGTACTTATGATTTTCCCATAAGAGAACATTACTAGTGCCAAGGTAAGCAGGAGAATAATGATTGCAAAAATGAAGTTGACCAGTTGCATAGACCTTGTATCACTGCAGGAAAGCTTCAAGATGGGAGAGTAGTCACAGATAAAGTGTTCAATAATAGAATCACAGAATTCCAAACCTAGACTTACAACAACTCCAGGGCAGATTGCCAACAAAGCAATTAAACAGCAAGTGCCAAATAGCAAAGTACAGACTCTGGTGTTCATGATGGTTGTGTAATGCAGGGGTTTACAAATGGCCACGTAGCGGTCATAGGACATGACAGCCAGCAAGAAAAACTGTGCTATCCCGAAGATAAAGGCAGTAAATAATTGTGTGTAACAAGCCTCAATGGAAATAGTTTTATCCTTGGTCACTATGCTGACCAGGAATCTAGGGATGCAGGTAGATGTCAATGAGATTTCTAAGAATGAAAACTTCTGAAGGAAGAAATACATGGGTGTTTTGAGGTGGGAATCCAGCAGAGTCAGAAGGATAATGATAAGGTTTCCAATAATGCTCAGCAGATATGTTATAAATAGGAAAATGAAGATTACAATTTGCCAGTTTGGGTCTTCTGTCAATCCAAGAAGAATGAATGTTGTCACCAATGTGTGGTTTCTCATGTCTTCTAAATTCTTCCAGTGTGGAGAAAAGTAATATGTGTGAATTGATGTGTTCTCTTCTGTAAATATTTGAAGGTGATATTAAGAATCCAGCAGGGTAATAGAAATGCACCTCCTCTACTTCTTTGTTTTTACATTTACTTATTTGTTAGAACTACAAGCAGACTACTCGTATCTAATCCTATTTCCTGAATACTCATTTCTGAATGTTATAAGCTATTTATATATTGGAAAATATTGTGTATTTTTTGTTATAAATATTTGAACATTTTCAATTCTTTCCTGATATTCTGAAAATATAATTCCCACTCCTACTGATTCCCAAGTAATATTTTAGGCTAATTTGAGTAATATGCATTTATTTAAATTACCTTCTTTGTTTTTACAAACCATTTTCTGTATTTTATTATTATTAGTTTTAAATTTCTTGATATGGTTCACCCTCCTCCAACTCCCCCAGATCCTCTCTATTTTCTTATCCACCCCACTTTATACTCTTTTTACTTGTCTCTCTTTGTCTCTAAAAAAAAAAACAAAACACACAAAAAAACCCACAAAAAAAAAACAAGATTAAAAACATAACAAGTCAAAAGAAAATGAAATAAAAAATACTCAAAAAAAGTCATGAAGTTTGTTTCCTATTGGCCAACCTACTCTTGGGCATGAGACCTGCTCTGGAGGGTGGTTGATATATCCACTGAGACTGTATTACAGAAAATCGGTTTTCCCTTTATCAGTGGGTATCAATTGCAAATGGTTTCTTGGTTAGGAAAGGGACCCCATGTTCACTTTTTCTCTCAAAGCTGGGCTTCCACCTTGCCTGAACCAATCAATTCAGATCTTGTGATTCTACCATAGTCGCTTTGAGTTCATAGGAGTATCAGTCCTGTACGACACTGTTTTCTTGGACACATCTATCCCCTCTAGCTCTAATACTCTTTCAATCTCCCTTTCTGCATGAGCCTTGAGGGGAACAGTTTAACTTTTTGAGACAGGGTTTCACTTATTATCCCTTAGAAACAGACCAAGTAAAATAATAATTATCATTAAAAAACTTAACTGTCAAGTTATAAAAGCATTTAAGAAACATTGAAAGTGAGATAAATGTTTAGTTACTTTGGGGACTTGTCAGTGACATTGAACATAAGTATCATCCAGAAATTCTGAAATCCACATGGATATGCTTTTTGATAAATTTGGCATATGTTTGATATAAGAATGTTCATTACCTCAAGTTTTGGTTCAGGAGTTAGGTAAAGTTACCCAGTTATACTCCAGGATGATCTTAAACTTACAGAGATGCTTCTGCTTCCTAAATACTTGGATTTAAGGCATGTAACACTACATCTAGAATAAATATATATTTTAAGGGGCTAAACTAATGGCAATGAGATTTGAAATAAATTGTTTAAAGTGCATGTTTGTTAATGGTATTTGTTACCTTTAGAGTTCTTTGGTACTATTAAATAGAACTAGTTTAGCTGGAAAAACAACTTTATGAGTTTTACATTTAAACTTACTTCAATGAGAAAATAAACATTTGACATTAAATTTAAAACATTTCTTCTCAATTATTTTCCAGTTCAAATTGAGTAGCTTTGTTTGTGTAAGAAATAATTTACACATTCATTACTGCCTGCAACGTTAACTCTTAAATTTTCTAATTTTAAAAATAAAGCAATGTACTGCAATAAAGTCTGAAGTAAAGACACTGTGAGTTCTATGTGTAAAGCTTTTCTAATAAACAAGAATAACCAGCTTTCAGATACATACAGAGGAAGCTTAGCCAAGAGTTACAAGGATGCTGTCTGAATTTCTCTAATGCCAGGTTTAGATGGTATAATCTATGTTTAAGACAGAACTGTTCATAATACAACCTCTTTGTATGCAGCATGACAAACACTGGGAATACTTACTTTCTTTGAGTTCAACAGAGATTTGTTTGCAGATACATTGTGGAATTTTATTTTGTTTAAAAATTCAATATGAATAATTCTTCCAAAATGAGTATTTTTTCCTAACCCATGCTCATAACTTGCCTTGTCAATTTAAGTGGAGAAATTATTCAGAATTTTGTTTTTGTTTTTGTTTTCAAGACAGGGTTTCTGTGTGTAGTTTCAGTGCCTGTCCTGGATCTCACTCTGTAGACCAGGCTGGCCTTGAACTCACAGAGATCCTCCTGCCTCTGCCTTTCAAGTGCTGGCATTAAAGGGGTGTGGCACCACCACCTGTCTTTAAATCTAGCTAATTTTAAAAATAATTACATTCACCACTCTTTCATCAGAATACAGGATGTTCCATCCTTCAATCCATTGTTCAGTTTTCCCTACAAATGAAATAATCAGTGTCTTCCCAAACAGAAGTGTGCTCCTGCTTTCTTGTAACTGAAGAATTGTAGTTGCTACCATAGTCCATCTTCAATAAACATGAATTGCCTCCATACTATAGGAGGTTGTCATGTTCTTTAATAATAAATGATATTTTCACTCAGACCTGGTGCAAAACCCTGGGGATTTTTGTGGAAAGTACACTAATTGACTATTTTTATCATTAACTCTGAGAGCAAAATAACCAAGTTAATAAAGAGTCCTAGCATCTATAGGGAATCTTGTAATGCTGATGTCAAGAGAATAAAATTTCTAACCATGGAACAGACCTATTATTTCAGCTGGGGAAGTCAATCACCTAACAATGGGCCACTTCACGGAAAGAAAGGACCACGCCTAAGACATTACATTCAACTTAAGTCATGCTAAAGAGATAGGAGAAAAATTATTTATTTGTTTTCCTGCTTAACATCATGAAAATTTTTCCTTGAAATTGTGGTACTTAACAAAAGACAGTGATCCAGGAGTTATAAATGCATCACTACATATGCATGTATACAAACTCTCTTTGTTCCTTTCCCAACCAATATGATAAAATACCATCACAAACAAACTAAGGGAGAAAGAAATTGTCTGGCTCACAATTCTAAGTTACAACCCCTCATTGTAGGAAAAATATGTCAGCAAGAAAGTGAAACAACTAGTCACACGACATCTACAGTCGAGACAGAGAGCTATCTATTGGTGCATGCTTAATAGAGATCAACTTACTCTAATCATTTATATAGTCCAAGATCCAGTATTCAGGGAAGGTAACCAACATAAAAGCACATTCTACTCAGAGGTGTAAGCTCTCATTCTCCTCTCTTGTCCTACACCATAATTTCTGCTCTTATTCCTGTCCATTTTATATCAGAATAAATGTGGGAGTACTTGAGGCATTGAAGATACAGTTTGGTCAAGTATAAAGAAAACATCCAAATGTGATGAATGCCTGTCAGTAGACACAGAAGCATAGATTTGGAGATAACAAATACCCACAGTATTCTACTGACTCAATCTCTTCTTTTGTTCAGGAGAATCAGCTAGTGATATTTAGCACATTCTCATTTTTGTTATATCAAAATTTATGTTGTACATTTTTGCCCATGATGGTATACATCAGTGCCTAGCCCCATCATCTTCAGAAAGGCTTCCTCCATCAGCTGATGTGAGCTGGTGCAGAGACCCACAACCATTAGGCAGAGCTTAGGGAACCCCACGAAGAGAGGGAGGATGGATTGTAGGAGCCTGAGGGGTCAATGACACCAGGAGAACATGGCCCACAGAATCAAGTAGGCACTGTGCATAGGCAATCACAGAGCCTGTATGGGTTTGTGTTAGGTCCTCTGCACACATGCTGTGGTTGTTTAGCTTGGGTTTTTTGTTGGACTCCTAATAGTGGTAGTGGCAGGTGTCTTTGACTCTTTTCCCTGATCACAGGATCCCTTTCCTCTTAGTGGTTTGCCTTGTCCAGCCTTTATTTGAGTGTTATGCCTCATCTTACTGTATCTTGTTATGCCATGTTAAGTTGATATCACTGGGAGTCCTGCTCTTTTCTGAATGGCTTTGGAGGAGCAGTGGATCTGGGGAGAAAGGAGGAGGATAAGAAGGAGAGGCTGAGTTCAGAATGTATTGTATGAGAAAAGAGTTATGAAAAAGAAAAAAATAACTAAAAAATTATTTATAACTCAAAATTAATTATTTCCTGGAAGACATAAAGAAAGGAAAATATTTTCTTTATATGATGTGACCAGTGTTAATCATGCTACAAATATTAAGTTTTGATCATACTAATAATGTCAGTATATTTTCTTTGTTATTTCTACATCTATTAGCTTGCTTAGTAAAGGAATAAAAAGATAAATGTAATTCCACAGTATTAGAAGGCATGTGTACCAATGTATCCTAAGTATTTATATTATCTAATCAAATGCAAAGTTGTGACTACAGTTTTAAAATCTACCAATATACCCCCATTTTTTTTTATTGGTCTTTTCAACACTGGGTTTCTCTGTATAGTTTTTGTGCCTGTCCAGAATTTCTCTCTATAGACCAGGCTGGTCTCAAACTCACAGAGATCCGCATGGTTCTGCCTCCCAAATGCTGATATTATGCCCACCACCACCAGGCCTACATTTTTATTGGTAACTGAAAATACAGTGGAAATGCTTGTTTTGAGAAAGTATAATTATATATTTTATTTAAAGGTCCTGTACTGTAGGACTGCTCACATCTTTCACAGCATTACTTCCCAATTATTAATATACATCTTGCTACCACAGCTGTAGTTTTATAAGCCCTGTTTCCAAGTTGGCAGTATAGTCAGTAAATCTGTACTTAACTACAGCCCAAACCCCATGCTATAAAAGATGCTGGGGGAACAGTGCCCAACCAGACATACCCTGGCAATTTTCCCTTTAATGCAGCCTGTATAGCAATGAAATAGCAAGGTTAGGGATCCCTGAAGAGGAGAATTTCATTTTCTACTCTGGAATAATTATTTCACGTGCTACTGTATTTTTTTTCTGTTCAGAATTTTCAATTGTCAGGTCATTCCCTAGAAGCAGAGAGGCATGAGTTTTAGATGGGCCAGCCCACTTTTCAGGGAACAGACCCAAGATGCTTCTATCTATCTATCTATCTATCTATCTATCTATCTATCTATCTATCTATCATCAATATATCTATCATCTTTCTATATATGTATGTATGTATTATGTATATATGTATGTATGTATGTATGTATCTATATTTATCTATCATCTTACATATCTCTTCTCTCTCCTTCTGATACTGGCAAGAACCAAAGTATGCTTTCAATGATACTTTGGGCTTCCTTATTTTTCTCTAAAACCTCCACCCCCAACTCTTTGGTCCCTTCCATCATCTGTCAAGTCACCAGAACAATAACTCAATTGCTATGGTTTTTGTTTTCTATTTTATTCCTCCATTCCCTTCTGGGCAGATGATAAGATTTAGTTTGTCTGCTCTAGAGGTTTTACTTTTACATTCTAAACAAATTATCCTTGGGCTTAAAATGCAAACCCACTAAGCAAACAAGTAATATTGAAACAGATTCAGTAAATAATTAATATACTTGGAACACCCTTGTAAATTATTTCACTTGCAAAATTATTCTATGTAAATAAAGTTCTTTAGATCTAATGCATACATATACATTTATTTTCATCCTGCTATTAAAAGGCTGTTCAAGAGCTATGTCTTATGCTTTCAAAACACAAATTGCTATCAGACTCCAGTATAAATAGAAGTGTCTGTAAGGATACTGTATGAGGATATTTTAGTTAAGGAGCACAGAGTATTGTGACAGGGCAGACAGTGCAGAAGTCCCTCCATTTTTATTTTTGCTAAGGCGATTTTAGGTTTAACTAGAACTAGATCTCTCTTTTAGAGAATCCTGAGGCATTATTGGAAAATTATCTAACTCTGTTCTAGGAATCCAAGGTCAAGATGCTCTAGTTAATGTGTATTCATTTCTCTTCTGGCTAGCTGCTTATCTTTACTTCCTATGCAGAATGCATTCCATCTAGCCACTTAGCCTCTGTCAAATTGGTTGCTTATGCCACCCACTCCAGCAGCAGAGCAAGATACCAGGATATAATTTCTGCCTTCAAAACCCCCATGTGCTGGACAATTGGTGCTACACTTAGGATCCAAATATCTGAGTGTAATCCCAGAAGCTGGAATAAAGCTTTCAATAGGCTATAGGCTGTATTTGAGTGGTCATCACTGGTGAGCTTCTCCTAACAGTATCAAATTCAGATTCTTTTCTCTGTCTTTGAAGATCCATAGTGAATTATTATAAGTAGTGTAAAGTAAACCAACTGGAATAAAGAGCATTAAGAGGCTGGTATAAATATATATTACTCAAATTTAGAGAACATATGTTTTGTTCTTAATCAGAAAAATGTCTGGCTAGATTTCTTCTCATGTAGATTCTAGTATGCTAAACAAATGCTCCAGTTTTTATCATGTGCATGTTATGATGAATAGCAGTGGTGGTTGATTGGAATCTGACCTAGAGAACAGACACATATACAGGATTGAGAGCAGATACTGAAGATGCAGCATGTCCATGCTTGTATGTTTTATTGGTTTCTTTATTTTGAAAATCAAAAGTCTTCAAAGTGAGAAGTGTGGAATATGTCACAAGGATATGTATTACTGATGACTGTAAATAATATTCTGGTTTGCAAATATAGATTTTTAAGTATTTTATTGAGACAAAGAGAGAATAAAAAAGAAAAAATTGAAAATGTTGTAGATGACCTATAAAAAATAAAGAATATGTATGGAAAATTTCTATCAGTCACTATTAAGAAAAACAGAGATAGTGAATAAGAAAGAATAAAATTAAGGGGGATGGAAGAAGAGCTTGTTTCCAAAAATCAAGGTATTCAGGAAAGTAAAGCAGAAGAAAGTGTTCCTAGAGATTTATAGAATAAATAAGCTATTATTAAATCACCTCCTAAATATTATTCTCTTTAAGCACATATTTGATAGAAAATCTTAGACATATGCTGTTTCCATAGGGAATTCTTAGTGGAATATTTTGGAAGCCAAACAATTCATAGCATTAAATTAAAAGAATGAAGTGATTCCAGCAACACTTAGGAGAAAGCATGAAGAGAGATCTCATCACTAAAACTATAAAAATCTCGAAGAAGAGTTAGAGTCAAATATGGACACCTTCTGCAATTTCCACAATACAAAAGTAAAACAGAGACATGTCAAAACAGTAGCTGATACGGCCTATAACTTTCAGTGATCTTACTAGCTCACTCTATCAGGACAAAGTCACTGTTTTGAAGTAGCTGAGGTGCATTTTTTAATGACATCCCTCAGGGCTTCTTTGACTTGTTTATTTCTTAAGGTATATATGAAAGGATTTAGTACTGGTGCAACTGAAATGGTGAGTATGGCAATCCCCTTGTTTAAAGCTATCCTCTCTTCTGCAGAAGGTTTGATATACATAAAAATGCAGCTGCCATAAGAGATGGAGACAACAATCATGTGGGAGGAACAGGTAGAGAAAGCCTTCTTCTTCTGCTGGGCAGAAGGGAACCTCAGAATTGTACTTATGATTTTCCCATAAGAGAACATTACTAGTGCCAAGGTAAGCAGGAGAATAATGATTGCAAAAATGAAGTTGACCAGTTGCATAGACCTTGTATCACTGCAGGAAAGCTTCAAGATGGGAGAGTAGTCACAGATAAAGTGTTCAATAATAGTATCACAGAATTCCAAACCTAGACTTACAACGACTCCAGGGCAGATTGCCAACAAAGCAATTAAACAGCAAGTGCCAAATAGCAAAGTACAGACTCTGGTGTTCATGATGGTTGTGTAATGCAGGGGTTTACAAATGGCCACGTAGCGGTCATAGGACATGACAGCCAGCAAGAAAAACTGTGCTATCCCAAAGATAAGGCTAGCAAATAATTGTGTGAAGCAAGCCTCAATGGAAATAGTTTTATCCTTGGTCACTATGCTGACCAGGAATCTAGGGATGCAGGTAGATGTCAATGAGATTTCTAAGAATGAAAACTTCTGAAGGAAGAAATACATGGGTGTTTTGAGGTGGGAATCCAGCAGAGTCAGAAGGATAATGATAAGGTTTCCCATGATGCTCAGCAGATACGTTATCAATAGGAAAAAGCAGGTTACAATTTGCCAGTTTGGGTCTTCTGTCAATCCAAGAAGAATGAATGTTGTCACCAATGTGTGGTTTCTCATGTCTAAATGTCTTCTAAATCCTCTCATCCTGGAGAAAAATTTTGCATGTGAATTGATGTTTTTCTTCTGTAAATTTTTGAAGGTGATATTAAGAATTCAGCAAGGTAACAGAAATTCAGCTTTTACCCCTTTCAATGTTTTCACATTTATTCATTGGTTGCAACTACAAACACAACAAGTATCTAACCCCATTTCCCAGATACTCATTTCAAATTCTTTTCAGCTATATTTTTATACTTGCAAAAAAAATCCCATATTTTTTTGAGATAAGTATTTGTACATTTCCCATTTTCACCACTTTTTGAAGATACCACTTATCCTACTGATTCCCAATGTTTAGACTTATTTGAATAATATAGATTGTTATTCAAATAATCGTCTTGTTTCCACAAGCAAAGCATTTCTGTATATTATTATTACTGTTACTATTATTTTAATGTATTTGATCATGTTTCCCCTCCCCCAGATCCTTACTGTTTCTCTACCCACTCAACTTAATGCTCTTTTTCTCTGTCTCTCTATCTCTTAAAAACAAAAACGAAATCAAAAACTGCACACAAAAATAAAAATCAAAACAAACAAGATAAAAAAACATAAGAAATCAAACAATGAAACAAAAAGTTCTCAAGAAAGTCATAAAGTTTGTTTTCTGTTGGCCAACTACTCTTGGGCATGAGGCATGCTCTGGAGGGTGGTTGATATATCCACTGAGACTCCATTATAGAAAACAATTTTTCCCTTTGTTAATGGGTATCAATTGCAAATGATTTCTTGGTTAGGAAAGGGACCCCATGTTCACTTTAATCTGAGAACTGGCTTCCCCCTTGCCTGAACCAATCAATGCAGGTCTTGTGGTTGTTCCCACAGTCTCTTTTAAGTTTATATGTGCTTCAGTCCTTATGTCTGGAAGGCACTATTTTCTTGGAAACATCCACTCCCTCTGGCTCTCACAGTCTTGTAATCTCCTTTTATGCATGAACCTTATAGGGGGAGGAGTTTGATATTTTTGAGACAGGGTTTCACTATATATTCCAGGCTAGCCAGGAGCTAACTATGCAATCCAAAGTGGCCTTATTTTTTAAAAAAAGAAAATAAAAAGCACAGTATCTTTAATTGTAACTACATAAAAACAAGATTAATATTATTTTGTCCCTTAGAAATAGATCAAGTAAAATAATAATTATCATAAGAAACTTAAATTCTAGTTAAAAAAGCATTTAAGAAATACAGAAAGTGAGATAAATGTTTAGTTACTTAGGGGACTTGTCAGTGGAGTTGAACTCAGTATCATCCAGAATTTCTGAAGTCCATATTGATGTGCTCTTCGATAAAGTTGGCATATGTTTGATATGAGAAAGTTCATTACTTGAAGTTTTGGTTCAGGAGTTAAAGTTACCTGGTATACTCCAGGGTGATCTTAAATTTACAGAGATGCTTCTGCTTCCTGAGTGCTGGGATTTAAGACATGTACCACTACATCTAGAATAAATATATATGTTAAGGGGCTAAATTAATGACAATGAGATTTGAAATATATTGTTTAAAGTACATATTTGTTAGTGGTATTTGTTACTTTTATTGTTCTTTGTTACTATTAAATAGAACTAGTTTAGCTGGAAAAACAACTTTATGTGTTTTACATTTAAACTTACTTCAATGAGAAAATAAACATTTGACATTAAATTTAAAACATTTCTTCTCAATTATTTTCCAGTTCAAATTGAGTAGCTTTGTTTGTGTAAAAAATAATTTACATATTCATTACTGCCTGCAACATTAACTCTTAAATTTTCTAATTTTAAAAATAAAGCAATGTACTCCAATAAAGTCTGAAGTAAAGGCACTGTGAGTTCTATGTGTAAAGCTTTTCTAATAAACAAGAATAACCTGCTTTCAGATACATACAGAGGAAGCTTAGCCAAGAGTTACAAGGATGCTGTCTGAATTTCTCTAATGCCAGGTTTAGATGGTATAATCTATGTTTAAGACAGAACTGTTCATAATACAACCTCTTTGTATGCAGCATGACAAACACTGGGAATACTTACTTTCTTTGAGTTCAACAGAGATTTGTTTGCAGATACATTGTGGAATTTTATTTTGTTTAAAAATTCAATATGAATAATTCTTCCAAAATGAGTATTTTTTCCTAACCCATGCTTTCTTCTTTGCCTTATCAGTTTCAATGGAGAACTTGTTCAGATTAAAATCCAGCTCATTTAAAAAAAATAACTCACTCTTTAATCAGAATTCAGGATGTTCCATCCTTCAATCCATTGTTCTGTTTTCCCTACAAATGAAATAATCAGTGCCTTCCCAAAAAGTAGTGTGCTCCTGCTTTCTTGTAACTGAAAAATTGTAGTTGCTGCCTTATTCCATCTTTAATAAACATGAATTGTCTCCATACCAATGGAGGTATTGTGTTCTTTAATAGTAAATGATGTTTTTACTAAGACCTGGTACAAAACCTTGGGGATTTTTGTGGAAAGTTTGCTAATTGACTATTTTCATCATTAACTCTGAAAGCAAAATAACCAAGTTAATAAAGAGTCCTAGTACCTATAGGGAATCTTGTAATGTTTATGTTGAAGGAATCTAAGACCTACAGTAAAATTTCCACTTTCTTCAAAATACTTTAGGATTCTTAAAACTTCTGAGCATGGATGGGCTTCTTAATTTTCTACTTAAAAATACATGAGAAGTTGATAATTATTACATGTACCTATGACAATATTATAATAACTTGACAAGAAATATGTCTTTTGTGAAAGTCCATCCTATTTTATTCTTATAGTCTCCAAATAAACTCAGCACATTGATGTCTATATACTAACCATCTGGCTAGAAAACATGACCTTACTAAAATTTCAGAAAGTAACTTACAGAATTTAAGTAAGTAAATATAATCTTTCAAGAAAATGATCTGAAATTTTATAGACCTATAATCAAAATTATGGGGAAGATTTACTCTGAAGTGATATGTAAGAAAAAATTGCTGAAAATCAAAACAAAATATTTTGTTAAGAAATCTATTATATAAATGAGTTCAAATTAGTGTAAGATTAAGTTTGCTACAGATGATGCCAGAGCTTTTCACAGATATTGACATCACTAACTGATTGAGAAACATATAGCATGGTAAGATATTTTCTTTATGAAGAAGAAATGCATGTTGGGAAATTTCTAAAATCTAATTCTTTCCTGACAAGGAAAAAAATTCACTTTTTAAACATATATGCTTTATTTTTTGGGTTTGAAGTATAGGGGGAAGAATGAAATAGTTGAAAAAGATGATAAGATAACAAATCTATGATGACTGATGTGGCATTAAATAATTTTAGGTAAATAATACTGAACTGAGGAAATCATCGATGAAATATTGTCTTGTTCTGTGTGGAACTAAGGGAAGTTCTGACACACACACATAATTATTTATATATATATATATATACACATATATATGTATATCTATATATCTATATCATATATATATATACATATATATATATATATATATATATATATATATATATAATTAACTGTGCCAGAAGAGGTGGAAGTAGACCATAGAGTGGAAACAATATTTAATTCGGCATCTACAGAAGATTTTAGAATGTGCTGCAAGCTGCCAACTCAGTGGCTGAAGAAGCCCAGTGACTGGCAAGTAAATACTATGTTCCTTGGTCTGTTGAGTGAAGACAGGATGTACATGTGTACTAACTACTGTGACTTAAATAGAAACACAGGGGATGGCTTTTGGTTTGTTGATGTGCATGTGTGCTAACTACTGTGACTTAAATAGAAACACAGGGGATGTCTGTTGAGTGAAGACAGGATGTACACGTGTGCTAACTACTGTGACTTAAATAGAAACACAGGGGATGCCTTTTGGTTTGTTTACTGTGACCATTTTTCTCTTTTTTTGAAAATTCATATAACATATATTTTAAAATTTTTTACTAATTTTTATTGTGCAATGTACTTTGATCATATTTCTCCCAATATCTCCCAGAACCTACTAACCTTCAATTTTATGTTCTTTATCTTTCTATTTTAACAAAACAAATGAATCTATAAACACAATGCACACATACCTCATAACTACAAAAACAGAAACCAAAATATGCAAGCAAAGACCAAGAAGACAAATTGCACAAACAAAGCAACGAGACAAAACATCTACAACAATACCATTGAGTTTGCCAACTACCAACTACTCCTGGGCATGGGGCCCAACCTGAGGTGTGCTTAATACACCCAGTGAGACTCCATTGGAGATACTAATTTTTCCTTTGCAAGTGGATGTGAACTGCAGATAGCTTCTTGGTTGGGGGAAGAAACCCATGTGTACTATCCCTTCTTATTGCTAGGACCCCATCTGGCTGGAGTCCATATGTACACAGTCTCTGTTGGTCCTGATGTGTCTAGAAGACACTATTTCCTTAGAGTCACCCACAACTTCTAGTTCTTGCCATCTTTCCATCTTCTCTCTCTCCTAGATGAACCTTGAACCTTGAGGGGGAGGGAATTGATGAATGAATATGATGATGAGCATTCTACTTTTTAAAGTAGTTTAAATATTAGATTTTATTATAGCATTTCAGCCTACTTCTTTTCAAAATATATTTTATTAATTCTTTGAATTTTATACATGATTATAATGTACTTTGATCCTACTCACTTTCATGCCTCCTCCTAATTTCTCCTATATCCATGCCATCATCATCCCTAACTTTGTTTCTCCTTTCTAAAAATAATTCAAGAGTTCAGTTTGTGATGCCTGTATATTCACAAGTGTGGAGGCATCCACTGAAGTGTGGTCAGCTACTAAGGGCCACAACTTCAAGAAAAATTGACTGCCCTTTCATTATAAGCTATCAGCTATCAATAATCACTAGTTCTTCAACTAAAGGCAGTCTTCTGACCCCTTTCCCTGTCTATTCATAATGTTGATTGTCTTGAGTTTGTGCAGGCCTTGTACAGATACCCACAGCTGCTGTGAGTTCATGGATGCAGAAGTACTTTCATGTCCTAAATGCATGATTTTCTTTAGTCCTCCTGATCTCTGGCCCTTACAGTCTTTCTGCATCTCTTCTAACACGGCCCCTGAGCTTTGGGATGATGGGGAGTTACATTGATGTCCTCTTTGTAGTGAGCACTTCAATAAAACTTGGTTGCTGAACTCAGGTTCGTTTTTGAGTTTCTGCATTAACAACCATGCATTACATGTAGAAATTTCTCTGATAAGATCAAGAGTAATACTGCTTTATGAGGATAGGGATACAAATGTAGAGAGAAGTTTTGTACTTTGATATTTAGCAAAATGATACTATTAAAATGACTCCTGGAACCTGTAGGATTGCTCTTCTAATTACTTTTCTGTTTCTTGTAAAATACCATGACCAAAACCAGAAAAACAGGGTTTAATGTCAGCTCATGATTCCAGAGAGTGTTCACTGTGGTAGGGAAGGAATGGAATGATGGATGTAGCATGAAGCTGCCTGATAACATTTAAAACACAAACAGGAAGCAAAAGAAAGTAGGAGGTGGTGTGAGGTCATAAACCTTCAAAGTTTGCATTCAGTGAGGTGAGGTATTTTTCCAATGAGTTTGCTCCTTCTGTAGGCGCCATAACCTCCCCCAAACAGCACCACTAACTTGAAACAAGAATTTAAATACAGGAGCCTATAGAGAAATTTCTCATTCAAATGACACAAAACCAGAGTTCTTGATCAGATTTACACACACACACACACACACACACACACACACACACACACACACACTACCCCCAAACATGAAACTTATAAAATAGGTTTCCATATGGTGTCTTCAGAAGTTCTATTCTGATTGGTTTGGGTTTTGTTTTTGTTGTTGTTGTTGTTTTACCTTGTTATATTTTATTTTATTTTTCCCTTAGATGCCTGTTTGTTTACTAATACGAGGCAGAAAGTGGTGGATCTAGATGGAAGGGGAGGTGAGGAGGAACTGGAAGGAGTTTTGGGTAACCATAATTATAATATATTGTAAGAAAAAAAACCCTGCTGTAGCCAGAAGAAACTTATTCCTGTAGTCATCTGGCAATCTTTGTCTTTTATGTTCAGGGTTTTTGTTTTTCTTGATGTTTAGTTTTTTTGAGCTCTTTGTAAATTCCAGACAACAGTCCACTGTCCGATGTATAACTGACATATTTTCCCATTCTCTCTGCCATCTCTGCATTTGATTAACAGTTTTCATGGCACTCCACCCTTGCTTGCTGGTTTTATTTTCTGTGTGAGTGGTGTCCTACTCAGAGTGTCCTTACCCAAGTAAGTATCCTGAAGTGTACGTCCTACTCTTTCTTCTAGAATGTTCAGAGTTTCTGATCTAATATGGAGCTCTTTGATCTATTTGAAAATGATTTGTGTGTAGGGAGAGAGGGGAAGAAAACATTTCATCCTTTTACATGATGATATCCAGTTTGCCCAGCATTATGTGTTATAGATACTGTTGTTTTTCTTTGGTTTTTTGTTTTTGGTATCTTGGTGAAACATTAGGTACCTTTGGGTGTGTGGACTTGTATCTTGGTGCTTTATTCTATTCCATTGATCTGTGTGTATGTTTTTCTGTTAGTTTCATACTGTTTTTACTTTTAGGGCTCTCTGGTATAAGTTGATGTCAGTAATGGTGACACCCAAGCAGAGATTTATTGGACAATATTGTTTGGAGATATCAGGAACTTCTGTACTTCCATATGAATGTTAAGATTTCAGTTTTTCTATCCAATTTCTGAGAATAATTACTTTGAATTTTGAAAGGGGATGCACTGAATGTGTAGATAACCATTTACATACTAAGCCTACCAATCCAATGGATCTCTCCCTGTGTCATCTTTGGTTTCTCTCTTCTGTGTTTTAAAGCTTATATTGTCTAGACTTTTATTGTACATTCTTTATTGATTAGATTTATTCCAAGGTACTTAATTTTAAAAAGATTTTTTTTGTGTGTGAATGTGATTGCTCTCCTGATTTCTTCATTCTTCTTGTATAAAGGAGAGTTGCTGATTTTGTAGGGGGAGATACGATCAAAACATATGACATGAAACATTTAAAAATAATAAAAACTAATAAAACTAATCTTATGAAAAAAGAACACATCTAAAAGCTCATTGGCCAAGATCAAATCAGCTTCAATCTAGAGATACAAGTATGATTCAACATACATAGACCAATAAATTTAAACAACCACATAAATAGACTCAAGGATGTAAACCACATGGTCATCTCCTTAGATGCAGAAAAAGCCTTTGACAAAATTCAAATTCCTTCAGGATGAAAGTTCTAGAAAATTTGAGATACAAGGAACAAAAGCCCCTAAAGCTGATAAGCATGTTCAGCAAAGTATCAGACACTAAAGTGACACACAGAAACAGTAGCCTTCCTCTATCCCAGTGACAAACACAGAAAGAAATCAGGGGAAACCCCACTCATAACAGTCTCAAAAATATCCCGGAATACATCTCACAAAGGAAATGAAAAACTCATGTAATGAGAACTTTAAGACACTGAAGAAAACATTTGAAGAAATATCAGAACATGGAAAGAATTCTTATGCTCCAGGGTTGGAAGGGTTAATATTGTAAAAATGGTTATTTTACCAAAAAACATCCTACAGAGATTCAGTGCAAATCCCATGAAATTTCCAATGCAATTCTTAGCATATATTGAAAAAAAATCTCAAAATTCATATGGAAACAAACGATATACAAAATAGGAAAAAAAAAACAAACCCCAAAACCAAAACAAAACAAACAAGCAAACCATAAACAATAATTGGAAAGATAGTTTGAAACAATTACTCATTAAGCAATTTTATTTCATCAGTCTTTCCTATGAGTCCTGACATTATATACAGATTTCTATATCTTCCAGTGTCTAATGGTTCTCAAAGGAAGTTAATTAAAATGTTACCCAAATTAATTAATTGTAAACACACTAGTTTTTCTGTCTCCGGGGATGTGCCTATTATGTTTCCCTCCAGGACAAACTCCTTTAACATTCTATTCACAAACACACATATCATACCTGTTCCTTTGGCACAAAAGGTTGTTTTTTCATTTTTTTTTTGTCTTTTTAATCCACATTGCTGAACAGTATTAGAAAATGCAGCCAATGGCATATACTGTTAAATATTTCTCACTTTTAAAGATCAGACTTACGTTGAGAAGTGGGTAGTCTTTCACAAGAGGGGCCAAGACAAAATGTTTACATTTTAATAAGGGAATGACTGTATATAAGTAATGAATTTGACCAAAATCATTTTTAAAATGAAATGTTTGCCTACTTAAATCAGTGTTTTTTAATTAAATTTCAGATAATCAGAAAACTAGGTTTAAACTATGCTCAGACTAACTTAAAAGTGAGTATATTTTCCCTTTGTCAACAATGTTTTCCATATTTCCTAAATGAGAACACTTTACAATAAGTCTTTTTGATATACATCATGATGCCTTTAAAAAAATTTCCAACTTTTTTTCTGACTATGTCTTCCCTAAATCTGGCAACTGTTTTCAGAAATGTAGAACATCAGCCACGGAAAGGAATCAAACACATTTTCTCAGGTAAAGCTCAGTGATATTACTATTATAGCCCTAAAGGGCAGAGACATAGCAAAACATGTCACTGCCAACTGCATCCTCCTTGCATTTCGTTAACGCAGGTCCCTTTCATGGTTTACCTAAGAATCACTAAGCTGGAAGCTTTGCTTCTCAGAACTAGTGTCAGTGTAGTATACTCATGTGATCCCAGAAAGTATCTTTCAGTGGTTGGGTACCTGAGTCATGGAAGTTCTAGAGTTCTCAATACTGAAAACTCATTTTATTGGCACATGTTACTAATGGTGTAAAAATCTGTTAAATTGCTTAGTTTGGAAGACTTGGTGCATGGAGGCAGATTTGAGAGCTAAAACAAACTATAGAATAATATTGGTGCCAGTATTAATAGGTTGCAGAGTTATTATTCAGTTATGAATTTTATTCTTTCATGTATCAAATATAATTTATGTCTGTTTTGAACATTGGAACACTGAATATGATGAAGGAGAATACAAATGGGAATGCTACTCTATTTGCAGACACCAGTGTGTAACCTTGGGCTTGTGTGTAGAACCGAGTAGGATGACTATTGCACATAGAGTGAAGAATATACCGATATTTTCCACTATAATTACAATTATATTTTATGCTGACTTACTATGTTATTCTTATCTTTGTTATCTTCCTTATAGTATATTTCCTTTTCTTGTTACACCTTTTTAAAAACAAGAAATTTATCAGCATATTCTTTTCAAAATAGAGCTTGAGAAAGCTGTCATGTAATAGCTTACTGGAATAATATATTTAGCCTGAATACTTTGGCCTTGCTCATTAATACATGCTGATGTTGTATTTGTGTTAATTTTAGAGAGTAGCCAATAGGGTAATTTTATATGATGGTTAAAAAATGAAGGATTTCAATTAGTTTCCCTCCACAGAGAGTTTTCTGTTTAAGGTTTCCTATGAACTTGGGAACTTAATCATTTAGGGTGCTGGATGTAGTTCTGCACTCCTGTAATCCCAGCATAAGGGAGTCTGAGAGAGGATCATCACAAGTTTGAGGTTAACCTGGGCTGCACAGTAAGTTCTGACTACAGAACCAACTCAGCCAGACTCTGTCATAGAACCAAACCAAAACCCATCAAGTGTTATTGTGAGTATAATGCCACACGCCTAGGCTCTTAGATGGGACTGTGGCAAGAGACTAAAGGATAAGTAAGTATGGGCTATTGAATGAACAAAAAAGATTGGACCTGACTCAAAATAAGCTTTCTAGTGATAATTATAAATTATAAATTATGGTCATATTGTTTTGATATTACAATGTATTCATTTTGATAATTTGTTTAATCTTTCTCAAAAACAATGAAACCAATTAATTCTTTCCTTCCCAAGACACAAAATGAACTTTCAACTCTGACGGATAGCTGTTTTGCCATTTCTCAAGGCAGTAAGTACAGGCTTTGTTTATGTAGAGTAAGGACATTACATACATATTTGAAATCATATCAGGAATTGACATTATTCCTTTTATCCACAGATCTATCCAAATTCAGAGCTTAGCCATGCCAAATAAGACATCTATCACAGAATTTATTCTTCTGGGACTTACAGATGATCCAGAGTTACAAATTGTGTTATTTTCTTTTTTGCTGGTCACATACCTACTGAGTGTAAGTGGAAACATGACCATCATTACATTGACTCTGTCAAATGTTCACTTGAAAACTCCCATGTATTTCTTTCTCAGGAATTTCTCTTTCTTAGAAATCTCATTTACAACAGTCTGCATTCCGAGATTTCTGATCAGCATTGCTACAGGGAACACAGCTATTTCCTACAATGCTTGCATGGCCCAAGTATTTTTTTTGATCCTTCTGGGAGCAACAGAATTTTTTCTACTGGCTGCAATGTCCTATGATCGTTATGTGGCCATCTGCAAACCTCTGCACTACACAGCTATCATTAGCAGCAAAGTCTGCAATCAACTTGTAATTGCCTCCTGGTCAGCTGGTTTCCTCATCGTTTTCCCGCCAGTGATCATGGGCCTTCAGCTGGACTTCTGTGACTCTAACGTCATCGACCACTTCACCTGTGACTCTTCTCCCATGCTGCAGATTGCTTGCACAGATACAAAGGTTCTAGAGTTTATGGCATTTTTCTTAGCAGTATTCACTCTCATAGTAACTTTGGCCTTGGTGGTTCTCTCCTACACACTCATCCTTAGAACAATCCTAAAGATACCCTCTGCACAGCAAAGGAAAAAGGCCTTTTCCACTTGTTCCTCCCACATGATTGTGGTTTCTATATCATATGGAAGCTGCATTTTCATGTATGTGAAAACATCTGCTAAAGAAGGTGTAGCAGTAAGCAAAGGGGTGGCCATGCTCAACACCTCTGTAGCGCCCATGCTGAACCCCTTCATCTACACCCTAAGGAACCAGCAGGTCAAGCAGGCATTCAAGGACTTCACCAAAAAATTACTACTGTCAAAGGAGGGCTGATTTTTCTGAAATCTGTAACTGAGAAAGCTTCTTTCTAGGTAATAGGCATATGAGAAGGAATAAAGCAAGATACAGCCAAGCATGGTGACTCATGCCTTTAACCCCAGAAAGTGAACCTTTAATCACAGGGAGTGATGGCAGGAGGCAGAAAGGTATATAAGGTGTGAAAACCAGGAACCAGAGTTAGTTAAGCTTTTAGCTGGTTAAGCTTTCAGGATTCTAGCAGCAGTTCAGCTGAGATTCATTCTGGATGAGGACTGAGATACTTCCCGTCTGAGGAACACAGGACCAGCTGAGGAACTGGAGAGGTGAGGAAGCTGTGGCTTGTTCTGCTTCTCTGATCTTCCAGCATTCACCCCAATAACTGGCCTCAGGTTTGATTTTATTAATAAGAACTGTTAAGATTCCTGCTACATACCTTGAGCAAAGGACACCTCAAGCCCACTCTCTAGTGACACACTTTTCCCAACAGGACCACTGAATGACTATTCCAACAAAGCCACATTTCCCAATAGTCCTAATAGTGCCACTTCCTTTGGGGGGCCATTTTCTTTCAAACCACCACATTCCACATCCTGGCCACCAAAGGCTTTTAGCATTCAGATCTCAAAGCCCACACTTGAGGGACATACTTCCTCATACAAGACCACATCCTATTGTACCATTCCCTTTGGGGACCATTTTCTTTCAAACCACCACAGAGAGGGAAAGTCAGTTTTCTTCAGTAGAATGACACCCAGTGTCCTTTCCATAGAATGAGATCTTCAGAAAGTACATAAGGAAAAGTAGCTTTGAAACAATGATCTACTATGTACATGGGCTACTTTTTAAAGATTTGTTTTATTTTTTATTATGTGTCTCTGTGTGGGTGTATGTATGTGTGTGCAAGTGCCTAGAACGTTCATAGGCATCAAAGCTGGAGTCACAGATCGTTGTGAGCTGCCTGACATGGGTGCTGGTAACAGAACTCTGGTCTTTGCTACATATCCATGATAAATAAAGAGATTGTAAGAGGCTGACATATCTGGTCTGGAGAAGATCACCTCTTGAAATAAAGCACACAATCAAAGTTGCCAGGAATAATCCAGTGCCTTTATTTTTACATACAATTTCAGCATCATACAAATGAAGTGAGATCAGGAGTAAGTAGTTCAGGAAGTCATAGGGTACTAACCCAAGGCTTATAGAAATCCATTTAACATGGGAATAAATATCTAAGTGTATACCTGCTGGTGCTAAAACAAACAGTTCAAACATGCATTGTTCTTCTTTCAGCTTTTCAAATAACAAATGCAACTAGTACACACTATTTGGTGGACGTTAAATTATCAAAAAATAATATGAAATCCTTGAGAACTCCAGAGATTAACAAATTACATTCATATTGGGTATAAACCAAAGAGCATAGGTAAAGATAATATAATTAAAAATGTGGGGTTGTTGTCACTGCTTAGTTGGATAAAGTGTTTCCAGTGTAAGCATGAGGACAAGAGTTTAATGCCCAGAACCTACGGAAAATGCCTTGATGATGAAGTGTGCTTGCAATCTGGTTATCTAGGATAAAGAGACAGGTGAATCCTGGGACTCACTGACCATTAATCATATCTGAGTCAAGTCAGTGAGCTCTGGATTCAGAGAAGAACACCGAGGCCAAAAAATTGGTTTCATTAATTATAAGAGGGCAGTGATGGCTCTGAATATAAAGCTTTTCATTAAACTTCATGATGTGAGTTCAATTCCCAGAACCCTTATGATGGAGGAGAGAGCTGAGTCATAAAGTTTGTGGTCCATTGACAATATTATAAGAGTGTGCACATTGCAGTACATTCACACAAATGCATACTAAAAGGAAATGCAAAAACTGCAAAATAAAATTTTGTGTTTATGGATAGGACTGTATCAATGATAGTGTATGAAATTATGGAAAACAGTTTTTAGGCTAGACCAATTAACAGATAACTGTAATACAACTGCTAACTTGAATATGTATTTTAACCATGAAATCAAACATTCCAATAGAATTTTCAGTGCTGTGTAGGCAGATTACTCACTAGGTTTTAATGTCTGATTTTAAATATCAGATATATAACCCATTCACTTATAGTGTAAATGGTTGCAAAAATGATTCACTTAGCAATAATCTATGGTCTCCATAAAATATACAGGGGTTCCTGTTTTAAACACAATCCTATAACATGACTTAATACTATGAAAAGCTAAGTAGGTCAAGATAAGAAACACAAAGCCATCTGATTTGGGGGGAATTGGTAATCTGACACATCATGTTCTCTTTGAAAAAATGTCAGATCAGAAAAATACTTAAAGGATCTCAAAGTATATTATTTGCCACAAATTCTCAAATAAAATAGAACAAACTCTTATATTTTTGGAACCTTGGGCTTACACAGGGACACTTTGCTCAGCCTGGAAGGAGGGGACTGGACCTGCCTGTTCTGAACCCACCAGGTTTAAATGAATCCCCCAGGGAGTCTTGGCCCTGGAGGAGATGGGAATGGAGGGGAGGGGCTGGAGGAGGGAGGGGAGAGAACAGGGGAACCCATGGATGATGTGTAAAATTAAAACACAAATATAATAAAAAAAATAGAACAAACTCATCTTTAGTTAATGTGTATGTAAAAGTAACTATGACAAGCTGTGGAAAAATATATTGAACAAAACATGTTGGTCCTGCCTGTGATCCCAGCACTTGGGTGATGAGGGCAGGGAGATAAGCAGTTCAATCCTTGGCTACAGAGCAGGTTCAAGGCCTGCTGTGTTTTCTGGGTAAAACTCTATTGCAGTTTTACTTTCATGTTTTAAACAGATTTCTCCTTGTGTGGAGGATAACACATGTTTTGTGTCACTATGCCATAATTATCCTCCACCATCAAAATGGAATCAGAGGCTGCTTATGAAATGGAGTCTCAGGGCAAGGCCCAGCCTAAAAACTTCCATTATTGCTTAACAGTCTCTGGAGTAACACAGAGTAGGATGCAGCCTAATTTCAACACTGTCCTATGAAAGTCAGTGTGAGAAGGTAACTGTTTTTGTTGTTAGATCTCATTCTTTCACAAATGCTTTGCTAACTCCTTGCAGATAAGTTCTGCAACCACCTGGGATGTAGGTCACGTAATGAACCAATTGAATGTGATTGCTAGAAGTAACCTTTTACTTGTATACATTAGTGTCCTATTATTATTCATCCCAGAAGTCATTATGCATTTCCACACTTTGTAGAATATTTTTGAAGTTATGTGTTGCAAACATAGTATAAATGCTGTTAACTTTTTCCTTTGGGAAACATTAGCTACCTCCCTTTGGGAAATACTGGAATAATCTGAATAATTTTATAGCAATAAAACTCCCATCTAGAGATGTGTTGTTAAAATATTGTGAGAAATATGTCAGGATCCCAGATGTTGGATGATATTAGAAAACACATGAAAATGATGTTTCACTGCATGTTTCCATATTAAATATCAGAGGTGCTGTGAGGAGGCGAGCTTTGTGGGAGGAGAGACACAAACAGAGATTTCTCTTTGTGCTACAGGACTATGGTATAGATTTTAGTGTAAGGGAGCTCAGCATATTACTCTTTGTTCGACATTTCACTTTAACTATCACTGGTATTTTCAATTATTCCTGTTCAATCTTTTGTCTTTATTTACTGTCTTCTCAGGCAGTTCTTTTTATAGCTGGTTCATATGTGTAACTGATATGTATTTCAATTTAATTAATATGTATTAGTTAACTTGAAAAATTTACAACTTAAATATGCTTTAAATGAGACATTATAGCCATTAAATGTGCATTTTTTCATATTTGAGTATCCATTATTTAGACTGAACAAGTCAAGTTCATGTCACTGACATAGATGTTTAAGATATTCTAAACAGCATATTACAGTGTGTATATATTTCAATGTTGTCATATAAGAATTATTAGTAAATGATGTGAAATGCATTCTATTCTTTCTGTTTGAGGCAAATTAAATTAAAAAAACATTTTTATCAAATCAACTAAACTTACTACCTTAATTAAATTTACTGAGAAGAGTCACAATTTCAGATATCAAGAATAAAGTTTGAAACTTTAAGGTCTCCAATAATATAAGAACACAAAATGTAAGGTGGATTTTTTAAAAGAGGGATATTATTTAACTGTTTAAAATACAAAAATGTAGTGACATTTTTTATTTTATTGTTTTGTTGAGAAAATATTAATAGAATTACATTATTTACTTTTTCTAGTTTGATGTTTAAACTATTTCTGTAGATAATAGAATAAGTTGACCACTGGTTTCCACAATTTGTTTAATAGAAAAGATAACATAGGAAAAGCATAATGATGCCAATAATGAAATTAGTACATTTTACAAAATAGTAAAATTGATAGATAGTGGCAGAATAAAAATATAGAATAGACTGACTTTAAACATAAAAAAATGTATCTTCAAAGATGTAACTGAAATGTAGACAACATCACACACACAAAAAACATAAAGATAGAGGGAGGGGGAGAGAGAGAGAGAGAGAGAGAGAGAGAGAGAGAGAGAGAGAGAGAGAGATATCTATGCTTGTCTTGTGGCTCATGTTCTTGTCTCCTTGTTTTCTGTGTTGATTTTATCAGATTTGTTGTAGACTGTAGACTGACCAACAGGGATGAGAAACAAAACATCAGTGACATACTTCATCCTCCTGGGTCTGACAGATGATCCTGAGCTTCAGGTTGTGATTTTCTTTTTTCTGTTTCTCACATACATGCTGAGCATTACTGGAAATTTAACCATCATCATACTCACTCTACTGGATTCCCACCTGAAGACCCCCATGTATTTCTTCCTCAGGAATTTCTCCTTCTTGGAGATTTCATTTACTTCTGCCTGTACCCCTCGGTTTTTGGTCAGCATCATAACTGGAGACAAATCAATCTCCTATAATGCTTGTGTTGCTCAATTATTTTTCTTCATTTTCCTGGGCTCAACAGAGTTTTTCCTTCTGGCATCCATGTCCTATGATCGCTATGTGGCTATCTGCAAGCCCCTCCACTATACAACCATCATCAGTAAAAAGGTCTGCTACCAGCTCATCATTAGCTCCTGGCTGGCTGGTTTCTTGGTAATTTTCCCACCATTGGTCATGGGCTTAGAGCTAGATTTCTGTGACTCCAACATGATTGACCACTTCACATGTGACTCTGCTCCTTTGCTCCAAATCTCCTGCACAGATACAAGCATTCTGGAGCTCATGAGCTTTATACTGGCTTTGATCACGCTTATGACTACACTGATGCTGATAATTGTCTCTTACATCTACATCCTCAGAACTATTCTGAAATTTCCTTCAACCAAACAAAGGAAAAAGGCCTTCTCAACCTGCTCCTCACACATGATTGTTGTCTCCATATCCTATGGAAGCTGCATCTTCATGTATTTGAAAACATCTGCCAAGGCTGGAGTTGCCTTGACAAAGGGGGTGGCTATGCTCAACACCTCTGTTGCTCCCATGCTGAATCCTTTCATCTACACGTTAAGGAACCAGCAGGTGAAACAAGCATTTAAGGATCTTGTGAAAAAGGTATTTGCCTCAAAAACGCTGATGTGATATAGATTACAAATGAAACATGGGACATTTCAGCCATAAAACTCGTGAACATGTCCTTGTTTTGGTTCATCTCAGAAACAAAAGTGTATGCTATTCTTAATGCATTTATTGTACTCATATTTAAATTCACTTAATGAATTTATGAGCATGACCATTATGCAATGGTTTCTAACTTTATATGATAAAATTAGAAATGAAGTAATTTTTGATTATAGCTTTTATATTTGAAATAATACATATATCCATTACATAATGCATATTTTTAGAAAGATTATGACTTTGAACCTCCTTGTTAATTCATGTATGTGTTACAAAAATATACACAATAGTCTTACATATATGTTTATGTGTCTGCACTTGTCTATACATGTATATCATGAATTTTTACTTTGATGGTGTTAGAGAATGAGTGTATTGTATTTTCATAGCTGTTGCTATCATTTCTTAGGTGAGACATATAGAAAATTTAGTAATACGATATGGGAATAATCTATAAGAAGTACATTGAAAGTGTAAAGTTCTCAAAAAAGAAAATTATCTGAAAAAAATAAAATTCTAAATGGAAAGAGGAGATATTCATTTTGTACTGAACATGAAACTTAATTTACAACTTACTTAATGTTCCAAAATAAAATTCTATTCATGGTCATGATAGCAAATCACCAGAAAAATGTTTATTTTTTAGGTTAATGTTTGTAGAATATTATTGTATTTGTTGTGGTTTTAATTTTTATTTATAGTGGTTTAATTAATAACAAAAAGCAAAATACATCTTTAGAATAATTCCATTGATTATTATTCTCACAGGAAGTAAAGGGGGAAGTGAAGAAGATGTGATTGTATTTTATTTAAATATATTAGAAAAAAGAGTAATTTCCTGTTTGTCAATATTTTCCAATTACAGTTATTATTCTAATAAGTGGGCAATAACATTTTTTTTCTTATCACAAAAAGAGACATCTATGTCAGCTGTAGCAATACTATGTAGTTTATCAGAATTATTCTATTCTTTACCTGCTGAAAAGGAGATGACCATTAAATCCTCTTCTTAAGACATCACCACCACCACCACCACCAATGGCTGCTGTCTAAAAGTCAGGCCAGCTCTCATGGCTTAGAACTCATAGCTTCCATCCTACCATCACACTCCAAAGGCTGGGATTATGAACATGATGACATATTCAACATGTTGATTTATTATATACCTGCCACAGAATCCAAGACTTTGCTCATGCTGGGTGAGTGTTCCACTATGGAGCTACACCCTTAGACCATATGCAAACAAAACATACACACAAACACACACACACACACACACACACACACACACACACACACACACACACACCAAACAAACAAACAAACAAACAAACAAAACCCTGGATATTCAGGGCTTTCATTTTTAGTCCTTTAATTTCTCACTTACATCAGCACCCAAATGGTTCAGAATAATCACTAGGTTTAAATATTAGTAACAGTAGCATCAGGATTTTATGTGCCCTAGACATGAAACAGCTTTGGCCACCAAGCCAGGCATCAAGCTAAGATGAACAAAGGACTGTCATCTGATCTATCCCTGACTGATATAAGAAAACCATCACCAACAATGTGTCTTTTTGCCCATTGCCAGGGTTTCTATAACATATTTTTATAAAAGCATTTCTTAAAAGAGTCACCAACCTGTGTCTCTGGACAAATTCTCTCTGGAAGCTTCTCACACCAAAGGGTGTGATGGGTCATATATCTGATCTGTGTCCTTGATGGAGTCATTTGTGTCTGAACTGTGTCTTTGATGGAGTCATCTGTGTCTGAACTGTGTCCTTGATGGAGTCATCTGTGTCTGAACTGTGTCTTTGATGGAGTCACCTGTGTCTGAACTGTGTCCTTGATGGAGTCATCCCTGTCTGAACTGTGTCCTTGATGGAGTCACCTGTGTCTGAACTGTGTCCTTGATGGAGTCATCTGTGTCTGAACTGTGTCCTTGATGGAGTCACCTGTGTCTGAACTGTCCTTGATGGAGTCACCTGTGTCTGAACTGTCCTTGATGGAGTCACCTGTGTCTGAACTGTCCTTGATGGAGTCATCTACATTTGAACTGTGTCCTTGATGGAGTCATCTGTTTCTAAACTGTGTCCCTCCTAATTTTCTTGTCTTTATTCCAGATGTCCCAGTCTACTTTTGACAAGATTTGTGCATTGCATTTTATAAAAAATATTGGTTACCATATAAACATTGAAAATAGATGTCAATGTAGACAAATACAATCTGAATGACTGAAAATGTAATAAGGACATGGAAGATCTATGAATTCCTGCTTAGCTGAGGAGGTGAGGACAGTAGCTTCTGTGCACCAGGACTCGTTCATTGCACTTGCAGCTTCTCTTCTTTCCTATTTCTTATTGTTTTAATTTTGCCTTTAGGTTAGAATAAACTACATTTCTCTTCTCTTTCCTATCTCCCAAATCTTCCATATACGCCTCTCCATTCTTGTTCAAGTTTGTTGCCTCTTTTTTTACTCTTTATTTTCATTGCATGCATTGATATGTAAATACATACATATATATTCCTACAAATAACCTGCTCAATCTATACAATGTTACTTGTATGTTTGTTTTCAAGGATGACCTTTGCCACTAGACTACTAATTGGTGTGCTCTTCCCTGGGGATTACCACCTCTCCTGTGTCCAGCTTTTTTCAATTGTTTATAGTTCTTGGTGTCAGGCTTAAGCCTCCTTGTTTTTCCCCATCCACTTTGACATGTTCATTGGTATCATCTTTGTTGAGCTCATTTGGGCAATCATGTTGGTAGACTTCATGTGCTAAGCTTCTGGATCTCACAGCAAACTACCTGATCCTCTGGATCCTACAATCTTCCTACCAACTTTTTCAAAATGCATCCTGAGACTTAGGTATGGGAGATTCTTGTATATGACTCCATTTGGGCTAGGTCCTTCCTGTTTTTATTGCACAATAATTTCATACCTGCTACTTTTCTTCCATCATGCATAAAAGAGGTAATCTGTTATAAATAGATAATTCCATACAGACTGCAGTGCTCATAATTTTAAATTGTTCACATTTTTAACAGCTACATCGAGGCATAATTGATATATAAGATAGTCCACATAGTTAAAATGTAATTTCATATGGTTTCTGCATGTACACATCCATGCAAACATTAGCACAGTTAAGGTAATAAACAGTTACTGCCCCAATGTTTCTTCTTCCATTTAGTTCCATTAGTTTTTTAAAAAATGGTTTATATGCTTAGCAATAAATCTACTCTCCTCAAAAAATTAAATGCACAACATAATGGTGTCAACTATAAGTGCAGTATTATACAATATATCTCTGAAGAAGTTATTCATCTGTCATAATTGAAAATTTAAATAGCAGTTGCATATTCTACCAACTCTCCATCCATACACAGCAACATTTATTGTATGTTTATGGAGAAATGCAGTGTTATTCTAGAGATAGTCTACTTGATTTTGTATAGTGTCTTCTAAGTTCATCTTTGTCATATCCTATGGCAATATTTCATTATTTTTTTATGCTGAATAATACCCAAAAATAAAAAATAATAACCAAAATATATATTTATTTATTCACTAACCTCTCAATGGATATTAAAGTTGTTTGTGCAACCTGATTCTTGTGAAGGATGATGTAATATGCACACAGTTATGACTTGAGGATCCTAATGTGAATTCTGAATACATATCCAAAGATGTTATATCTGCATCATTTATAGCTCTATTCTTAAAATGACTTCTGAACTCATTTATTTATTATTCATTCATTCTTCATCCATGTGTATGTTTGAGTGTGTGTGTGTATTTATGTTGACACAACACAGGTTTAGGAGTCTGAGGACAAATTGGAAGAATCACTTCTCTCCTTCCACCACTTGGGATAAGAGTGTCAGGCTTGGTGTCAAATACCCTTACTTACTTGATTCACCTTCTTTACCTTAGTTAGCACTGACTTTAAGTTTTCTGAGAAACACTCAGGATATTCTTTGTAAAATCTTTGTAAAAATCATTTTAATATTCCCAATGGCACATACACAGCTTTCAATTTATCCTCTGATGCTTGACACCTTTAGCTCTTTTGGGTGGGAAATGACAAGTCACCTATATCTCAATGTCTTTTGCTTTTTCTTGATAAAAATCTTTTCTAGCTACGTGTCCCAAGCATTTACCACCATATGCCACTTGCCTCAGACTCCTAATGCTAGGGTTATAGGTGTACTTCACTGCCTTCAGTTCCACATTATTTGGGAAAAAATACTCATTCAGCACCTTTCCTCAGGTTTTACAAATGTATCTTTTTATCCTGTTGAGCTAATGGGAGCTCCTCACATACTTGTCATGCTCATGTCTCACCAAGGTTTATGAAAATTTGCTTACATGTCACAGGCTTCCTTTGTTTCTACTGCCCACTTCTCTGTGCAGAATCTTTTCTGATGTCTTCCTATTTCTCTACTTTGCTTCTGTTATCTGAGTTCTATGTCATAGGAAAGTTAACACTGCTAAGGGTATCTTGCCATGAAGCTGGCCCCAAAGATTTTTTTTTTTTTTCTGGAAAGTTCCTTGCTTCAGGTCATATATACCTGTAGGCTTTCTGCATTTATTTTTGTGCATTGGGCACATTGATTCTGCAGTTTCATTAATTTGAGTGTAAATGTAAATATACAGGTTTCACGGTTCTTATTGTCACAGCCATCATTTCTTATTAATCCTTGGCGATCACTTGTCTGTTGGACTGTGGATGTTGAGTCAGTGGTTAAGAATACTTACTGCTCTTGCAGAAGTCTGCTGTGGAATGTCATTCTCTATGCTGTGAATATGTGTTGCTCTGATTGGTTGATAAATAAAATGTTCATTGGCCAGTAGCCAGGCAGGAAGTATAGGTGGGGTGAGGAGCAGAGGAGAATTCTGGGAGGAGGAAGGGCTGAATCAGGAGTTGCTAGCCAAACACAGAGGAGGCAAAGTGACAAGGCAGAGCTGAGAAAAGGTACCAAGCCATGTGGCTAAACATAGATAAGAAATATGGGTTGATTTATGTGTAAGAGCTAGTCAGTAATAAGCCTGAGCTAATAGCTGAGCAATTATAAGTAATATAAACTTATGAATTATTATTTTGTAAGTGGGCTGCAGGACTGAAGGGGCCTGGTGGGACCAAAGAAAACTTGCAACTACAGAAGTCCTAAGTTTGGTTCCTTGTACCGTGTCAGGGGATTCACAACTACTATAACTCCAATTCCAGGGAATCTGATGCCCTCTTCTGGCCTCTGTGAGCACCTGCATTCATTTGTACCAACTCCACAGAGAGACACATAAATATGCGTTGTTGAAAATAAAAGTAAATATTAAATAAAATCACTTGTCTATTTATAAATGGGTTCACTTATGATTTTCAATTTTGTTAAGCACCAGAATGTTTTAGTCACTCTATCTTTCTAATGTACCTTGAAATTAGGATGTGTGGTGTCTCATGATGTGTACTCGTTTGGCAATCCATACTAATTTAATTGTTTTCTATTTTTGTGAAAACAGTTATAAGATTTTCATAGGATTTTGTATTAAATGTGCATATCATTTAATATAAATGTGGCCATTTAATAATACTTTCCTCTAATAATGAACATGGAATTCTGTTTACTTACATCTTTTGATTCTTCAGTGTTTGCAATTTCAGTGTGGATGTTTTCATTTTCTCAAATAAATTTATTTTTCAGTATTTTATCTTTCTCATGGTAATATAAATATGATTATTTCTTAGTTTTGATGATTCTCTTTGTTTGTTATGTTTTTCTTTTTTTTTTAGATAGGGCCTCTCTACATATCACTGGCAGTTCTGAAACTCACTATGTAGACCAGGCTGGCCTCAATGTCTCATATATGTCTGTTTCTGCCTCCAGACTTGTAGGATTAAAGGTGTATGACACTGCACCTGGCTTTGTTTAGATGAGATTTTTGTTTATGTATAGCACTGAAATTTAACCTAGGTCCTAACAAATACTTAGCAAATACTCAGCCATCCTCTGTACTTTACATCCTGGCTCTGTCAGTATTTTAAGTAGCTGAAATTCTAGGCCTATGCCAGGTCTAGATTGCTACTGATTTTTGTATTTTGGAAATTTTTATTATGCACTTTACTGAGTTTATCAATGTGGAGGCTGCAGGCAGATTCGGCATACACTCCCTCCAGGGTTAGTTAAGCTCCTGATATCAAACTCAGGTCCCCAGGCTTCACAGCAAGCACTTTTACCCAGTGAGTCGTCTTCCTGGCCCAAGATATAACAAGTTATGATGGTGAAGATTAGCCCTTTGCATTATAAAGAACCATGCTTGATAATATTTTATTCCTATCAATCATACTCCTCTAGCCCCCAAAATTAAAACATATGCTAGTAAGTTAATGCATGCATGCATGTATTATCTACCATATACTTAATATACATAGAGTGATCTGGGTTGGGTTAAATTATGATCAAAAACACAATACATGGTAAAATTTATATAAAACAAATCTAAGTGTAGAAAGATAAAATCTTTAGAAATGGATTCTTACAATTTTAGATGGCAATAAGATAGTGTAATCCATTCCTCATGCCATATATATCATATATCAGTGTACAACCAACATGAAATTGTGATATACAAAAAATGTCACAAGTCATCCTAAAGTAGAGATGTTCATATAAAATATGTCTGAACTATTTCTATCAAAGACTATAAGTACATGTGTTGGCAATGAGGTTAAAAGTATTAGATACCCATTTTGGAATTTAAGCAGAGGGCTGGAACTCTGGCAACAAAGAAGCCAATGATAAACTGTACATTTACATTACCACCATTTTGTATCATGATGAGTTAATGGGTTAAACTAGAGAATTTTAATAACCATTAATATAGTATTATATTATATAATCATTATTATATATAGCTATTATATAATGACATAATATAAACATACTTTTCTGTTAGAACTTTAAATTTCACTTTCTGAACTACTCTTTTTTATATGAAAATAAGATTTATTAGATTGGCTTACCCAGTATAGTCTTGGTAACCCGACAATGGCTGTCTTCACATGGCATACAGAAACTGGTAGCTGCTCTGACTCCACACTGCTGGATACTTTGGCAGTCCTAATCTGGCCTGGAAGGCCTGGAAGATTCCCAGAGAGTCATTGTCTTCAGTCTTGTTGAAAGGCCAGCAAAGGATGATGAGGGCAGCAGTAGCAGCAGCAGCAGCAGCAGCAGCAGAAATTGGTAGATTAAATTGGCAGCAATACAGGAAGGCAAAAAGTCAGGGAGCAAAATATTTTCAGCTAGGCCTGTCGTGTTTAGTTTTGTGTACACGGATCATCACATAAATGAATACGGTGAATTTATATTTCAAGGAACACAAATGAAATGAAAGAGTATAAAGGATGTATTATCTGAACTATTCTTGAAAATTAAAATAAGCAAAACCTGAAATGAGCATCTAAATATAAATCAAACCTACAAAAAAAGACAAGAGTACAGTTTGAGACACTAATACAAACTGTCCTCCAATGATTAGTGATGAAATATTTTTATTAATTAGTATTTTGTGGTTAAAGAAAAAGTAACAATATTTTCACTTTTTCCAAGGAATTAAGTTGGTAAAGACATCACTCCTTGTGATGTAGAGCCACATCTGCCAAGCTGCTTTTTTACCTCATGCTCTATAACACTATAGGAATCAAGTTTGCATCTCACCCATAATATAGTTCTCTATGAATAACTGTTATTATTGGATGCACAGGTATATGTATATCAGAGCTTCATGTTACATACCTTAAATGTATACAGATGTCATTTGTACATCAATAAGCTGAAAAATGTAAAATAAAAATTTTACCATATATACTACCTCAGTTTTACAGAAATGAATAGTTAGCTACTTTACCAAAATTTATAACATTTATTTTATTAAATTATACAATTTTAATTTTAGCTATTAAATAATATTATATTATGTCATTATTGTCTGGTCATATATATTTTTTTAAATATTTGAGAAATAAAATTTGTGGAAAAAATTATTAATATAACTCACTAACCAGAATTTCACATAAATAAAATATTAGTGCTCTATGATATTTCTTATTAGAATTTTGAATAGATTGTTTAAACACTATAAAGGCTAACAAGTGACATAAAAATTTATAGTGAAATTAAATATTAAGGTTTATAGTGAGGATTAAATTATACTATAAAATGATGTTTTATTTCATTGTGAGCATGTGTGAGTTTTAATTGTTATTTTTTAACACAGCATTATAACCTTTTATTTCATTATACCATGACACCTAACAAAACTAAAAATAAGCCACTAAATATGTATAAAATTTATATCTGAAAGATATAATTAAAAGTCAATTGTTAAAGTGTTCCAGGCTTTCAAGAAAGCACATTTCATAATTATTTTATTGTTCATGAGTTATTAGATAGGAATAAAATGGGAAGTAATTGTAGTTAATGTAAGTAGGTATTTGGTAGATGAGAACATTGTGGACTCACTGGGATACAACGGTGAACACATTCTCAAGGGAGATCCTCTTATGAGCAGAGTTAGAAGTTAGTGAGATATTGAAGGATGGCTTCTAGAAATCCCTTGTGGTCTATAGGAGAGCAGAGCTCCAGCCTGGACGTTTAGTTCCCAAGGGCTCAAGTCTTTTGAAGTCAAAACAAATACACCTGGAGCATCTGTAGCTATGTACAAGCTGTCAGAAGCAGGGTTCTATTTTAAGCATCTTGTAATCATAATAGCAGTGTTGCCACATCCTACTCTGTTCTCTGTAAATAGTACTTTCTGACCTGCTACTGGAGATTATAGAAGGCTGGAGTGTGTTTCTATATCTCTGAGGGTTTTTTAAAAACACTTTCTTTATGATGACTGAATAGAAACTTCAAGAATGAAGTTCATCACACTTCATTAAATGAAGCCTGATGAGTATGAGGCTGCAAGTGTCCAGCAGAGCAGCCATACCTCTACACTCTGCTCTTCACAGAAAAAAAATCTGCCTTCATAAAATACAGAGGCAACAATTTTCAGGATTTAACAGATCAAATCTAAAGAAAGCCATATCCTCCATTGTTGGGATTAAATAGCTGATAATCAACTAAATAGGTGAAGATGAATGGGAACAGTTCTGTACATATCTCTATGTATCCTTGTGGATGAATAGACCCATACAACAAATAATTTTGTATGGATCAAGCAAGCTTGGAAATAAAATATCTGTGCATAAAGCTTCATAAATAAGTAGAAGTATGATCAAATGGAATACATAAATATAGGACAATTCAAGAGATGGAACTGCTAAGACCCAAGGCAAGTAATAACTTTTGCAATTTGTGTTCCAGAGAAAAATTAAAAGCAAATAGTACATGTCTCTTCAATCTCAAAAGGCAGTTTCCTTTGTACAACACTTGCATTTCTAACTTTGTGGACAGAATCGAGTGTTGCATATGTTAATTGAACTGAAAGATAAATCAATACCTAAAGTATGTATTTCCTATTTGTTAAATAAGATAATTACAAGTTCTATCTTAATCATGTAACATATATACATATATATATATAATGTTCTTTTGTTCTTAACAGTTATTCTACAATATTGATATTAAAATAAATTTAATTACTTAAGCATGAATAATAATCTTTAAATATTTTGTTTGCTAAGGAGAATCATTGGCTGATTTCTTATATATTAAAGAGTAAAGAGCTGTCATTACCTTTCAACAGCACTAGAATCACCCATTTATGCTTTTAGGAGGAAGTCCTCTGTAATATGTACATTAATTTAAAAAGGAAAATTCTTATTTCATATTACTTACACAAATTTTAATATTTCATCCTAATTAGACATGAAGCAAAAATTATTGATTTTATTTTCCATTTTCTAATGATATCTCTTACAATGTGAAATTTTCCTAAGATCTCCTGTTATACTTGTGTTCAATAAATAAGCTGCATTCATAATTATCTACTAAAACAATGCAAAGATGATAGTCCATATCTAATTGTCATGAACTATAGCAGATACTTTAGAACTGGATTAGTTAGAATGCTATTAATCATGAGTTATATCTTTCTCCTTTATGTTTTTTTTACCCTATATTTCTTTAAAAGAGGAAACAGGAGGAATAGGAGAGAAGAGGATATGAATCACACAGAGATTACAGAGTTCATCCTCTTAGGCCTTTCTGATGATCCTGACCTCCAGATTGTGATTTTCCTCTTTTTATTAGTCACATATATATTAAGTGTCACTGGAAACCTGACTATCATCGTTTTGACCTTTGTAGATTCCCATCTGCAAACACCAATGTATTTCTTCCTACGGAATTTTGCTTTCTTGGAGGTCTCATTTACAAGTGTATGCATCCCTAGATTTCTGGGGTCTATTGTCACCAGGAATAAGACAATTTCCTATAACAACTGTGCTGCTCAAATCTTTTTCATTATCTTCATGGGGTTGTGTGAATTTTATATTCTCACTGCCATGTCCTATGACCGCTATGTTGCCATCTGCAAGCCCCTTCACTACACGACCATCATGAGCAGGAGACTTTGCACCTTGTTTGTGCTGTGCACCTGGCTGGGTGGGTTTCTAACTGTTTTCCCACCTATTATGCTCTTGCTCCAGCAGGATTACTGTGCTTCCAATGTCATTGATCACTTTGCATGTGACTTCTTCCCCCTTTTACAACTGTCTTGCTCAGATACTTGGCTCCTAGAAGTGATTGGTTTCTACTTTGCTCTGGTCAGTCTGCTGTTCAGCTTGGCGTTGGTGATTTTATCTTACATGTACATTATCAGGACTATTTTAAGATTTCCATCTACCAGCCAGAGGAAAAAGGCTTTCTCCACCTGTTCCTCTCACATGATTGTCATCTCCCTCTCTTATGGAAGCTGCATTTTCATGTATGCCAATCCCTCCGCAAAAGAAAAGGCATCATTGGCCAAAGGAGTGGCAATTCTCAATACCTCTGTTGTCCCCATGTTAAACCCCTTCATTTATACCCTAAGGAACCAGCAAGTAAAGCAAGCATTCAAAGGTGCAGTACACAAATTAGTGTTTTCTGTAAGCAAATGAAATTAAAGTATGTTAAAAATAAAGAACTCTATTAAGATCTAATTAATTATATTCTCAAAGTTATTAAATATATGTGTTAGGTATCCTTGTTCTCTTATAGTTTCTTTGTGTGCTATAACAGTAAATTTTATAGTTCCACAGTCTATCTCTTTTATTTCTACAATCAAGTATGTGTAATACATTGGTTTTTGAAATCTTTAATAAATGTTGACAACATGGGAAAACCCAAGCCAGACCAAATAAATCCCAGTACCAAGGAAAAATCAGGCACAAAGTATCACCCCTAGCCGAGGAATTCTTGATAATTCTTAGATGCCAGGAAAGGAAGGGTTAGTTTTTTGTTTTTTTTTCCTAAGAGTGCAGTCCCGCATAAATTGATCACATTCCAGTGGAAGGCCACACACACAAGAATACTTGGGAAGCAAAAATTGGCCTTGATGGTAAAAAAAGACAAGGACACAAAGCAGAGTGAGGAGGAGCAGGAAAGATCTGGGAAGAATTGTGCAAACTTAATCTTACATCAATTTGAGCTCATTTTAATAATAGATTTCTTAATAAAAATATTTCCTGTTCTGATTTTCAGCAATTTGTTCTTACATATAACTTCAGAGTAAATCTTCCCTGTAATATAGATTATGTATTTATAAAATTTCAGATTGTTTTCTTGAAAGATTTTATTTACTTACTTACATTCTGTAAGGTACTTTCTGAAAATTTAGTTAGGCCATGTTTTCTAGCCAGGCTGCTAGTATATAGATATCAATGTGCTGAATTTATTTGGAGACTGTAAGAATAAAATAGGGTAGAATACCATAAAAGACACATTTCTTGTCAAGTTATAATAATATTGTCATAGGTACATGTAATAATTATCAACTTCTCATATATTTTTAAGTAGAAAATTAAGAAGCCCATCCATGCTCAGAAGTTTTAAGAATCCTAAAGTATTTTGAAGAAAGTGGAAATTTTACTGTAGGTCTTAGATTCCTTCAACATAAACATTACAAGTTTCCCTATAGATACTAGGACTCTTTATTAACTTGGTTATTTTGTTTTCAGAGTTAATGATGAAAATAGTCAATTAGTGTAATTTCCACAAAAATCCCCAAGGTTTTGTACCATGTCTGAGTGAAAATATCATTTATTATTAAAGAACATGAGAACCTTCAATGGTATGGAGGCAATTCATGTTTACTGAAGATGGAATAAGGCAGTGACTACAATTCTTCAGTTACAAGAAAATAGAAGCACACTGCTGTTTGGGAAGACACTGATTATTTCATTTGTAGGGTAATCAGAACAATGGATTGCAGGATGGAACATCCTGTATTCTGATTAAAGAGTGGGAAATATAATTAATAGCTGCTGGGAGAGGAAGAGTAAGTTTTCTTTAAGGGTGTGACCTCTGGTAGGCTGACTACATTCCTGGAGATATCCTTCCATCCAGTATTTGGGGAGCATAATTGGATATGATGGGTTTTAAATGAAAAATAGTACATGAAATTGGGTTGGTAGGGAGATGGGGGGTGGATGTTGGAGGAGTTGGGGAAGGGGGTTAATGTGATCAAATCACAATGTATGAAATCTAAGAGAATTAATAAAATATTAATTTCTGGGACAGAAACAAAATGTCTTCAGAGTCATCTTAAAACTCTAAATATTGGAATGTGCTTTTGAATTATATATTTTCAAACGCCTTTTACATATTCTTTTCAACTATCCATTATTAAAAGATGTTTCTTTCAAATATGTTAAAATTGGCATAAAACACTTTATTCATTTTCCACTTTTCGGTTTGTATGTTGTGGTGCTCTACATATTTAGAAATAAAGTATATGAGACATAAGATTTTCTAATCTGCATTAGTTGGAGGAACATGAAAGAATAAACGAACACTTGAAGATGAAACTCTCTCACAGTATAACAGCAACAGAGACCTCAAGGCAGAAGATGAGTTATTGAAGTGATGCCCATATGGTTGAAATTATTAGAGTGCATTCCCAAATTAGCTTTTGTATTGTAAAAGAGTAGCTCATTTAATTTATAGAGAAGAAGTATGGCACATTTTAAAATTTACAAATTATAATCTTGCATTTAAGATGATTTATAATAGAGCATTTTGCTTGTAGGGAGTGAGGATAGAGAACATATAGAATCTTAAAATGATATCAAAATGTCTATCTTGAAAATATGAAAATATAATTTGTAACTTTATTCCTAAAGTATTTGGTAACAGAATATATAAACTTTATGGACATATAAGCATAATTAAAACTGCTATATGATATCCTCCCACAGAATATTTATTTAAAAATATAATTAATATTTCCAGAAAATTCTATAGGGGAAATAAACCTTATTATTTTAATTAGTTATCTGGGAATCTTGTGCAACATATTTTTATCAAATTCATCCCCCTTTGCAGTTCTTCCCCGATCTCTCCTCCTCCTCCTCCCTCTGCTTTGTGTCCTTGTCCTTTTTTAACCATCAAGGCCAATTTGTGCTTTCCAAGTATTCTTACGTGTGTGGCCTTCCACTAGAGTGTGATCAACTTATCCAAGTCTACATTCTTAGAAAAAAAAAATCTAACCTTTCCTTTTTTGGCATCAAAAATTATCAAGAATTCCTCAGCCAGGGGTAGTACTTTGTGCCTGATTTTCCTCTTGGTACTGGGATTTGGTCTGGCTTGGGTTTTCCCATGTTGTCAACATTTATTAAAGATTTCAAAAACCAATGCATTTAATTTAATTTAATTTTACACATCAGCCAAGGATTCTCCTGTACTCCATCCCCCCATCTCCCCCCCAACATATGTTTATATGTTTAAACTTCCATATGCACACATGCTGTGTAGGTGAGCCAACCTTATAAATAAAGACAGTAAATGTTTAAAACCATGGCAATGATTTTATAGCCTGAATATTACATGGCATATCCTTATACCTCTAACATATTGAAGGCCCTTAAGAATCTTAAAGCTTTCTTGAAGTTTAATTTTTGCAAATTATTGGCCCTTGGTAGGTGAAATTCAACTTCAGGTAAAGTTGCAACTTCCAGATACTTGCTACCTATATTTTAAATTAAGCTTTCTGCTACACTCTAATTTCTAAGTCCCAAGGGGATTTATATCTGCATTTCATGAATATTAAAGCAATGGTTCCAAAGAAAAGAAAAGCCATCCAACATTAAAAAGCAAATTAAACAGCAAGAAAATCTAGTTCAAGAAAAAGGAGGAAAATTGGAAAAAACACTCACTACCGAACACATGATCTTAGCAATTCCAGAGGTGGGTTAAATGTTAGTCTACTGTTGTTTTATTTCCCTGTGTCGCACAAAAATTGATTTAGCACTTCTAGTTAATGACATCATCTTACAGAGTGCACGCTTTCCTGAGAAATTGCACAAAGCCTCCTTAATTTCCATTTATCTGTTGGATTTGCTAAGTGTTGAAAAGGAGACAACACAAAAGGAGATGGGGAATCCCAGGATATAGGACTGCTGGGCTTCTCCGGGAATCGAATGTTACAAACAAGGTTCTGGTAAATTTAGATCTCTGATTCTTTGTCCCACAACAGCACTGCACAGAACCAACACAGAATTTAAGAGTTTAAAGTGCTTCTGGAATGACAGAAAATCCAAATGCATCTGGCTTCTCTCAAACTTCTTAAGAAATTGGAGTGAATTTCTGGGAATCTCTCTAGCAAAGATACCTCCACAACAGACTACTGGCAGTGGTCCAGAGAAAGCCCAAACTGACCTACCCTGATGATCAGAAGGCCAAACACCCTAACTGTCGTGCTAGAACTCTCATCCAAGGACTGATGGAAGCAGATGCAGAGATCCATGGCCAGGCCCCAGGTGGAGCTCCAGGAGTCCACTTGGCAAGAAAGAGGAGGGATTGTATGAGCGAGAGATGTTGAGCCCATGATTGGAATAATAACAGGGGCAAATAGCCAAACTAGTGGAAACACATGAACTATGAACCAATAGCTGAGGAACCCCCGTGGAACTGGACCAGGTCCTCTGGATAAGTGAGACAGTTGATTATCTTGAACTGTTTGGGAGGCCCCCAGGCAGTGGGACCAGGACCTTTCTTTAGTGCATGAGCTGGCTGTTTGCAACCTAGGGCCTATGCTGGGACCCTTTGCTCAGCCTAGGTGACGGGAGGAGGGGATTGGACTGAGCTGAATCCCCAGGGGAGTCCTTGCCCTGGAGGAGGTGGGAATTGGAGGTGAATTGGGGGGGAAGGGGGATGGGAGGATGGGAGGAGGGAGGACAGGGCAATCCGTGGCTGATATGTAAAATTAAATTAAATTATAAAATTAAGCTGGGTGGTGGTAGCGCATGCCTTTAAACCCAGCACTCGGTAGGCAGAGGCATTCGGATCTCTGTGAGTTCGAGGCCAGTCTGGGCTACCAAGTGAGTTCCAGGAAAGGCACAAAGCTAAAGGCACAATAAATAAATAAATAAATAAATAAATAAATAAATAAATAAATAAAATGAATGAATGAATAAATAAATAAATAAATAAATAAAATTGAAAAAAAAAAAAAACCAAGAAATTGGAGTGAAAAAAATTTAAAACAAACAAACAGGAACCCTAAATTTGCAAGAGTTTTTCAGGAATTTTCCAAATAAATTTGAATCACCAAAAAAGTATTCCAAGTGGATCTTTCAAATGAGTCTCCAAATCCTTTCTTTAGCATGAGGTACATCCATAAGCAGTAGGGCCACTCTTATAATGGCACAGCTAGATCTGTGTCCTTCACAGTTGCTTGAGACTTTCAGTATTCCAACCATAAGGACAGTTCAGGACCTTTCTCCTAAGTCTCCTGACCCCATAACCAGAATCTGAGGCTCAGTTCCATCAATTTACCCAAATAGTGGATTTCTCTGACACTGATTAGAGAAAACAGAATTAGGGAGAGAAAAAAATCTTAGTTTCACTCCATTCTTTTTTCTTCTTCTTCTTCTTCTTCTTCTTCTTCTTCTTCTTCTTCTTCTTCTTCTTCTTTTTTTCTTTTCAAGACAGGGTTTCCTTGTGTGTAGCTTTGTGCCTCTTCTGGAACTCACTCTGTTGACTAGGTTGGCCTTGAACTCACAGAGATTCACCTGCCTCTGCCTCCTGAGTGGTGGGAACAATGGCCTGCTCCACCACTGCCTGGCTCACTCTTTTCTTATAAAAGGTCATAGAATATGCATAGTTTACTTGTGATATAAGTTATAGGGCCCTGAGACCTTTTACCTGGGAGGATCTGGTCTCATTTTAGAAATTCAGGCAGAAATAGTAATTCTTTAAGGCCTGTGTTGCACTGTTATAACACTATAATCATCTGTTTCAATCATGTCGGCAATTGGAGATTGTAAGGTATGCCTGTAAAACAGGTACTGGTATTAACTCTAAAAGGGGTTACAGAAATGGCTCAGTGGTCAGGAGTACTTGCTGTTTTTCAGAGGACTCACATTTGATTGCCAGCACCCACAGGGGACTACCAGCCTTCTGTAACTCCAGTTCCAGAGTATCCTGTGCCCTCCTCTGGTGCCTATGAGCACTGCATGCACAGAAGTGCACAAACATCTGTGCAGTCAAAACACCCACTTACATTAAATAAAAATGAATAAACCTGTTGACTGTGCTTTTAGTCCTGCTTGGCCCCATGATCTGGACAAATCTCTCCCACCTGAGGTACTGTAGCCTCTTATAAAAATAAAATAATTATACAAAAACATATATTAATTGCAGACTGTATGGTCTATGGCTTCTGCTTCTATTGGCTAGTTCTTTAAACTTATTTCAACCTATTCCTATTAATCTATGTCTTTCTGCATGGCTCTATGGCTTAATGGTACTTTTACATCTTCCTTCTTTGGTGGCTGGATCATGTCACTGCCCTTCTTTCTTTATCTCTCTTGAAATTCCTGCCTGGCTGTAAGCTTTCTTGTCATTGGTGAAAACAGCTTTATTTATTAGCCAATGGGAGCAACACATATTCACAGCATACAGAAAGACATCCCACAGAACTTCCCCTTTTCTATCTAATCCAAAAGAAAGGTTTTAACTTTAACATAGTAAAATTACATAAAACAAAACTGTTGTCAAGCAAGAATTATAGTTACACTATCTAGTCTATTTATATTTTGGAAAATTAAAGAAAATAGTCTATCCTCTATCATATGTTTGTGAGTCTAGAGTTTCATATCTAATTTACCAAGGAAAACTATAATCATCATTATCAAGTCTTCAACTCCATCGAAGACCCTAGAATAATATAATATTACCTAAGAAAACAGGAAATGCATTGAAAGCACTTCCAAAATTCTAGAAATGACAGAGACATCTGGCTGCCTGGACAGTCTCTCAAATTTCTTCTCCAATGTTGGGGCATCATTTCAGCCTGCAGGCCTAGCATTTCTGGCAGACTTCATAGTGAAGTAGGAAATTTGAAGGATCTGAAGGATTGTCTTGCCTACTGACAAAGTTTATCAGTCACCTCTCCTCATATCCTGCAGAATGTCTGGCAGTATCTTCTTTGAAACAGGAACCTGAAGGACCATCTTGCCTTGTTTTGGTAAAGTTCAGGGGTCACATTCCTATGGGTCCTGCATGTCCAGTTTGTACAATATCCTCAAGCAATTGAAGCAAGAACACCTTTTTGCTCATTGGCTAACATTTGCCACATAGAAAGCAAACTCTGTAATGAGTTTTTTCGATGCCAATCATCCTCTTTGAAGTAATTAGTGCTTCTAGAACAGACATATCTCAAAGTCCAGAAAAGTCTATGTTCTTTAAACATTTTAAATGACAGTTTCTGTAGGTCTTTGAAGTATTTGAAGATTACCTACTTCATTGAAATATACTTTTGTATAAATAAACAACTTAACTAATGTGACTGCAAGTTTGGTTATCATAGATGACAATCTGTATTTCTTAATTATATGTTACAAGTTTAAGTGATTTGTATAAACATAATACCTTAAGCAAGAGTAGAAGGGAGGAGGGGGCTGGACATGCCTCAATTGAAATGACCAGGCTGAGCTGAATCTCCAGGGGTGTGCTTGCCCTGGAGGAGATGGGAGTGGGGGGGTTGATTGGGGGGGATGGTGAGGGGGCAGGGAGGAGGGAGGACAGGGGAATTATGGCTGATATGTAAAATTGAATTAAACTGTAAAATTAAAAAGTAATAATAATAAAAAATAAATTTAAACAATAAATATATAGGTATAACAATTAACTTTAATTTTTATCAATAAACTAAAATCTATAGCAATGGAAAAATATTTCAAATGAGTTGTTTTTTAAAAGTAGATTCAATAATCTACCCTTTCATCCTATCATACCTGTATCCTCTTTTCTTCCTTATAAAGAGGTTGTATTTATAATCAACCCTCTTTAAATAAAAAGAAACATTTATAAACAATTTTTGGGAATTTGGGTATAGCTTTTCATACTACTTCCTGTTGACTGGGGGCCATGGCAGTCTTATGGGGATCCTGAGAAAATTTAGAATTATGGTTAAATCTTGGCTGTAGTAGACAGTGAGGCTGCATTGTCTCAGCCAGTTGCCTTGAAGCTGTTCTGGATATTGGATCATCTGGGCCATTGATCTCACTGGAGAACTCCAGGCAGGAAAACTCTAATTACAGGGGTCTTCCTTGATGGAACCATATTATTTTGGAAGGAATCCACAGCTCTTCATCTTCTGTAGAAACAAAAAGCAGAACCTATTTTCCAAAGCAACATATCTTTAGACCCAAATTTTGAAGTCAAGATAATTTTAAGATATATACATTGGTTTAACTAAGCAGCCCCTACAATCCCAAAGATAACACAATAATGTACAATATCCAGACTACCTGTGTTTTCCATCTTTCTGTGGCTTTTAAAAAAAAAATACACTATTTCTTTTTTAAGGACTTTCTCTAGCCTTACTCTTTTCTCTCACAAGCTTATTGTTATTTTTTAAAATTTATTTTATTATTATGTGTTTTAATTTTATACATTAGCCAGGGGTTCCCCTGTCCTCCCCCCTCCTGTTCCCACCCCCACCTTTCCCGCAGCCCCTCCCCTCCATTCCCATGTCGTCCAGGACCAAGACTCCCCTGGGGATTCATTTAAACCTGGTGGATTCAGTACAGGCAGATCCTGTCCCCTCCTTCCAGACTGAACATATGTCCCTGTGTAAGCCCAAGGTTCTAAACAGCCAGCTCATGCACTAAGGACAGTTCCTGGTCCCACAGACTAGGTGCCTCCCAAACAGATCAAGCTATTCAATTGTCTCACTTATCCAGAGGGCCTGATCTAGCTGGGGGCTCCTCAGCCATTGGTTCATAATTCATGTGCTTCCATTCATTTGGCTATTTGTCCCTGTGCTTTTTGCAATCTTGGTTTCAACAATTCACACTCTTACAGTCCCTTCTCTTTCTCGCCAGTTGGACACCTGGAGCTCCACATGGGGCCTGGCTGAGGATGCTTATTGTTATTTTTAAACACACCCGTTTAGAAGTTTTTTTTTTTTTTTTTTTTCTATCTGAATCTGTTTTATTGTATATCTGTAATCCATTTCTGACCAGGAGAATTTTAAACTGTTAATCTGTGTGGCTAGGACAAAAGTGGCTGCTGGCTCTGCTTTTCAACATGGCACAGGTCCTGAGCATCACATTTACATCCCCAAATCTGAGTTGCAGTATTAGGTAGTATGCCTATGTTTTTCAGCCCAAGGCTGTGCTCACAAGCCCAAAGGCAGCAGCCATGACTAGGTGATATGTCTCTATAAGGCGACCATTAATAAGAGACATGAACTAGAAAGCTATTCTTACCTCTATTTTAGGATCTCTTCTTAAATTCTCTCAGGTTTTAGGTGGAAAATGTTGCCCCATGTTGGAACATCAGATGAAAGATGCAACAGTAAGCTCTATAAGGATCATTCTAATGATGCTTGGAAGTGAATGATCCTAAAAACATACTCTGAAATGTAGTTACAAAGCCTAGAAAACAATGTTTCTTTATAGTTTTTATGAAGGGTTCTCAAGAAAGGAGCATTTTGCAGACACAACAGGCAAATGCCCATATGAATCCACAGAAGCTATGGCATCATGCGCTATATCCATTTCCATTAGCTCAAGCCAGAAAATGTCTTAGCATTGAGTAGGGTAAGTAGCACAAAGTCTCATACATAGACAAGAATTTATGCACAATTAGTAGCTGCTAGGAGAGTGTCTTTGTTAGGTTTTATATGTTAAGAGACACATGGCCATGGAAACTCTTATAAAGAAAGACACTTCATTGGCTAATGGTTTCAGAGGTTTAGTCCATTTTCATCATGGCGGGACATGATAGCATGCAAGCAGACATGGTGCTGGAGAAGGAGCCAAGAATTCTTGATCCACAGGCAATAGGAAGTGAAACTTCTACCACACTGAGTGTACCTTGAGCAAAGGAGGCCTCAAGCCCACTCTCTAGTGACACACTTCTTCCAACAGGACCACTCAATGACTATTCCAACAAAGCCACACCTCCTAATAGTCCTAATAGTGCCACTTCTTTTGGGGGCCATATTCTTTCAAACCACCACATTCCATACCCTGGCCCACAAAGGCTTGTAGCCATATCATAATGCAAAAATGCATTCAGATCTTAAAGCCCACACCTGAGGGACATACTTCCTCATACAAGACCACATCCTAATAGTACCACTCCCTTTGGGGACCATTTTCTTTCAAACCATGACAGGGAAGAAAAGTCAGTTTTCTTCAGTAGAGTGACACTGGATATATCACTTACTCTTCTGGGCAGGACTATTTATTGTCAACAGAATTTGGACTGTTTTTCTGTTTCCCGTGTGTGGTTTTGTTGAGTTGGTAGGAAAGGGGATGGTCTGGGAAGAGTTGGGGAAAGGTAAGGAATATGATCAATATATATCATCTGATATTCTCAAAGTGGAAAAAAACGTTAAAAAGAAAAGGTTCAGTTTCTACTTACTTTTATTCTCTTTTCAATAAAATGAGATCATCAGAATATACATAAGGAAAATAGCTTTGAAACTGTGATCTTCCATGTACATGGGCCACTTTTTTATAGATTTGTTTTATTTTTTATCACGTGTCTATGTGTGGGTACGTGTATGTGTGTGCCTAGGGTGTTCATATGCATCAAACCTGGCATGGGTGTTGGTAACAGAACTCTGGTCTTTGCTACATATCAATAATAAATTAAGAGATTATAAGAAGCTGATACATCATGTCTGGAGAAGATCACCTCTTGAAATAATGCACACAATCAAAGTTGCCAGGAATAACACTGTGCCTTTATATGTTTACAAACAATTTCAGCATTGAATAAATGAAATGAGAGATCAGGAGTAAGTAGTTCCAGAAGTGTAACCCAAGGTTTATAGAAATCCATTTAACATGGGAATAAATATCTAAGTGTACAGCTGCTGATGCTAAAACAAAAAGTTCAAACATGCATTGTTCTTCTTTCAAGTTTTCAAATAACCACTGCAAGTAGTACACACTATTTGGTGGACATGTAAATATCAAAAATAATATGAATTCCTTGAGAACTCCAGAGATTAACAAATAACATTCATATTGTGCGTAAACAAAGAGCATAGGTAAAGGTAATATAATTAAAAATGTGGGGCTGTTGTCACTGCTTAGTTGGATAAAGGGTTTCCCTCCCGTGCAAGCATGAGGATGAGTCCAACCCCCAGGACCTATGGAAAATGCCTTGATGATGAGGTGTGCTTGCAATCTGGTTATCTAGGATGAAGAGACAGGTGAATCCCTAGGACTCACTGACCATTAATCCTATCTGAGTCAAGTCAGTGAGCTCTGAGTTTGGAGAGAGACACTGATGCCAAAATAATTGGTTTTAATAAAGCATAGGATGGCAATAATGGCTCCGTGTATAAAGCTTTACATGAAACCCAATGAAGTGAGTTCAATTCACAGAACCCTTATGGTGGAGGAGAGAGCTGACTTATAAAGTTTGTGCTCCACCATCCATATTCTGAGAGTGTGCACATAGTAGCACATTCACACAAATATACACTAAAAGGAAATGCAAAAAATGCATAATAAAATTTTGTGTTTATGGGCTAGAACCATATCCATGATAGTATATGAAATTATGGAAAACAGTTTTTAGGCTAGACCAATTAACAGACCAATAACCATAATATAACTGATAACTTGAATATGTATTTTAACCAAGAAATGAGATATTTCAATAGGCTCCACAGTGATGTGTAGGCAGGTTATTCACTAGGTTTTAATGTCTGTTTTTTTTCCTTTCTTTTTTATTATTATATTTTTGTTTTACACATCAGCCATGGATTCCCCTGTCCTCCCCGCTCCTGCCCCCCCCCCCACCTTCCCCCCCAGCCCCTCCCCTCCATTCCTATCTCCCCCAGGGCCAAGAATCCTCTGGGGATTCATTTAAACCTGGTGGATTCAGTACAGGCAGGTCCAGTCCCCTCCTTCCAGGCTGAGCAAAGTGTCCCTGCACTAAGGACAGGTCTGGGTCCCACTGCCAGGGTGCCTCCCAAACAGTTCAAGCTATTCAATTGTCTCACTTATCCAGAGGGCCTGCTCCGGCTGGGGTCACCACAGCCCCTGGCTCATAATTCATGTGCTTCCATTCGTTCGGCTATTTTTCCCTGAGCTCTGATTTTAAACATCAGAAATATAACCTATTCAGTTATAGTGTAAATGATTGCAAAAATGATTCACTTAGCAATAGTCTACAGACTCCATAAAATATACAGAGGGTCCCTGTTCTAAACACAATCCTATAACGTGACAATAGTATGAAAAGCTAAGTAGGTCAAGATAAGAAACACAAAACCGACTGATTTGTGGGGAATTGGTCATCTAATACATCATGTTCTCTTTGAAAAATGTCAGATCAGAAAAAGAACTTGAAGGATCTCAAAATGTATTATTTACCATAAATTCTCAATTAAAAACAGAACAAACTCATCTTTAGTTAATGTGTATGTAAAAGTAACTATGACAAGCTGTGGAAAAATATATTGAACAAAACATGTTGGTCCTGCCTGTGATCCCAGCACTTGGGTGATGAGGGCAGGGAGATAAGCAGTTCAATCCTTGGCTACAGAGCAGGTTCAAGGCCTGCTGTGTTTTCTGGGTAAAACTCTATTGCAGTTTTACTTTCATGTTTTAAACGGATTTCTCCTTGTGTGTGTGGAGGATAACACATGTTTTGTGTCACTATGCCATAATTATCCTCCACCATCAAAATGGAATCAGAGGCTGCTTATGAAATGGAGTCTCAGGGCAAGGCCCAGCCTAAAAACTTCCAATACTGCTTTACAGTCTATGGAGTAACACAGAGTAGGATGCAGCCTAATTTCAACACTGTCCTATGAAAGTCAGTGTGAGAAGGTAACTGTTTTTGTTGTTAGATCTCATTCTTTCACAAATGCTTTGCTAACTCCTTGCAGATAAGTTCTGCAACCACCTGGGATGTAGGTCACGTAATGAACCAATTAAATGTGATTGCTAGAAGTAACCTTTTACTTGTATACATTAGTGTCCTATTATTATTCATCCCAGAAGTCATTATGCATTTCCACACTTTGTAGAATATTTTTGAAGTTATGTGTTGCAAACATAGTATAAATGCTGTTAACTTTTTCCTTTGGGAAACATTAGCTACCTCCCTTTGGGAAATACTGGAATAATCTGAATAATTTTATAGCAATAAAACTCCCATCTAGAGATGTGTTGTTAAAATATTGTGAGAAATATGTCAGGATCCCAGATGTTGGATGATATTAGAAAACACATGAAAATGATGTTTCACTGCATGTTTCCATATTAAATATCAGAGGTGCTGTGAGGAGGCGAGCTTTGTGGGAGGAGAGACACAAACAGAGATTTCTCTTTGTGCTACAGGACTATGGTATAGATTTTAGTGTAAGGGAGCTCAGCATATTACTCTTTGTTCGACATTTCATTTTAACTATCACTGGTATTTTCAATTATTCCTGTTCAATCTTTTGTCTTTATTTACTGTCTTCTCAGGCAGTTCTTTTTATAGCTGGTTCATATGTGTAACTGATATGTATTTCAATTTAATTAATATGTATTAGTTAACTTGAAAAATTTACAACTTAAATATGCTTTAAATGAGACATTCTAGCCTTTAAATTTGGAGAATATAGTGCATTTTTTCATATTTGAGTATCCATTATTTAGACTGAACAAGTCAAGTTCATGTCACTGATATAATTGTTTAAGGTAGTTCTAAACAGCATATTACAGTTTGTATATACTTCAGTGTTGTCATATATTAATTATTAGTAAATGATGTAAAATGCATTCTGTTCTTACTGTTTGATGCTTAAGTAAATTCAAAAAACATTTTTATCAAATCAACTAAACTTACTACATTAATTGAATTTAATGAGAAGAGTCTTAATTTCAGATATCAAGAATAGAGGTTGAAACTTTAAGGAAGGTCTCCAATAATAAAAGGGGACAACATTTAAGGTGGATTTTTTTTAGAGAGGGATATTATTTAACTTTTTAATACACAAAAACCATAATGACATTTGTTGATTTTATTGTTTTGTTATGAAAATATTAATAGACTTTGCATTATTTACTTTGTCTAGTTTGATGTTTATACTATTTCTGTAGATAATAGAATAAGTTGACCACTGGTTTCCACAATTTGTTTAATAGAAAAGATAACATAGGAGAAGCATAATGATGCCAATAATGAAATTAGTACATTTTACAAAATAGTAAAATTGATAGATAGTAGCAGAATAAAAACATAGATTAGACTTTAAACATAAAAAAATGTATTTTCAAAGATATGATTGAAATGTAGACAACATCATACATACACAAAGCATACATACACACACAGAAGCACGCACACACACAGAAAGAGAGAGAGAGAGAGAGAGAGAGAGAGAGAGAGAGAGAGAGAGAGAGAATCTATTCTTGTCTTGTGGCTCATGTTCTTGTCTCTTTGTTTTCTGTGTTGATTTTATCAGATTTGTTGTAGACTGACCACCAGGGATGAGAAACAGAACATCAGTGACATACTTCATCCTCCTGGGTCTGACAGATGATCCTGAGCTTCAGGTTGTGATTTTCTTTTTTCTGTTTCTCACATACGTGCTGAGCATTACTGGAAATTTAACCATCATCATACTCACTCTACTGGATTCCCACCTGAAGACCCCCATGTATTTCTTCCTTAGGAATTTCTCCTTCTTGGAGATTTCATTTACTTCTGCCTGTACCCCTCGGTTTTTGGTCAGCATCATAACTGGAGACAAATCAATCTCCTATAATGCTTGTGTTGCTCAATTATTTTTCTTCATTTTCCTGGGCTCAACGGAGTTTTTCCTTCTGGCATCCATGTCCTATGATCGCTATGTGGCTATCTGCAAGCCCCTCCACTATACAACCATCATCAGTAAAAAGGTCTGCTACCAGCTCATCATTAGCTCCTGGCTGGCTGGTTTCTTGGTAATTTTCCCACCATTGGTCATGGGCTTAGAGCTAGATTTCTGTGACTCCAACATTATTGATCACTTCTCATGTGACTCTGCTCCTTTGCTCCAAATCTCCTGCACAGACACAAGCACTCTGGAGCTCATGAGCTTTATATCGGCTTTGATCATGCTTATGACTACGTTGATGCTGATAATTGTCTCTTACATCTACATCCTCAGAACTATTCTGAAATTTCCTTCAACCAAACAAAGGAAAAAGGCCTTCTCAACCTGCTCCTCACACATGATTGTTGTCTCCATATCCTATGGAAGCTGCATCTTCATGTATTTGAAAACATCTGCCAAGGCTGGAGTTGCCTTGACAAAGGGGGTGGCTATGCTCAACACCTCTGTTGCTCCCATGCTGAATCCTTTCATCTACACGTTAAGGAACCAGCAGGTGAAACAAGCATTTAAGGATCTTGTGAAAAAGGTATTTGCCTCAAAAACGCTGATGTGATATAGATTACAAATGAAACATGGGACATTTCAGCCATAAAACTCGTGAACATGTCCTTGTTTTGGTTCATCTCAGAAACAAAAGTGTATGCTATTCTCAATGCATTTAATGTACTCATGTTTATTTTATTTTATTTTATTTCATTTTATTTTATTTTTTTGAGCTGAGGATCGAACCCAGGGCCTTGTGCTTATTAGGCAAGTGCTCTACCACTGAGCTAAATCCCCAACCCTATGTACTCATGTTTCAATTCACTTAATTATTTATGAGCATGATCATTTTGCAATGGTTTCTAACCTTATATGATAAAATTAGAAATGAAGTAATTTTTAATTATAGTTTATATATTTGAAGTAATACATATATCCATTACATAATGCATATTTTTGGAAAGATTATGACTTTGAACCTCCTTATTAATTCATGTGTGTGTTACACAAATATATACACATATAGTCTTACATGTATGTTTATGTGTCTGTACTTGTATATACATGTATATCATGAATTTTTACTTGGATGGTGTTAGAGAATGAACATTGAATTATATTTTTATAGCTGCTGCTATCATTTCTTAAGTGAGATATATAGAAAATTTAGTAATATGATATCGGAATAATCTATAAGAAGTACATTGAAAGTGTAAAGTTCTCAAAAAAGAAAATTAATTGAAAAAAATAAAATAAAACTTAATTTACAGCTTACTTAATGTTCCAAAATAGAATTCTATTTATGGTCATGATATCAAATCACCAGAAAAATATTTCATTTTTCAGGTTAATATTTGTAGAACATTATTATATCTTTTATGGTACTAATTATTATTTATAGAGGTTTAATGAATTCCCAAAAGCAAAATACATAATTTTATTGATTATTATTCTCACAGCAAGGAAAGGGGGAAATGAAGGTGATATGTATCTAGTTTAATTAAATACATTAGAAAAAAGAAAATTTCCTGCTTGTCAATTTTTTTCAATTACAGTTATTACTCTAATAAATGGGCAATAACATTTTTTTTTTCTGAACACAAAAAGAAACATCTATGTCAGCTGGAGTGATACCAGGTAGTTTATGGGAATTATTTTATTCTTTACCCGCTGAAAAAGAGATGACCATTAAATCCTCTTCTTAAGACCCCACCTCCACCACTCACCACTGCAGATGGCAGCCATCTAAATGTCAGGCCAGCTCTCATGGCTTAGAACTCATAACTTCCATCCTACCATTACACTCCAAAGGCTGGAATTATGAACATGATGACATACCCAACATGTTTATTTATTATATACCTGCCACAGAATCCAAGACTTTCTCATGCTGGGTGAGTGTTCCACTACTGAGCTACACCCTTAGACCGTATGCAAACAACACACACACACACACACACACACACACACACACACACACACACACACAAGCCCCTGGATATTCAGGACTCTCATTGTTAGTTCTTTAATTTCTCACTTACATCAGCACCCAGATGGTTCAGAATAATCACTAGGTTTAAATATTAGTAACAGTAGCATCAGGATTTTATGTGCCCTAGGCATGAAACAGCTTTGGCCACCAAACCAGGCATCAAGCTAAGATGAACAAAGGACTGTCATCTGATCTGTCCCTGACTGATATAAGAAAACCATCACCAACAATGTGTCTTTTTGCCCATTGACAGGGTTTCTATAACATATTTTTATAAGAACACTTCTTAAAGGAGGGACAAACCTGTGTCTCTGGACAAATTCTCTCTGGAAGCTTCTCACATCAAAGGGTGTGATGGGTCATCTATATCTGATCTGTGTCCTTGATGGAGTCACCTGTGTCTGAACTGTGTCCTTGATGGAGTCACCTGTGTCTGAACTGTGTCCTTTCTTGGAGTCATCTGTGTCTGAACTGTGTCCTTGATGGAGTCATCTGTGTCATAGAAGAGGAAACACTGCTAAGGGTATATTGCTATGAAGATGGCCCCAAGGATTTTTTTCTGGAAAGTTCCCTGCTTCAGGTCATATACACCTGTAGGCTTTCTGCATTTTTTTTATGTGCATTGGGCACATCGACTGTGCAGTTTCATTCATTCATTTAAAATTAGGAGGTACGATGTCTCCTGATGTGTACTCTTTTGACAATCCATATTAACTGAATTGTTTTCTATTTTTGTGAAAACTGCTGCATGATTTTCATAGGATTTTGCATTGAAATCACTTATCACTTTGTGAAAAGTAGCCATATCACTGGCAGTTCTGAAACTCACTATGTAGACCAGGCTGGCCTCAGTATCTCAGAGGTCTGTCTGTTTCTGTCTCCAGACTAGTAGGATTAAAGGTGTATACCACTGTACCTGGCTTTGTTTAGATGGGATTTTTGTTTATGTATAGCACTGGAATTTAACCTAGGTCCTAACACATCCCTTGCAAATAAGCACCCATCCTCTGTACTATCCATCCCTGTACATTATTTTAAGTGTGATTTGTGGTACATTCTCACTAAATTTTCCAGGCTAGTCAGTGTTTTAAGTAGTTGGGATTCCAGGTCTGTGCCAGGTTTAGATTGCTATTGATTTTTGTATTTTGATTTTTTATTTTGCAACTTTACTGAGTTTATCAGTTTTTTAATTATTTTCTCTCTCCCTCTCCCTTTCTGTATTTTGTTTCTGGTTTTCCAAATATTTTATGGTGTACCTGAGAAGGTAAGAGGCTAACTATCAGGTGTCTGTTCTACATTGGTGAGGCAGGGTCTCCCTTGGTTATTCTATTTCATTCTGTACTCCAGGACCATGAGCTTTGGGGTAATTTTCTTGCCTCTATCTTTCATCTCTTTATAGTAGTGCTTGTATCACAGATCCATGCCCCAGCATCTGGCATTTACACAAATTCTGGGAATCCAACTTGGGGCATCATGTTTGAACAACATGAAATTTTGTTTAGAGTTTATTGAGGCAATTTATTTGCTGGTCCTGGATTTACATTTGTGTGTGTGTTTGTGTGTGTGTGTGTGTGTGTGTGTGTGTGTGTGTGTGTGTGTTTGTGCATGTGTTTGTATGCTCATTAGAGTTTTCTATATATGAATCCATAATTATTTAGAAAAAAAATGATAATTATATTACTTATCCTTTTTATTAAAAATTTATTCTTTTCTCATACAAATATCATGATTATAATTTCACTTCCCCCCACTCCCCCCAGTTCCCCTCACTTACTTTTCCTTTCCAGATCTACTCCCTTTCTGTCTCCTATTAGAAAATAACAGGCCCCTAAGAGATAACAACCAAATATAACAAAATTAATACAATAAAGCACAAATCATCACATTGAAGTTAGACACGGCAAATGAACAGAAGGAAAAGATCCCCAATAGCAGGTACAAGAATTATAGACCCATTTGTTTATACACTCAGGCATCCCACAAACATACTGCACTGAAAGCTATAATATGTATGAAGAGGATGTAATTTTCTTCCATTGAACATGATGTTATTTTGGAACTTTTGTACAATGATTTAGTACATTGATATTTCTTCTAAACCTAGTTTGTTTATAGTTTTTAAACATTTTTTTAAAAAAGTATGATTTAAGACAAAGTTCTTTTTTCAGAATGCACAAATAAAAGGAATATCATATTATTACCTCAGTAGATGTTTAATAAGTGTTTGAGTGCTGAAGGTAGGCCACTTGGGCTTACGTTCTGTAGTTGTCATTTACAAGTCTGAAATACTTAGGACATCATTTACCTTTCTTTGGAATGCAGGTATTTTTCAGGTATAAATAAGAGATGATGTTATACTGAATTCACAAATTTTATATTGTGATAATGCTTAAAACATGTAAAATTAAATTAAATATAAAATAAAAAAATTACTATGATATATAAAAGAAAAAAAACATTTCAATTAAACTCAACAATATTAAAATAATTATCATTTTCATAATAATTGACTGCACTTATATATCTTGTTTTATATTTTCAGCCAGGAAGTTGAACTGAGATAGAGATATTTCTAGATGACTGTTAATGGAAAATATTTCCTAGATATAGGCAAGACTTTCAAGCTTATTGCTGACAATTCCTCCTAGCTAACTTGAATGGACAGAAAGAACACATACCTACAGAAAGAAAAATATTGAATGAAGGTAAATCTAATTCTAATGCATATCAAAACCTTTAAAAGTCAGCAAAGACATATCAAATGTACACAAATTTTTCTAGAGTTTATTTAATTATTATTGTTGTAGAGAATGTGGGTGTGCACACCACAGTGTAGGTGTGGAGGCTGCAGGCAGCTGTGGTGTACACTCCCTCCAGGGTTAGTTAGGCTCCTGATATCAAACTCAGGTCTCCAGGCTTCACAACAAGCACTTTTACCCATGGAGTCATCTAGCTGGCCCAAGATCTAACAACTTATGGAAGATTAGCCCTTTGCTTTATAAAGCTTAATAATATCTTATCCATATCAGTCATACTATAATGATTATATATTATATAACAATATAAACATAATGCAAATATATCACTTAAAATATCTAAGTGGCCGGGGGTGTCACGTGTAGGAAGACATATTTTTTGTACAAATGAAACAGAAAGCTGAGTGTCTTCTAATAAGAGTATTGCACAGAAAATGAATGATTGGTTTTATTGCTATTGCGAACGCTGTTCTTTTCACATCTAAATCATTCATCACTGGAGGAATTTCATGCAGTCTTTCCTTTTTCTTTAAAACTTTTTATATGTGTTTATTTTATGACAAATTCAGATATTATTTTTTGAGAAACAATAACATTTGGATAGCTTGTGTCTTAAACATATCAAATCTATTCTTTCTTTATTTTTTTTAATGTAACATACTTGGCAGAAATCAAAAAACAGACCAGAAAATAGTTTCCTCCCAATATCTCCAATATTTATTTTTTTTGTAACCCAACTGCTGTCTCCCCTCCTTCCTCTCCTCCAGTCTTTCCCTCATCCTAGCTCTCCTCTGCCCTATCTACCATCAACTCCTCCATTTCTATTCAGAAAAGGGCAGGCCTCCCATGGATATCAACTAAACATGGCATATCAAGTTGAAGGCTGATGAGGCCACCCAGGATGAGGAAGAAGTCCCCCAAACCAGCAAACAAGTGAAAGACACCCTGCTTTCACTAATAGGAGTCCCACAAGAAGACCAAGCTACACAACCATAACATATATGCAGAGGACATAGCTCAGACCCATGTGAGTTGATTCTGTGGGGTTTCTTGCACTGTCCTTGACCCCTCTGGCTCCTACAACACATCCTCCTCATCTTCTCCACCTAATGTTTGGCTGTAGGTCTCTGCATCTGTTTCCATTACTTGATGGGTGAAGCCTCTCCGATGACAATTGAGCTAGCCACCAATCTATAAGTAAAGCAGATTATCATTAGGAATCCTTTTTTTTTTTTTTTTTTAAATGCAGTCTTTCTTTAACAAAGTAAATCAAAACAGCTCATACAGTGTGTGTCAACATCTTATGGGACAAAGAGGATTTTCTGAAAATCAGGCATATCTTGAAATCTACCTCTGTGATTAAAAAAAAAAAAAATTCAAAATTCAAATAAAAAAAAAAAGAAGTTTCCTCCTCTCTTTTCAGTGTGGTAGTTATAGAGGTAACACACACCACACACACCATAGGTAAGCACAAGCTACCTGGCCAGGTTTGCTCCCTCTTCTGGAGATAAAGCAAAGCAACATCTTCAAGCCTCCTAGATGACTCTCATATGGATTATAGGGATCCTGTGATCATGTTTCCATACTTAAAAGGGGAAATTCAATTCAAAGACCTCCACAGGGTATTGTTTTTCTAAACTTTGTCTGGAAACACTTCACCTCAAAGTCACTTTTCTTTTGACTTCTGTAATTATTAGACTTCTTACCTCTTCCCCTCACCTTTTGGGTTGTCTTTCTTCTTTCTTTTATTTCTTGTTTATGCTCATGATTACTTCATCTTAAATTAGATTTGGAATATTTGACCACCCATGCCATCTCCTAAAACCATCTGGAGATTGTTTTCTTTTAAACTACTGCACAAGCTAAGCCTGTCTAGGGAAGCTGCAATGTCTGTCTAATCTTTCATTAATCATTAATTAAGGGAATAACATGTAGCATTTTTTAAAACTAAAGTCTTATTTGTTTGAAAGGGTGAAGTTATCATTTAGGGTGTTTATGGGGTTCAATAATTTGTTTCCTCTTTTATTACATAATATCTCATTTTCTCATAAAGTAGTCATGCCTGTGTTTTAAAACACATACACACAGACACACAAACACTGACACACAGACATACATACAGACACACACACATACCCACACACATACACAGACACATATACAGACATGCACACCAATAGACACATAGACATATATTCAAGCATTGGCACATACAGATAAACAGACACTGATACACACAGACACACACATACAGACAGACACAAACATATAGACACACAGACATATGCATAGACAGAAAGACACACACAGATAGACAGATGCACACACAAACATACACAGACAATCATGACAGATACACATACATACACAGACCCACCTATACAGACAGTTAGAACACAAACATATACACACAGTCACAGACATGCACACATTCATACATAGACACACATATATAGAAAGACACATATACATACACAATCACACACAGACACACACACATACAAACACATACACTGACACATATAGTCAATTATTCTGTTTCTATTTGTTTCTTCTTTCCTAGTTTATAGATTTATAGATTTCTAAAACTAAAGTTGCTAATTTTTTCTGTGTTTACTCTATTTGTCCTACTGTAACAGCTCAGAATATCGTGTTATATTCTGCAGCAATGACTTCTAGGTCAGTGCGTGACAAACTTTTATCATGTGTCAAAGGCATAAGCATCTGACTTTCTGATCTTTATCAGGAGGGCACAGATATAATTTACCTAAAGAGGGAATTTAATGACATTATAACAAAAGAAATGGATATTCTTAAAAACATCACTTCTCCTTTGTAGTTTGGCTTGGAATGCAAGTGAACTCTTCTCATCAATACATTTACAAATACATCTGTCTGTCATCAAAATTAGAATCCCTAATCTGAAGATATCCTGGGCTATTGCTTACTAAGTATCCCCCCAGGACATCACTTGATCTCAGTCATTTGAATCAATTTTTCAGACCCCAAACTTGCAATTTATCTTTATTGCATCTTTCTTTTGTGTAAATTATTTATTCAAATCATTAGCTCTCATTCCTCATTTTATTCCTCAAAAATAATATTTTTTAAAATTTTTATTATCTCAGTCTTCTGATTTGGGTCTTTTAAATCTTATTACTGGATTCGTCAATGTTCTCATTGCCAAATGTCTTTGTATTGAATGGAGATTTTATTTTTAAAGAAAACAAAACTAAATAAAATAAGTATCATGATACTTGTAGTAGTTAAGGATCTGACACAAGCATTTGAGTCAAATGAGAACTGGAAGAACCAAGGAAATATGAATCAGGAAAGTAAATGTTATAAATTCCAAGTGCTTGGATAAGAACACAATAACTACATGGTCTCAGTCATCTTCACCAAAGAAACTAGAAAATAGTAGGAACTCGGAAGCAGCTGAAAAAAAATGACCTCTTGACTGACCAGTGTCTCCCTACCACCACTCTCAGCTGCTGGGAAGTGTGCTGATTTCTGTTCATGTTCCCAACGCTATGAACATATTTCTTAGGTTGAAAGTTATCCATAGTAATGATGGTGATCCTGAGTCTGCAAAAATCTTCTCAGAACGAATAGATAAATAAGCAAGTTTTCTGGCTAAAGGGTCCACCTGAAGAAGCAAGTTTATTTATAACAGCAATCAATACTTGGAATCTCCAAGTATTGCCTCCACACAGGCACACTGATTTATAGAGATATCCACATATCCAACTTCCTTCACAAGACATATGTAAGCCACATTGAGAATGAGTGTCTTGGCTTACATCAACAAAAGATGCATTGAAAGCAGCATGGAGCAAACTTGCTACATCTCACTCTACCAAGTTTGAGCAGTGTGGAGAGAGATGTTCTCTATGGAAGAGAAGGGATTAAGTCTATGCCTTATAGATAACAGTCCTGGCATGATGAAACCCAGCAAGAGGGTGAATACAATAACGCCTCCAGGCCTGAATCCACAGAGCAATCACATTACTGCATTCTTCCATTGTCCTTCTCCCAACCTCAGACACAGCGGGGGGAGGGGGGGAGCGGAGCGGGGGGGGGGGGCGGGGGACGGGGGACGTGGAGAGCAAGACACTACTTGCCAGGGAGCAAGGAATGAAAGCTCCTGCTGACTGTGCTTTGCAATTCAGAACCAGGCATCCCTATTGTCCTTCTCCAAAGAAAACCCAAAGCCTTTCATTCCTAGGTCAGAGTTTTCCATTGGGTGCTCTAACTGGTTGAATCCTGAAGTTCACCGGGACAGATTTATTTTGACTTAGAGCACTCTTCCTCTTCTAGTGATTACGTAGATTGTTGTGGCTGTTAGACTTTGGTACAGCCCAACAGAGCTTGATGGCCAGCAGACTCTATAGCCTCTCTAGTCTTGGACAGCACAGCTACTTTTATATCAGTGAGGAAAACTGTATCCTCTAGAGCTGCCCCACACCACACTAAGATGAGGTATGGCAAGCACCTATACCAGTCCTAATCACGACCAGCGGTCTCATGAGCCTGAGTACACCCTGAGATTGTTGGCCTTTGTGGTTGTGAGATTTGTGAGATTCATTTGTAAACCAGGTTAGCATCAGTCTTCATGGGCAAAGGACTACTTTCAGCAATGGTACCAAACCTAAAGAAGACCATGTGAAGTCAACGCTCTATTTACTAAATAATATTTTATTCTCTATGCAATTTAAACTTTATCTAATACAAATAATAAAATACCATATAACTGAACTACATTTTTCAATTAACAGGAAATAGTGTTTTCTTTTTTTAAAATATCACTTCATAAACTAACCCATAAAATTATTTTTAAGGAGTAATCCTTCTTGGATCACTTACAGCATGTAGAATAATTACAAAGTTATAATTAGCAAAGGCTTTTAAAGGATAAAACTTAAGAGTGATAATGTACATTTCTTTTAAGTAACAGTTGTTTAATTATTTGTGTTTATTGAATTAATATATGCCTTTAGATCAAAGCAATTTTGGATTTTAAATTTCTAGCATTGAAAGATTTTCATCTTGAATAAAAGAAAATTATAATTAAAATGCACATACATTGATTAATTTCTAACCTTGGACAAATTAAAATTACACAAATAACTAAATTTTAGATATGTATTATTAAAATAAAAAATTCAAATTAGTTTAATTAGTTTAATGCCTAAAGTTCCTTTCATACTTTAGGTTCATCAGAAAATATTCTTCTAAGTACTGCTCCAAAGGCTTGTTTAACCTGCTTATTCCTTAGAGTATAAATGAATGGGTTTAACAAAGGGGCCACTGAAGTGTTGAGCACAGCAATTCCTTTGCTCACAGCAACTCTTTCTTTTGCTGATGGCTTTATGTAGATAAATATGCAACTCCCATAAGTGAGGGAAACAACAATCATGTGAGAAGAACAAGTGGAAAAGGCCTTTTTCTTTTGCTGAGTGGAAGGGAATTTGATAATCGTCTTGACAATGTGAGCATAAGAAAGGATTACTACTACTAACGTGACAATGAGTGTCATAAGAGCCAAGCTGAAGGCAATTAGTTCTAGTAAATGTGTATCTGTGCAAGAAAGTTGTAGGACAGGAGAAACATCACAAAGGAAATGGTCGATGACATTTGAAGCACAGAAATCTAAGTCAAGGCCAATAATCAGTGGTGGGAAAATCACTAAGAATCCAGTTACCCAAGAACCCAGGACAAGTTGATGGCAAACTTTGCTGCTCATGATGGATGTATAGTGCAAGGGCTTGCAGATGGCAATATAGCGGTCGTAGGACATGGTAGCCAAGAAGAAAAACTCTGTGGCCCCCAAGAATATGTAAAAGAACAATTGACATACACAGGCATTATAGGAAATTGTCTTTTCCTTGGTCGCAATGCTGATTAAGAATCTGGGAATGCAGGTAGTTGTGAATAAAATTTCCAATAAAGAGAAATTACGGAGGAAAAAATACATTGGTGTCTTGAGGTGAGGATCTAATAGAGTGAGGGCAATGATGGTTAAGTTCCCTAGCATACTCAGCAAGTAATTCAGTAAAAGAGATAAAAAAATTACAATCTGTAACTGAGAATTATCTGTCAGTCCAAGAAGGATAAACTCTATCTGTCCTGTATGGTTCTTCATTTCTCTTTGTGATCTCACTCAGGTTCTAGAAATAAAAAGATACAAAAATTAAAATCCACATGAGTAGGTGTATATCCAGTAAACAATAAATTATGGGATCCATATTCCTAAACACAGCCCTTTCAATTGTAATATCCATAGATATTAGAGATATGATGGTAACTATATGACAATTCCCAAGTAAGACTTTAAAGGTAATAGAGAATTCAACTCACTATTGGAAATTAATCTGAGCAAATAAGAGCTTAGTTTTTCTGCTCTTTCAATTTAAACTTTGAGTAAATTGTAACTAATTATCAATGATCTGTTACATAAGTAAACAGCTTTGCATTGGGAATCAAAAATAATTCACTAAATACCAGATTATTTATTTATCTAAGGATAATTATACCAGTATAATGAATTTGAATCTATAGCTTACTTAGTAACTTCTAAATTTCTCACTATAGTATAAGTCTTGTTACCTCTCTCAGCTTTTCTCCGAAATACAGACAACATAGTAGAGGAATAAAAATCAAGATATCTAAGTTTAAATGACAAAGTAAATAATAGTTCAATATAAAATAATTGAAAGATCTGATTAAATAATTACAACCCGATTTACCAAAAATGCAAAACATCAAATAATTGTTTTAAACATCAAAATTTTGTCATTTGTAATCAAGATCATAAAAATAAAACAAGAAACAAAAAATGTATTACCTCTTCCTGTGGTATCTACCCACCTATAGGTTCTTAATTTGAAACCTATTTTCCCCATGTAATGAGACAAAAACACAAATTGGTAATATCTCTTTATGCCTTTTATTTTCTGGCATCTTCAGTAACTACTTAATTTCCAGTAAGTGACTCTTAACCGAAAGAAGAGTTGGTATAGAAAGTATGTATTACTTGAATGGGACTACAACATTCAGATAGCATTTTACATTTGCAAGTGTATGTTCTTAGTGTATCCCAATGCCAATGGTGAAAGGACAGCAGCAAATGAATTTAGTTGGATTATTATAGATGAAAAAATAGAATGTAATAAACATTATACCGTTAATACAACACGCTTATTAGAATTTTAAAATTGATATCAGAGATCTCTTGGAATTTTTATTCTATCATTGATCATTTTATACTGGGAAAATTAACTTATATCAGTTGACACTCCCACCAGCAATGGATGAATGATTCCCTTACTCCATATTCTTGCCAGCATGAGCTGTCATTTGTTTTATTGGTCTTGAACATTTTGAAGGATGTAATATGTTTTTGTTTTACATTTTCCTGATGGATAAAAGTATTGAATATTTCTTTTAGTGTTTCTCAGGCAATTGCGTCCTTTTTTGAGAATTCTCTTGTTAGATCTGTACCCCATTTTTAAAATTGGGTTATTTGTTTTCATGATATATATTTTCCGAGTTCTTTATGTGTGTTGGATATATCCTTCTATCAGATATATAATTTGTAAAAATCTTTTCCCATTCTGTAGGCTGACCTAAAAATGACCATGTCCTTATAAGTACATAAGCTTCAGTTTCATGAGGTCCCATATATTAATTGTTGATCTTAGTGCCTGTTCTAGTGGTGTTCTGTTCAGAAGTCTTTTTCCATGCCAGTGATTTCAGGCTACCTCCTACTTTCTCTTTTGTTACATTCAGTGTATCTGGTTTTTATTTCAAGGTCTTTGATCCATTTGAAGCTGAGCTTTGTACAGGGTGGTATGCATAGATTTATTTGCATTCTTCGATATGCAGACATCCAGTTTGTCCAGCACTATTTTTTGAAGATGCTATCATTTTTCCAGTGTGTATTTCTGGCTTCTTTATTTAAAAAACAAAACAAAACAAAACAAAAAACAGCTGTCTATAAGTATATGGATTTATGTCTGGATCTGAAACTTGATTTCATTGATCTATGTTTTTTGGGCCAATACCAGCCTGTTTTTATTACTACAGCTCTGTAGTAGAACTTGAAATCAGGGATGGTGCTACCTCCAGCAGTTCTTTTATTATTCAGGATTGTTTTTGCTTTCTGGGGTTTTTTTTGTGTGTGTGTGTTTCTATGACATATGTGTTGATTAAAACTTAAGTAGCCAGTTTGAATAAAAAATTACTGGGTCCAGTGTGATGGTTTGGGGAAGAATATAAAACGCTGGCCCCACAATCTGGTGACCCTGAGTGTGAGCCAGGGAACCAAAGGTAGATGCAGAAAAGTGACTCTCCAAAGTTTTCCTCTGACCATATACAGAGCATATATGGAGACACATACCTCCACCCACATACAAGTAACAGTAATAACAAAATATTTGAAGAGCCCAAGTAACCTACAAGGCTAGGAAGAACATACGTACAATGAAAACTAAGAGTTCTTCAAAATGTATTTTCTAACTTCAATAAATTGGAATCAAAGGACTTATTAATCATAATATGAAGTGTTCTCAAGAATAAATAATTTTCCTTTTAAAATTACTTATCCCAGATAATTAACTGATAGACAAATCTATTACTTTTTACAGATTTGGTTTGGCCTTTAGAATGAAATGTTATATATAATAGGAAACAATTATAACTGCACAGTTAAAAAAGTTTGAATACATATATTAATAAAAATATTTTTTGAATTAATAGGGTAAAATTATCTGTTTCTGAAAACAACAAACACTTGAATGTCAAGGTTATGTATGGGTTAAATTATAGGTTAAATGCCATGACCTTAAGTAAAAGATAAAATATAATTATATTTAATGCTAAGCCACTTTTTTTTTTTTTTACCTTTTTGAACTTTATTGGGAGAGAGAGAGAGAGAGAGAGAGAGAGAGAGAGAGAGAGAGAGAAAGGGAGAGAGAAAGAGAGGTAGGGAGAGGGAGAGGGAGCGAGAGGGCCCGAGAAACACAGAGACTGCACGGAGGGAAGAGAGCAGAAACAGAAAAGTGCAATTCTTTAAATAGTTTTAAAAATAATTTTATTATTTAGTTTAATGTAAGAACATCACTAAATACACAATTTATTTAAAATATCCAACAGTATTTCAGTTGCAGAATTCTAAAGAACTTTGTATAAATTATATCCTTTCTAAATGTCTGAAAATTTTATGTGCCCAAGATATCCCAAATGCCTACAAAAATGGTAACACTCAAAAGTGAAATTCCTAACAGTAACATTTAATCTATACTTCGATTATATTATGAGTGGAAGTCCAGTCAATCTTAGAAATATTTTATCCAAGAGAAAGATCAAATAAATCTTCTTTTATTGCCCTCATATTTTCATACTGGAAAGAAACAACTGTAAGTATCCCGACTGATTTATCTAATCATGCTTTCAGTTAAAATTAAGGTCTATCATTTTTATTCTATCCCAATTAAGCCTTGGTTATTAATTTGTATTATTATTAAATTATTTCTAAGAAAACTTGAACATAACCAGGTTAGGGAAATTCAAAATATACTTTGACTTTTTGAAACCAAAATATCTAGTTGTATTACTGATCTTTTATTATGTTTTGTCAATCCAAACCTTTTTCAGTTTTAGGAATTTTCTGTTATTGCATTGCTGAATACAGAACATTTTTCTTATATTTTAAATTTTTTAATTAGAACATAATTACATTGTTGCCCCCTTCCACTTTTTCCCTTCAGCCCTTTTCATGTACTTCCCCTAGTCCCTCTAAAATTCGTGGTCCATTTTCCTTTGCTTGTTTTTGAAAACTGCCAAGTAGGGGAGAAGCAATCAGTAGTCCTATCCAACTTTGATGTTTACGAACCCCAACAATGACCAGCCCTGCAACATAGTAGAAGAAATAGTAGCATTCATATCTTAGGGGTAACCAACAGCTCTGTAATTGGACTTAATGTCCACTCACCAGGAAGGAAATCATGCCTGGTACTGGAAACCTAGCCAATCACCCAGGGGTAGTGAGGTCATGGATCTTAGAGGAGAGCCTACCACAGTCAATTTGCTAGACCTGCATTATTACTAACTGCCTTGTGAATGTTATCCTTACACCCGCAGATAAGTGTAATTCTCACACATCACCAAAGAAACTTCTATTTGCAGTGCATAGAGACCATCACAGAAAACCACATGTGGTCAAAATACAGAGAACATGGGGTGTCCAGCCCTCAATGGATACATCTACAATAAAACTCTTACACCTAAGGCTCAGGGAAATTCTCAGAATAGGGGCAAATAAATTACAAGAGCCAGAGACCAGGAAGCCTGCTTGTGTCTTATAGAAATTATAGGGAAGATACATCCAAAATAGAGTTTTAAAAATGGATTTAGAGCATTACCTCATTCCTTGACCCGGTTGTCACTTGGTACTTTTCTCTTTGCAAATATATCCATCTTCTTTCTCAGCAAAATACATTTAGCATTTCTGCCATTAAATGTGGGTATCCAACTATTTTCAAACCAAGAAAGCAGATATTCAACAACTGAATTTAGCAATTAGAAATTATCAGTAAGTTATGCTTGCCCAAATATACATTGTTCACAATCAACATTTCCAAAGGACTTGTAAAAAATATTTAACAATGTAACTAAAAGATGTATATTTTGATGTTCTTGGAAAATACACGTTCTATCCTTTCATGTTTGAATGACTTCTAACACTGCCTAGCTTTTCTCTAATTAGCTAACAGGAGTATGACAATATTCTCCACAATTCTCCAGTGTGGTTTCTGGTTTAAAATGAAAAACTAGAAATTCTGATGCAAATAAATGAATCATACTTGACCCTTCATTTCACGAGTTGTAACATAGGTGAGTAATTACTAGTGCTTTATAAAATGAAAAAGAAAAAAAAAACAAACAAAGTTTCATGACTGGATTATTTCCATTTTATGTAAGTTCATTTTGTATATAATTATTCTTTAAAATTTTTAACAGTGTGTTTCATTCTTTGGAAACTCCATGAATTTATACAAGGTCTATTGATGATATTCATTCATCACTGCCCTCTTTTTCCCTTTAGTATCCTGCCCCTTCTCCCCTCCAAGCTCATGTTGTCTTGTTATTTTGTTTTGTTATGAGTAAATTATGCTGAAATGTTTTAAAGGAAACTAATTTTGCTATTTAACTTACCATTAAAGAACATGTAAGCATCATCTTTTCTTGAGTATATGAACAACCATACTTAAAGGCAAATATAATCATTAAAAAATGTATTTAATTTTGTTACAGGAGATTAGCATAAAAGAATCTTTCAGGTTAATTAAAACAGACTGTTAAGATGTGAATTTTTAAATCAGTGATATTTACTTGCAATCATATCTCTGAGCATCTCAACTCATGTTTTAGATTACAAGGATTTCTTTTAAACTGTTTTAAAAATACTAGATAATTCATGAGACAACACATATATCGTTAACTAATCCAACTGCACATAATTTCTTAAAAATTATGATAGCTGAAATTATCTGCTGGAAATTACCTAATACCAGCCTCTAATTATTTAAACAGTACAAAGGCCTCTCTGAAGGAAATCTAAGGGGATGGTGTCCCCAAGGAAAAGAACAAACAATTTAAAAACATGCAAAGCAACTTAAAAACTCCTATAAGCTTTTCATATTTATCACTGAACTAAAACAAGTTTATTAGATGGAGGTTGTGGCCTACTTGGGAACTGAGTTAAGAAGATGACAAGTTCAACTCAGATTTTTTATATTGTGAGATCTTATCTTAAAAGTACATCTTTACTTAAGATGCTGAGGCAGGAGGATTGTCAAAACTAACAGGCAGGCCTAGGTTATACAGTGATTACTAGACCGTCAAGGACTATCATAGTATAATTTCCATCTAAAAATTTCATTTTTACAAATATAATGATGTAAAGTACCATAGTGTTTGTTACATTAAAAATAATCACTTTGGGGACTGGGGTTGGCACAGTGGGTAGTGTGCTTGCTATGTAAACATCAAAACATGAGTTTGGATCCCCAAAACCAACATAAAAACTGAATATAGTGTGTCTGTAACCTAGGGATGCTGTTCCTGGAATCTCACGCACTGGGCAGCCAGCCAAGCACAAACAGGGAGCTTCCAGTTCAATAAGAGATTATATCTCACAAGTTAGGTCAAGTCATCAGGAAAGCCATCCTGATGTTAGGCTCTGGCCTCTATACATGCCTGTATGGGCACATGCATGTGAATTGAATACACATACATTAATCCCCACCACACACACACTGAAATGAAAAAAATTAAAAATTCATTTCAAGACCATCATAGAGACACTGTGGCAAGTGTTAAATAATATTGTATCACATGAAGATTATTTCTTTGGAGATAATTACTTTGCAGGTCTGTGTTTGTATTCCCAGTGTGTCAATCTATCACTAAGGCAACTGCAGCTGAATAAATTGTGGAAATATTTCTCTTATTTGCTTTCTCAAAAGCTATAATGCTCTATATAAATGAGTCAAAGGAAACTATTAATGAAATTGTGATTTAGGGATGAATATTGGAATCATTTTTGTATTTTATTTATTTATTTTATGTGCAGGGGCACCACAGCATGCATGTGGAGGTCAGAGGACATCTTACAGGAATAGTGTGGCGCTTTTATCTACTGGGCCATCTTGGCAGTCCTTAATTTTGGGATTATTTTCTTCAATGAGCTATGGACATCTAAATTTAGACTTTGTTCAGTATTATTAATTGTTACAATGTCTAGTGCTTGTATACTCATTTTCATTAGTCACCATAATAGAAAAAGGAGGTATAATTATAAACATTTTTTGATTTTGAAAATTTAGAGAAATTGTTGTATATTCTCATAGAAGAATCTAGAAGTCATGGAAAAAAGTTGTACCAGGGATAGATCCTGATCCCACTGCCAGGGGCCCCTTAAGCATACAAAACTACACAACTGTGTTGTTTATGCTGAGGACCTAGTCTCGGTAGGTTCCACAGCTATTGTTCTAAAGTTCATGAGTTCCTACTAGCTTGGTTCGTTTGTCTCTGTATATTTCCCCAGCGTGATCTTGATACCCCTAGCTCATAGAGTCCCTCTTTCCTCTCTTCAAACGGACTCCTGGAGCTCAGCTGGTGCTTGGCTGTGTCTTTAGCGATAGGGACATACTTTCCACCTATGGAAAGTAAGAGCAACAGCAATATCTACTACTGTTTTGGGAGTTTCTTGGACATCCTGACAAACACCTTGGAAGAGGGCTTCTCAGGCTTGCTGTTGAGTTTTTCTTAGATTATCTGTGGCTCTTGAGGGAGCATTGTCTTCTCAGATGAATATATTTTATTTAAACTGTGTGTATATGTGTATAGACAAACATATATGTGTTATAAGTATTTTTAGGCAGAAAGTTAATAGTATTCTGCCACAGCACAACAGGAATTAGTGGACAGTAATCATTAATGATGCTCAATATTTATTGTCTCAATTCCCCAATAAAATGCACAGATTAGCAAATTGGATTAGAAAACAGTATCTACCTTTCTATTGCACCCAAGAAACATAGTTCATCATCAAGGACAGATATCACTTTAGAGTAAAAGATTGGAAAAAAAGTATACCAAGCAAATGAAACCAAGAAGCAAGTAGATGTAGCGATTTTAACATCTGACAAAACAAATTACAAACCAAAACTAATCAGGGAAGATCGGGAATATCTCTATATATCATTAACAGAACAATCTACCAAAAAGATATTACAATTTTAAACTGTTGTGCTCCAAACCCAAGGGCAACCAAGTTCACAGCTAAAATCATGTATTGACTCTCATTCAGAGACTGTGGCTGATTTCAAAACCTCACTCTTGACAATAAGCAGATTATTTAGATGCAACTAAATAGAAATGTTGGAGTTAAATAATTTTATGAATAAAATGGACCTAGTAGACATGCATGGAACATTCTACACAAACAGTAAAGAATACTTTCTTCTCATATGCTCACTGAAATTTCTCCAGTGACGAAGACTAGAATGGGTTCTCAGCAGACCTACTTGCTATCTTGTCCTAAGTGTCCTTCTTGCTCCCCAGTCTGTGTGCTGACTGAGTGGATACCTCCTCAATAAACAAATAAAATATGCAATAATGTCATAAAAATTTAAAATAGAACAGAATTATTACATGACCTCTTAAAATGTTTGCATTAAGTTGTTTATAAATAAATGCCCATATGTAAGCATATACATCTATACAAAATATAAAATGAAATACATATTTTTAAAGAAAGACTTAAGATTCCTTATTTCCTTGAATTGATATATACTTTTTTTTTTAAGACAGGGTTTCTCTGTGTAGTTTTGGTACCTGTCCTGGATCTCACTCTGTAGATCAGGCTGGCCTCAAACTAACAGAAATCTGCCTGGCTCTGCTTCCCGAGTGCTGGGATTAAAGGCATGAGCCCCCACCACCTGGCAATATATAGTTCTTAATGAGTTTAAACATGGCTTAATGTTAACAGGATATAACTTTAAAATGATTGCTTGGCAGTCCATAGATGGCTCAATGAATGCAGGCACTTGCTGCTAAGCCTGACAACCACAGTTTGACCCTGAAGAACCTTGTAGTGGGAGGAGAAAACCAACTACCAGTCCCATTGTCTGGGGGCCTCCCAAACAGTTCAAGCTAATCAACTGTCTCACTTATTCAGAGGGCCTGGTCCAGTTCCATGGGGACTCCTCAGTCATTGGTTCACAGTTCATGCATTTCCACTAGTTTGGCTATTTGTCCCTGTGCTTTTTCCAATCATGGTCTCAATATCTTTTGCTCATATAATCCCTCCTCTCTCTCACGGATTGGACTCCTGGAGCTCCACCTGGGGCCTGGCCATGGATTTCTGCATCTGCTTCCATCAGTGACTGGATGAGAGTTCTAGATCAGATGGCCAACAATGATCTTAAGAAAGTAGTATTTAAAACGTATACCTACAGGCATAGTAACAGCTTATTGTTGCAAAAACCTTTTTCAGATGAATAATCCTGTGACAGCTAACAAAGCAGTTTAGCTTGAAGAATGTATGTTAACAAAATGGATCTTCACTAATACATGGCAATGAAACACTCTGTTGAGATCATGAATGGTAATTTTCAGGTGTTGATTTCTGACTGTTACAAATTTGTATATATATCTATATCTATATATGTGTAATACATATAAATATAAATATCTACATATGAAACATTTTACATTTTCTTAAATTAAAAATGTTTTACTGAACAAGAGTCATAGATTAAAAAAGCACATGTAAAAAATGTCCAGAAGCCAAATGTATTTATTAAAGAGTTAATAAAATAAAATGGCTGTGAAAATACTGCTTATTATGCTTAATTTTAAAAAACTCTGATTAGGACACAGAATTGAACTTCAAGTTTCCAATAAAGTATGACATACAACTAAAAACTCTTGATAAAAAGATTTAATTTTTAAAATGCCTTGGTTTCACTGGTAAAATGTTTATCAATATACATGGATGTATATATATGTGGCATTCTGTAAATGTACATTAAACATAGGTCTGTTATGTGCAATAGATAAGTAAGTTCAGCAGATTGCTGTTACGTACTTGTTCATCTATCATATATATGTAAAATAATAATAAAATAAATAGACTATGGACATGAAAGTGGGAAGAGAAATGGGAGGTGTGGAAGGAAGAAAAGGAAAGGGGTGAGTGTTATAATTCTATTTTAGTTAAAATGTATAAAACTAATAAATACATTGAGTTAACATTATTCTTTTTTACATTTAAAAATTTTTTTGAAACTAGTATAATTACATCATTTCCCCCTTTTGTTTGCTCTCTCCATATCTTTCCATACACTTCCCTTGATCTCTTTCAAAGCTATGGTCTCTAATTCTTTACATATCCATACATACACTCATGTACATATACACATATACATACATACATACATACATATATACATAGATATATTCCTAAAGGCACAAATATAGCCTGCTCAGTTCATATGTCTCTTTTTCTTTTTCTTTTTTTTTTACAGGATTGATCATTTGGAATTTGCTAACCAATCGGTGTGCTTCTCCTTGTGGAAGACTATTTCTCCAGATCTCAGCATTCCTCAGTTGCCTGTAGTTCTTTGTCTAATGTTGAGGCATCTATAGGTGTTTTTCTCACTCAGTTCATGTTTAGGTAGTCATGTTGGTCAGACTTCTAAACATCTGTCTTTATAACCACAGATGAGTGTAGTCTCATCCTTTATTAAGGCAAGAGACCATTACTGAAACTGCAGTGGATGGAAATCCAGCATTGTGGAGCCCAGTCCCAGTGGATATATCCATCGCAGAACCGCTGCACCTAAGGCTCAGGGTTTGTTGCAGAAGAGAGGGGAAAATGATTGTAAGAACCAGAGGAATAGGGCATCTGCTGTGAGACTGAGTGTTCCAGAAATAGAAGCTGCGCCCATGATGAGCCAATGGCTGCCTAAGCACTGTTTGTATTTAGTAATCATTCAAAAATACTTTCCAGTTAACTTAAAGAATACCTTACATGAAACAAAGAGAATTTAGGTTTCAGAATACAAACTACATATTGCATTTCATTGCTGTTTCAAGGTAAAAAAATATAGTTAACGTATTTCCTCTTAAAAATTTCAAAATCTACTTGTAAAATATAAATGCAACGTCAACTATAAAGAAAATAAATGATTATTTTCCGTGGAAAGTTTTAGAACTTCTGAATCCTTTTGTCTATGCCCTGATCATCAGAAGTGATGGATAAAACCTGATATAATATTCTCTTAGTCTCTCTAAGTAAAATACACATTAAAATGGTAAAAAGCAAATTAATGTTATTTTATCTTGCTTGTAAATTTCATAAATAGGGAGTATAATAAATTTTGCACTATGTACTTCATCAAATACAATTTGAAATGAAAACACTTTTTAAAAATGTTAACTGAAATTTAAAACTGAATTTTGGTTGGTTATTTTTTGGTGTTTAAGGGACCAAACTCAGGCTTTCTGCATGCTGTGAAGGCATTCTAGTACTGAGTCATACTCCAAGTCATAGCCTGAATTCTAAAAGACTAAACAGACATTAAAATATACATAAAGCTTCTACATATCCAAGAGGATGTGTAGTTTAAAAGATCTCTATTGGAAAAAACAAAAGAAATTATCTATTCTATTTCATCAAAGATTTTCATTGAAAAAGTAGCATAAATGATGTAAGGTGAATAGAAGAACAAAAAGCAAAATAGAAAAATTCTCTTCAAATGCTGCTAATATTTCCTGAGTCTCCTTCCTTCATCTCCTTCATATAATTAAATAGGATAGTGCTGGGGGCTGTGTCAGAGTTGCAGCAGGTGGCAATTGAAATCCAGGTGTCAGCCCTGCAGGAGGAAAATCCCTGATGGGTGAATTTCGGATAGGCAAGGCCCAGCGACCACAGACTCCAGAATGTCTTTTGCTTCTGTTGTGCATTTACATGTTTGCTGCTGCCATCTTTCTCTAGTATCTGGCCCAGTGTGAACTGTTGTGGGGAGATCCCTACTGTTTGTAATGTAGTGTGTTTATCACATGGATACATCCTGTTGTATTGGGCATTTTACCTGTGGATTGCTAGGAATTTTTCTTGTGGATTATTATGAAGTTGATTTCTTCTTAAGCTATACTGTCTAATTGATAATAATAATATTAGTTTAAACAGAGTTTTATGATTGAAAGTATATACAAGGATATGCCGCCTAGCTAGGGCCTATGAGTTTCAACTATGGAGCTGCATAGGTCATATAGTTCAGGTTAATGATCAAGGAAAACAGTTGAGTCTCAGGAGCAGGGCTCACTTAAATTCTTTTCATCTTGATGTTGAAAGTTGCATTCACAGGTTTTAGTGTGCATCATAGCTGAAACAAAGCCTTAAGATGACCTCAGGTTAGATTAAGATATTTTGATAATAGCTTTCAGGTTAGGGATCAAAATACAAAGCAGCCCAATTATTACTAGCTGACATACTTTCCTTGCTAGAATTGGTTGGTGATCAAAGATGATGATTAATTCCTTATACCCATTTCTGCCATCAACCTCCTGATTTAAAACCAACCAACCAACAAACAAACAAAAAAACTATTTATGAGTGGGTACCCTACGGATTTAAAGTAGAGCTGATTGTTTTTCATATACAAAGGTTTGGATTCATGATTCCTTTGAGATTCCTTAGAAGACTACCTTTTAAAATATGTAATAAGGTGATTGTTCCTTTCTTTGTAACTGCAAAATTCAACCTGCCTGCCAGTAAAAGAATACTTTGCTTGCTTATACTGTTAATCTATAAACAAGTTGCTTGGGTATGAATGTACATGGGTTCTTGAGATAATTTGTTTTTCAGCTGTAATACATAAAACATTTAATCATGTTAAGAGATATGGAAAACCTGCCATTTTTTTACTTGTATTTGTTGTAACCATTTAATTGAAAAATAAAATGTAATCACATTGTAATTTTTATATCGCCAGGAAGATTTTGCTGGGGAATATAAGCTGTAAGCGAAAGAATAAAGATAGAGTTAGAAAGAGTTAAAAGGAAAATATCAAGAATGGGAGGATTAGGCCGGGCGGTGGTGGCACACACCTTTAATCCCAGAACTGGGAGGCAGAGCCAGGCAGATCTTTGTGAATTTGCGGCCAGCCTGGCCTACAGAGTGAGATCTAGGACAAACACCAAAACAACACAGAGAAACCTTGTCATGAACCCTCCCCCCAAAAAAAGAAAAGGAAAGAAAAAAAAGAATGGGAAAATTAGAAAGAAAACATCTAGAGAGACAAAAGGGACATTTCTGGATAGTTATGAGAAAAGAGATTATAGAATCAGAATACAGAAGAATAAATAAGGAAGCCATCAAGAGAGTGTGTGTCTTTTTCCCTTAACCCCCTCAGATAAAAAAAAGTCATAGTACCTTTTTTAACTGTGAATTCCTTTCTAGCCCTGCCCTGCTGGAGGCTGGTCCCCCAGGCAAGGATAGAATAGTCATTTCTTTGAGAAAGAGGCAATCCTGTGTATTGTATTAATGAATGCTTTTTTCACTTGCTGATTCCTCAAGGTGTAGATAAAAGGATTCAGAAGTGGAGCCACTGAGGTATTGAGCACGGAAATTCCCTTGGAAATAGATACTTTCTGCTTGACTGATGGTTTAACATACATGAAGATGCAGCTGCCATAAGAGAGGGATATCACAATCATGTGAGAAGAGCATGTAGAGAAAGCCTTCTTCCTCTGGCTGGTTGAAGGGAATTTTAGAATCATCAGGGCAATGTAGGTGTAGGATATTACCACCATTACCAATGTGAGCAAGAGAGTCACCAAAGCTGAGACAAACCCCATCATCTCCAGGAGCTGTGTGTCTGTGCAGGAAAGCTGCAGGAGTGGAGTGGTGTCACAGTAGAAATGATCAACGATGTTGGAAGCACAGAAGTCGAGATTCAAGCCTAACAGGAGTGGTGGGAAAATGACAAAAAAGCCAGCAAGCCAACAACTGAGGACCAGCTGCAAACAGACTTTATTGTTCATGATGGTCATGTAGTGCAGGGGCTTGCAGATGGCCACATATCGGTCATAGGACATGGCTGTCAGCAAGTAAAATTCTGATGCTCCAAATAGGAAAGCAAAAAACACTTGAGTCAAACAATTGCCATAAGAGATGGTTTTGTCCCCAGTTGCCATAGTAGCTAGCAATTTGGGGATGCATGTGGTAGTGTAGGAAATCTCTAAGAAGGAAAAGTTCCGAAGGAAAAAATACATGGGGGTCTTCAGGTGAGTATCTACCAGGGTGAGTGTGATGATGATCAGATTGCCAGTGATGCTGAGCAGATAGGTAAGAAGCAGGAAGATGAATAAGACAATTTTCCACTGTGGGTCATCAGTCAGACCTAGCAGGATGAAAACTGTTACCCTTGTGTGGTTCCCCATTGTGATCCTCTGGCTGTTAGCTGGTCTAAGTGGATGAGAGAGATGGGTGGAGGGAGGTTATCACTACAGAACTTTCCTAGTGATAAGTAGTGCTGAATTATCATTGTTATTGCAAAGGCCAGGTTTCAGACAGCAACATAGTGCTCATCCATGGTCTAAAGAGAGCTGTACCAGGAAAATAGTAGCTCATAGCTTCATGGTATCTGGACAGAAAACAAAGATATTATAATTTATAATTCTACTTTTGAATAACTTATAAAATGGTGTTATTTGTTCATCTCTCTTACATGAATGCATGAAGGGAAATTAAAGGAACATGAAAAATGCTTTTTTCTTATGTGCCTGTACCTTGAAATTGTAATGGTATTTCCTTTCTCTCCACAATGAAAGAGGTTTGCTTGGATAAAATCTTAAGAGTTTGCATACAAATCCAAAGTCACCTTGAGCATACTGGTGTGTATTTTTATCTTTCCCTCTCCCTCCTTCCCTGTCCCTGCCCCCATAAACACATAAGCACAGGAACAAGCAAGGCACACACATGGCATCTTCAGTATCTCAGTATAAAGACTATCATCAATTACCTTAACTAATCAAATTGAAGGTTTTCAATCCTATCACTGCTTTCATGACTGTGTTCTTATAACAGAAGTTTAAATGAAGTCTGGAAAGTGCTTTCCGTTACAGTTTTATTAATATTTCAATTGATTTATTTTTGTTGTTACCCTACATTCTGTGCACTTTCTCTTCCAATACCAAGTCAGTGGGAACAGTCTTGTAAAGCCTATGTTAATAGTAAGCCAGAGAGGTGGTCTTCTATGGTAGCAGTATTGACAATGCAACAAGTAAAAGAAATTAATATTGGCAGAAAAAACATCCAAAATGCAAACATAGAAATATGATTTTAGAGGTTATGGAGACATAGGTATTTGGAAATCTAATGAGATAAAGATCTTTAAAGATGGATCATGAGCATGAAAAAGAAAAAGGTTAGTGAATCTATAATATTAAGTGAGAGGAACTGTTCAGTATAAAAATTTCTCCATCTATTACTAGTTATTTTAATTAATTAATTAATTTTACATCCCATCACAGTTTCCCCTCCCTTCTCTCCTCCAGGCCCACCCCTCACCCTCTCTGTTCCTCTCCCCCCAATCTACTCCTCCTTCATTTCTGTTCAGGAAATTGAAGAGTTCAGCACTCCCCACTCCACCCCTCCACCTGATCTCTAATGTTCCCATCCCTCTCCACCCTCAGTCCATTCGTGAAATCTCTTCTATTTCCCCTTCCCAGGGAGGTCCAAGCATTCCCCTGTGAACCCTCACTGTTACCTAGTCTCTCTGGGTCTGTGGATTGTAACATAGTTATCCTTTATTTTACAGCTAATGTCCACCTAAAAGTGAGTACAGACTATGTTTGTCTTTCAAAGACTGAAAGCCTCAATGACTTTGAGATCTTTGTGGTTTGCAAAGCAGGAGGTGAGTTTCAAAAACAAAATATATTATGAGTACCTTAACACAAATTTTAGGGAGCATGTTGTTCTCTAAAATACGATATAAAATCCCTGGCTATTCTTCAGGTAAAGAGATGAAGGAACTGAGAACATGTTCAGTGTTGCAGTCCTTCTGTAGCATGTATAAGGCTCTGAGTTTGGTGAATCACACGGGGAGAGTGTGCACATACCTCCAGAGGGTTATTAGCAATATTACTGTGTATATTTTGACAGGGTATTAAGTAACAAAATTGCAGCTCAGGCCAGGGAAGCAGATTAGTGCCTTGCTCAGCCATCATCAGGGAAGCTTCTTCATGCAACAGATGGGAATGAGCACAGAGACCCCACAGTCAGACATTATTCAGTGAGATGCCTTGGAACACTCAGCCCTAAGTGAGACATCTCCATCAAATCACTCCTGGCAGTGCTCACAGAACCTCAAGGAAGAGGAGACAGAAAGAGTGTAAGAGCCAGAGGGGATGGAGGACACCAGGAGAACAAGGTCCTCTAAACCAATATGAGCAAATATCATATGAACTCACAGAAACTCAAGCAACTAGCACAGGGCCTGCATGGGTCTGCATCAGGTCATCTGCATATATATTATGGCTTCCACTTTAGTGTTTTGACCAGATTTCCAGGTATTCAAATAAGTGGGTCTCTGTTTCTTGTGCCTTCTCTTGGGCTTTTTTCCTTTTGTTTGTTTTGTCCAATTCCAGTGTGCTAGTTTTTATCTTATCTTTTTATATTTTATTTTATTGTAAAAATAAAAGTTGACACCTCCCCAAATGAAACAAAATCATTTGTTTTTTTGTATAGCTAGCATACTGAAGATAAGAATTAAAAGTAATAATAACTAGATTCTAGAGAAAATACCTGGGGAATATTCATCATCAAACAAATAAACAAGTTAAATTTTTATGATGTCATGACATTATCTGACAATACTTTCAGTCTTAAGCTATCAAAATGATCATTTACCATCTCCAAAATATACATTAATACTAATAAAATATTTTAATACTAATATAAATACTAAAAATATGTATGCAAGGGCACATTAAATTACTTCCCAATAATATCAAGAGTTGTTTCAAAGAAAATAAATCTAGATTTATTGTAAGTGTAAGATTGAGAAAAGATACTCCAAAAGAGGAAGTAGCCTGAACAGAAACAATGTGAGGGACTCACTCACAACTTCCTTTGGAATAAGGAGGAGAGAGTCTGCTGTTGTTTCGTACCTATAATGTCCACAAAAATGAGGGAAAGGAATTTTTATTTTGTAGGACATTCTTTTCACATTCATATAACTGTGAAGATAACTCTCCTTTAACAAAGTTCCCAGATTTACACAAACAATATAATGATAGCAATGATAAGAATCCATAGAGCTAAAACACAAACATGAGAAATTCAATACTTAAGATCATACTTTTGTTGAACTTCAGCAATTACATACACCAACTATGCCTCAACACACTACAACAAAATAAAGTTTACACTAGAAATTGAATCTATTAATGAAACTTCATTTAATTATATTAGCAATTATGAGTGTCAAATTAATATAAAAATAAAAAAAATTTTTCAGTTTTAAATTATCAAGTTAATCCATGGTTTGCCTTCATCTTCTTTTCCTCTTGAGTAAAACTTAACAAAGCTGAATAAAAATACCCTGATGCTTAAAAAAACAAAACAAAACAAAACAAATTACAATAGGCATAGCAGGCATTGTTACATTTAAATTTAGCCAATATCAATTACTTTCATCTATTTGAATCAAAAATCAGTTTGTCAAAAATCTTTAAAATACAGCCATTTACTTGAAACATAAGAACAATACCTTAAAGAATACAGGCACCGTTGTACTTGCACAAAGTGATCTGAGTGTTCATATTTAACTGTTCTGTCATAATGCTCGTCTGAACACAGGTACTATTCTGCTCTCTGAATGCATCTGACTCTAAACCAGAATCCATGACTTGTTTTTCCCACTGTGAAGATTCTCTTGCAAATTATTCCATTATCTAATTTATTTCAGATTGGCTTGTGTGCAGGTTCCCCTTACCTCATTGTAATTTCCTACTTATTACCCACATTGCTGCAAAACAAATTAATCATTATATTTGGGACTTTTCCTGATATTGTTGCCTGAAAGTGTCAAGAGAGGATAAAAATTCTCCTGAGATTTTTAGATCCACATCAACATTTCCCAAGAAAATACCAATTTATAGGCTAAACAAATGTTTTTCCCAAACCCCCCAAAAATGTGTTTAAAAAGATGTGCCTTCAGAGACTACTATAAACTATGTCTCTAGCAATCCCAATGCATATTACTCTAAAAAGTGCTCAGACATTTAAAAAGCCAACCAAACCAAAAAACATTTTCGTTATGAAACTTCAGTAAAGTTGGACTCCTTTAGGTAGCTTTACTCAAGATCAAGTAATATATTTTGTTTCATTTATTTATTTTACATCCAAGCCTCACTTTCCCCTCCCTTCTCTTCATCTCTCCTCCCACCCAGTCTGTTCCCAGGCCCAATCCACTCCTCCTCGATTTCTGTTCAGGAAAAGGCAGGTCTCCCATGGATATCTACAAAACACGGCAGATCAAGTTGCAGTGAGACTAAGCACTTTCCATGTATCAAGGCTGGACAAGGCGACCAAGTATTAGGAGTAGGGACCCAAAAGCCAGTAAAAGAGGCAGCGACAGCCCCTGCTCCCACTGTTCAGAGTCCTACAAGAGGACCAAGCCACACAACTGTAACACATATGCAGAGTGCCTAGGTCAGTACCATGCAGGCTCCCTGGTTGTCGGTTCAGTCTCTGTGAGCCCCTTATAAGTTGAATCTGGGTTTTCTTAGGTGTCCTTGAACCCTCTGGCTCCTATTATCCTTTCTCCCTGTCTTCTGCAAGATTCCCAGAGCTCTGCCTAATGTTTGGCTGTGGGTCTGCATCTGTTTACATCAGTTGCTGGATGAAGCCTCTCTGATGACGACTGGGCTGGGCATCAGTCTATGCGTATAGTAGAATATCCTTAGACATCATTAGATTGACATTTTCCCCCTCCAGTCCTATTTAGTTCTATCCTAGGTCTCTGGGTCATCCAGCCTGTGGGTCCTGGTGCTTCAGGCAGTGTCAGGGACTGACTTACCCTCCTGGCATGGGTTTTAGGCAAGACCAGTCATTGGATGGCCACTTCCTCACTCTCTAGGCCACTCTTACTCCATCCAGTACACCCCATAAGCAGGACAGACTGTAGGTTGAAAGTTGTGTGGCTGGGTTGGTGTCCTGAATAATTTATAAAACAAATGGTTTTGTTTTAACTGATGTTTCTGAAGACTGCTCCCCCCCACTCAAATCTAGTGGTTGCACAACAAGCATCTTATTCTCCTTTAAATGGTAACATAGAGCAGAAGTAAAAGAGTTCAGGTAGATTAGAGGGGGAAATGTGATAATTAACCCACTTCTGTGAAAAATGAGTTAATGCACTTCAATGATCCAAACTTATTTTTAGGACTCACCTACCGACACTGTTGCATTGAGGATCTAAGGTTTTCACATTGGCATGTCAGAGGACAAGCTCAAGCACTATCAGATACTTTGTGTCCAGGTTTCTACTTGAAGGGATTTTGACCAGACTGATCTCAGTTTTCACTTAGGTCAAGGAATGCATTCTTTGGAAGGTCATGATAGAATCTTACATTTTTGAAGATTTTTGTTGACCTCCTACTTGGTTTTCTCTTGACTACTACTCCTCAGGAAGATGAGTTGAGGAACCCCTTACAGCTCTATTCCTTGGCCACTCTTCTGGTTCATGTTTCTGAAAAGGTGAGTGAGGTGGAGGTTATTATATAATAAAAGTTATCAACCTGCAGATATTATGGAGAGCTGAAGACATCATTCAGATAAATTTCCAGTTTCACAACTGTATAAAATCATCCACCAAAATACTGACAGTGACAGATATGTTAATTTTTTGTGTGTATTTATTTCCCTTTTCTGAAACTTTATAGGGATGGAACCATGAAGTCTATCTCGTGTTAACCCTCCCATCTTTTATTAAACATGTATTTAAAATTCATCTATGCTTTTGTATCCTTTTTTATTTTGTTAGTAAACAGACAAATTTAATTACTAATATTTTGAATATTAAAATAACATCTTTGAATTATTACATGAACAAAACAACTATTATAGCTATAAGTTATCAGTACATATAAGCAAGAGAAAAATTAGGACATAGGTTCACAATTTTATGCAGATAGAGCATCTGTCTTTATGTTAACCATCACCTCAAGTACACAAAAGAAACATCTCCCATGTAAACATGTACCTATGATTAATTATCACATTTAAACCAAAGTAAGCTTAAAAGACTCTATATATGTTTTGTATTATTTCTTGATTAAGCTTTGATTTTGCCAATCAATAATCTATATGATCTAATTCAAATTACTTACCTTTTTATTTCTTAATTTTTCTGCTTGCAAAAGGAAACAACTATAGGATTTCTATTATGTGTTATTGAATTATACAATTAATCCAAAATATAACATTGTATAATAAGTATCACAATATAGGGCTCATCTTCAAGAATTTCATTATAAGGATTGTGTGTATGTGTGTGTATGTGTTGTATGAGTGCAATTGTAGGCAACATGAGTATGTGTGTATTTGTATCTTCTTCTATCACTCTCCACCTTATTTTGGTAATGGTCCTACTATACAGATTTACCACATATATCTACCATTTCACTTATTGAAGAACATAGTTATCAAGTACCTATTTTTTGAGACTTAATAAACCAAATGTCTTCTAATTCATGTACAGATGTTTATGTATATTTGTACTTTCAAACATTTGGTAAATAATGAGGAGTGTTATGTTTATGTTGTACAGAAAGACTCTGTTTACCTGTATAAGAAATTACTAACCTATGGTCAGCAGTGACTACATTAATTTCATTTGCACAACTGTTATGGTTTGAATAAAAAATATTTCCCATAGGCTCATTGTTAAAGCCTAGGGTACCACTTCCTAGGGGATACTTTGCCTATGGCCCTTTTCCATCTTTGTCTGCTTGTTTGCCCACCATGAGATGAAGTTCCTCTGTCACATGATTCTTCTACTATGCTATTCTGAGCAGTTTTATGGGATCAAGTGTTCATGGAATAAAACTTTAATGCTGTGAATCAAAATAAATATTCATTATCATAGATTTTTTTAATCTGGTACTTGGTCAAAAAGGAAGGAAGGAAAAATTAACTATACTTCAATTAAAATAAAAATAGAGGGAAAAATCACACTGTATTCTCTAAATATGTACATTTATTTTATGTCAGTTAAGAATTAATAAATTCCATGTGGCTAAAAAACTGAAATACAAAGATCTTGTAAACACTTAGAAAAATACTCATCATCTTTAGCATCAGAGAAATTCAAATTAAAACTACTTTGAGATTTTTATCTCATCCCAGTCAGAATAGTGAAAATCAGAAACACAAGTGGTGGTAAATACTGGCATGGATAAAAACAGATGGGGACATTGATTCTCAGCTTGTCAGAATGCAAACTGGTACAGCCACTGTGGAAAATAGTGTAGAGTTTCTTTATAATCCTAAAAATAGATCTACCACATAATCCAGCTATAATGCCTTGGTATATATACAAAGGACTCCATATCCTACTCTTGAGATACCTGTAGCTGAAGTTTTCCTGTGTCCCACCCTGTCTGCAGCAACTCAGACCCAAGTAAACATACAGAAGCTTGTATTAATTAAAACTGCTTGGCCATTAGCTCAGGCCTACCACTGACTAACTCTTACATTTAAACTCAGTTCATTTTTGTTAATCTATATGTTGCCACATGTTCCGTGGCTTTACCTGTGTGCATTACATGTTGCTACCTGGACAGCAGGCTGGTGTCTTCTGACTCAGCCTTCCTCTTCCAAGAATTCTCCTTGTCTTCCTGCCTGACTACTGGCCAATCAACATTTTATTTATCAACCAATCAGAGCAACACTTTTTCACAGCATACAAAAAGACATTCCCCCATCAGATAACCTTTTTATTGCTCTATTCACAATATCCAGAGAATGGAAACAGCCTAGATGTCCATCAGCTGATGACTAGAAAATAAAAATGTGATAGATTTGCCAATGGGATATTATCAACAATCAAGAAAGATAAAATTATAAATTTCACAGGTAAAAGGAAGGGGTTAGAAAGAATCATTATGAGTGAAGTATTTTAGACCCAGAAAGACAAAAATCACATTAAGTACCTGGTGATCTTTACTATCTGTATTGTCAGACCTTACCAACATATCCCAGAATGTTTATCCCAGACTCTCCCTTCCTAGAACTTTATCTTTACCTTTGTTTCTCAGTCAATGAAACCAATCCTTAGGGCAAATGTCACATGTACTTTAGAACCTGCTGACCTCTACACTACCGTGGTCAGAGACCACATCAGATCCTGCGCCCTTAAGCTATAGAACCCATCTTCATGTTTACATGTACTTTGCAAAAAAGTGTGCTTTATTGTGCACATGAGATTAGGACAGCTGTTACTAAGAAACTTTTTTCTAAAATTATACTGCATTTAAATATGTCTAAAGTAAACCATTTGGTATTGGATTCCAGAAGTTTGAACCAGTGCAGGTTAAGTCATGCTGAACTGAATTTTCATTCTTTCCTTCCTTATTCATTTCTCTGCTGGCAGTAGAGCTTGCAGGGACCCCCACTGATACCCATAGATGTCAGGAAATAACTAAGGGATCATGGAGGGGCATTCAAGGGAGAGAGGTTACAATACACTGGTAAAAAGGGTAAGAGAGAATAATGGAAAGGAATGGTTAAGCTGGGATATGGGGTGGAGGGTAGGGAAGGGAAGGGAATATGATTAGGGACAAATAACACTAAAGACCTTTAAAAAAGTCAAATAGAAACCTACTACTGTAGAAATTGTGTTATACATATACATGAGTTAAAATGTAGTTATCATATAACAGAGTAACAATGCCCTACTAGATACCAGCAGCTGACAAATAAAAGCCCTGTGTCAGGACTCGGTTGCTTCTTTTAGAATTGTTGTCCAGAGAGGTCCCATAGACTCCCATTCACAACTTTTACAGGCTATTGCCATTGATCTTGGTTACCTTCTAGATTTTGATGGAAGACCTAGCCCTATTGCTGAAGACACCATATATACTTGAGTTACAGAATTAAGGTGGTACAGACTTGCAATAGTGGCTTTAGCTCCATTGGAATAACAAGCACTTTCTGATTAGATTTAATTCTAGCTCCACAAGATGAAACCCACATATGACATGTCAGTATCAGGCCAAGAACCTATAGCTAGACAGGACATAGTCCATAGAAGAGAATCTGTTACTCTAATGCTGTTAAATGGACATAGTATTAAAACAACTCCTAATAATATCATTATGCCTATAAATTAAACTGTCTTTTAACCACCTCTGAGAAGCTTCTGTTTGAACTAGATGGTGATTACCACAAAAAATCCAAACTGAACAAAGTACAGTGACTACAGATGTTCAGTCATTTCTTTTTCAATGGTCTACTCTTTACAATGTCAATCTGAGTTGCATTGCCATATAATTGTCCTTTCTGAAGCATGTGGAAAAGCATGTTGGTCATGAGGCTTATATTCTAGGTATAAGTTTGCTAATTGTATTTTTATATTTATTTTTATTTCTTTCTGAAAAATAATCTCATTGCATATGAAGTTCTTGAATGACAGTTGTCTTTCACTTATTTTTTTAGTTTTTGATAATTTCATATATGTATTATTTAGAATAGAATAGATTTTGTATCACTGTTTAATTACTAAAATTTGGATACCTGTCTTCAGACATATAAGAATATTTTTATTTGTTTAGAATAATGAACATTGTTATCATTATAGTTATTAAATAAACTTCAGACTATTAAGTTTGAGACCTGTTATTTGGAGTTTTACTTTCACTTCTCCTGAGCTTCCATCTTTGGGCATTTCGATAGATACCCTAGACAATAAGAGTACTGTTAAGATCAATATGAGAATCACCATTAACTGGCTGTTTACATCATTTATAATTGTAAGCTATTAAAAAGAACTTAATTACAAAGTGCCTTTGTAAACATGCTCATAGCATTTGAAACCACAAAGAAAAGGCCAAACATTTCCTTAGAGTGTCATGTCCTCTTGGTCCCACTAGATAGAGACCAATTTAATTTTCTAGTACTTGAATTTTAAATTTTATGATTAATACATTTGGTTACTATATGCAGTAGTAAGTGAGAAAAGAACAGAAGAAAAAATCCTGACACTGCAACTTCTCAGAATTGTCAAATTTATAATTTAATATTGAAATCAACATTTTTCTTGTATGGCGTTGAATTATGTAATTCTAATGAAAATACAAACATTGATCATCTAGAAGCAGTTTTAATTTTTCAACTTATTTTTTTTTGAGACAGGGTTTCTCTGTGTAGCTTTGAACTCACAGAGATCTGCCTGCCTCTGCCTCCCTAGTGCTTGAATTAAAGGTGTGCACCACCACCACCTGGCTTAATTTTTCAACTTCTATACAAAACAAAATTTTTAGAGCTCTGTTTGTTGAAGTGAGGATGGGTGTTAGAGATTTAAGCATTGGAAATGGCCATGAATTTTAAAAGGTCCTGCATAATGTGAGATAATTTAACAAGAAAATACCAAATGTATCTTGTTTGTCACAGCCTGTCTCCAACTCCAAGTAGAGGAGGTGACAGAAGCCATGACTTGCAGTGTCTGAGACAATTTCTTTGGCTTTTTTCAGAACAGGACTGCACACATTAAAACTGTTCTGGTCACAGACTGCTTTGTTTATTGTCAAAGACACTTATTTAAGCTAGTTATTACTGGGTCAGTATTAAGATGGCTTTCTTAGCTGTGCTCTAAGAACAAAGGAAAAACTGGGACACTGCCTCCCGGAGTTCCCTTCTCATTAATGCTTCTGATTAACTGTCAATGAAAGGAGTTTTACAAAATCTGGAAGTGAAGCAAATGGAGGCCACTGTTTGGAAAGCTGTGCTCTTGGTGGTCAAAATGGTGATCTAACTTGGTGGCTGTAGTGGATTTTACTAAGAGTTTGAGAACACTACATGACTGCAGAGGTTGCTGGAAAGCTTTCTCCTAAACATGATTGAAAACTGTTACCAATTACCTTTAACATTTCTCTGTACTGCTCAGGCAGGGTTTCAATTTCATATTTAGTTCCTTAAATATTCTTCCAGCAACTCTCAGCCTCCCTCTATTCCTATTCACAGGAGGTTGAGTGTTTAAACCTGAAGAAAAGTAGGTGAACTGAGTCCTAATTTTCAGCTGAAATATGCCTAAAAGAACCAGCAGAATGTTGACTGTACCCCTGCATAGTTTTATTCCTGTTCATTAAAGATAATTTTGTAGACTTCTTTGCCAAGACAATTGGCCCTGGCCAGTTTAATTCCTAAGACACAATGGTACAGTTCCTCATGACTCATTGCTGCTTATCAACAAGATGCTCTATTTAATATTTCTATGATGGTATAATGGAAAGATAGAGACTTTCAGGAACTGTACTTTCTTGTTCTCACTTCTGTACCCACTGAGGCAAATGATTCATTCTTGTGGTTGGTTGCTCAGGGAGTGAAATTAGCAACTATTGAGGAAGGAAAGTTGACTATAAGAAGAGCACAGTGGCCATGCTGCAACAAAAGATCAGAGTAAATGCATGGAGAAGTGTAGGGAACAGAAACATGAAAACTAAAGAAGGCAGAGAGCATATATAAACTCCAGCTGTGCTGTTGCAGTCTATGAGAATCCATAAAGGCAAATCTAATGTACAGATACCCAAGATTTCCAGATCAAGATGGATGGTTGCACATAGTCACTGAAATAGGCAAAAGGAAACAATTTACTGTGGTGCTTTCTAATTACACGAGTGTGTACACATGTTCAATGCATTGGTTTAAAATGATTTTATAAAGTGTTCCATTTACACAACTCTTCTCAATGATAACACTAGTAAAAATGCACACTATCATGTGATTATATTCCATAACACCGAACCACTGATTTGTCCTGCCTTAACAATCACATTTACTACATACTCCATGATTTAAAAAATAGCTGCAGAACAAAATGCTAATGAATGCATTTATGTTCAGTTTGTTATATTAAATGTTAGAGATTATGAAAATTTCAAAGTGTTTATTCTGTTTTATACCTGGATTGTACTGACTACTAATGTTGCACAATTATCTGCAAGTCAAATATAAATGGTAAAAACACTAACCCTTTTACTGTTTAGCACCTTTCTTAACAACCTCTATACACAGATATGAGCAGGCTTTCTGCACTTCAAAACAGGTCACCATCCTTGTGAATAAAAAGCACAAATGATCCCTCCTTCTCCACATGCACCTCTTTCTGTCCTAAACTCATGCATGAATAATCGTTCTCTTAGAAATACTACTTTTGCTCAACCCAGTAGATTCAGTACAGGCAGGTCCAGGCCCCTCCTCCCAGGCTGAGCACAGTGTCCCTGCATAAGCCCCAGGTTCCAAACAGCCAGCTCATGCACTAAGGACAGGTCGAGGTCACACTACCTGGGTGCCTCCCAAACAGTTCAAGCTAATCAACAGGCTCACTTATCCAGCGGACCTGATCCAGTTGGGGGCTCCTCAGCTATTGGTTCATAGTTCATGTGTTTCTATTAGTTTGGTTATTTGTCCCTGTGCTTTTTCCAATGTTGGTCTCAACAATTCTCACTCATATAATCCCTCCTCTTTCTCACCAATTGGACTCCTGGAGTGCCACGGACTGGATCTCAGCTAGACCACCAGACCGAGGGAGAACGGGGTGAAGGTACTCAGGATAAGTGGGATTCGGCGAATGACAGACAGCCACAGACACGAGAGTATGTTGTGAAGCTGCTGCAATTTTACTCAGACCAAGCAGTGAATTTTATACAGTTACTTGAGGAAACATGGCAATCGGCCAGTAAGGTGATAGACATAGAATCAACAATGTAGTTACACATTTTTCTCAGAATGATTAACAGATCTCATGAGTATAGCCTTTACTTTTTCTTTTGTGGTTCCTCATCCAGACAGAGAACATTATGGCCCTAGCTGTAGTTTTTCTTCTATACCTTTGTTCTGTATCAAAATTAAACCCTTTCCATCATTGTTTAAACCATGGTTTCATTTGTGTGAAAATATTTTAACCTTTGCCTGTGGGTGAGAAGGCACCAGGGGGGTCGGTACCTAGCTAATCTTTCCATGAACTGTAACTTATGTCATTCTGTTTTCATACCATTAAGATTCACACATCGGTTCCCATGTACGTCATAAGCTCCCGTAAAAGGTAATGGCTCTAAATAATTATTATATCTAAGATTAAAGTTAGGGGGTTGCCACCATCAACCCTTGATGAGAAACTTTATTTGTCCCTGAATAATTCTTGTAGGAATGGCTAATTCCTGTAACTGCTTCCTCGCAGCTGCTGTCGGCTGCGCGTGTGGATTGCCTATGAGTGCCTGTACCTTTACTTTCATTCTCTCTTTGCTAGAGTCTTCGTCCTTCTGAATCATAAGTTCTTTTTGCTCTAAATCATTCATGAATTCCTCCAAACTTTAGGGACCCTCTTGAACTGTTGGCCTAAGAGCTTGAATCATAGGTGGGGGTATTGAAGCCACTTTTGAGGAATCATTACTCTCTTTATGGGGCACATCAGGAACATTAAGAGTTAACTTCTTGGAATTAATACACAAGGAAACAACAATAATTACAGCTGCAAAGAGAAGAAGGCAGAGTGCCAGCCAGCCTCTGCAAGCAGATCTGCGTGGTTCCGTGTAGCCTGGCACCTTGATTCGGGCAGATTGATGAGGGGTCGCCGGGGCCATAGACCCGAGGGCCGCGAGCCCCCCTTTCCCATGTAACTACCTTATCCAAGGCATTTGTCACGCAGGCGACACCGTCATGGGCGTGGCACTGGAGCTCCACCTGGGGCCTGGCCAAGGATCTCTGCATCCATTTCCATCAATTATTGGATGAGAGTTCCAGCATGACAGTTAGGTTGTCTGGCCATCCGATCACCAGACTAGGTCAGATCAGGCTTTCTCTCGACCACTGGTAGTAGTCTACAGTGGAGGTATCATTGTGGATTTCTAGGGACCTCTCTAGCACTTTGCTTCTTCCTATTCTCATGTGGTCTTCATTTATCATGGTCTGTTATTCCTTGTTCTCCCTCTCTGTTTTTGATCCAGCTGGGATCTCCTGCTCCCCTAAGCTCTCTTTCCCTCCAGCCTTGCCCTTCAGTATCCCCACTCATGTCCAGGTTGTTCATGTAGATCTCATCCATCTCTCTGTCATTGGGCGATCCCTGTCTTTCTTAGGGTCCTGTTTTCTAGGTAGCCTCCCTACAGTTATGAGTAGCAGTCTAGTCATCTTTGTTTTACATCTAGTATCCTCCTATGAGTGAGTACATACCATGTTTGTCCTTCTGAGTCTGGGTTACCCCACTCTGGATGATTTTTTCTAGATCCATCCGTTTGCCTGCAAACCTCATGATATCATTGTTTTTTCTCTGCTGAGTAGTACTCCATTGTGTATATGTACCACATTTTCTTTATCCATTCTTCAGTTGTAGGGCATCTAGGTTGTTTCCAGGTTCTGGCTATTACAAACAATGCTGATATGAATATAGCTGAGCAAATGCCCTTGTGGTATGATTGAGCATTCCTTGGGAATATGCCCAAGAGTGCTACAGCTGGGTCTTGAGGGAGATTGATTCCCAATTTTCTAAGGAAGCGCCATATTGATATCCAAAGTAGCTGTACAAGCTTGCATTCCCACCAGCAGTGGAGGAGAGTTCCCCTTGCTCCACATCCTCTCCAGCATAAGCTGTCTTCTGTGTTTTTGATCTTAGCCACTCTGACAGGTGTAAGGTGGTATCTCAGAGTCATTTTGATTCCAGTTCCGGATAATTAGGGATGTTGAGCAATTCCTTAAATGTCTTTCAGCCATTTGAACTTCCTCTGTGGAGAATTCTCTGTTTAGTTCTATAGCCCATTTCTTAATTGGACTGTTGGGCATTTTGATGTCTAATTTCTTGAGTTATTTATATATTCTGGATATCAGCTCTCTGTCAGATGTGGGGTTGGTGAAGACCTTTTCCCGTTCTGTATGCTGTCACTTTGTCTTTTTGATTGTGTCCTTTGCTCTACAAAAGCTTCTCAGTCTCAACAGGTCCCATTGATTGATTGTTTCTCTCAGTGTCTGTGCTACTGGTGTTATATTTAGGAAGTGATCTCCTATGCCAATGCATTGAAGAGTACTTCCTACTTTCTCTTCTATCAGGTTCAGAGTAACTGGATTTATGTTGAGGTCTTTGATCCACTTGGACTTAAGTTTTGTGCATGGTGACAGATATGGATCTATTTACAGCCTTCTACACATTGACATCCAGTTATGCCAGCACCATTTGTTGAAGATGCTTTCTTTTTTCCATTGTACATTTTTGGCTTCTTTGTCAAAAATTATATGTTCATAGGTGTGTGGGTTAATATCAGGGTCTTCATTTTGATTCTATTGGTCCACATGTCGGTTTTTATGCCAGCACCATGCTGTTTTTATGATGGTAGCTCTAGAGTAGAGTTTGAGGTCGGGGATTGTGATGCCTCCTGAGGTTGTTTTATTGTACAGGATTCTTTTGGCTATCCTGGGTTTTTTGTTTTTCCATATGAAGTTGAGTATTATTCTTTCCAGGTCTGTGAAGAATTGTGTTGGTATTTTGATGGGGATTGCATTGAATCTGTAGATTGCTTTTGGTAAGATTGCCATTTTTACTAGGTTAATCCTGCCTATCCATGAGCATGGGAGATCTTTCCATTTTCTGACATCTTTGATTTCTTTTTGAAGGGACTTAAAGTTCTTGTCATATAGGTCCTTCACTTGCTTAGTTAGAGTTACCCCAAGGTATTTTATATCATTTGTGACTATTGTAAAGGGTGATGTATCTCTGATTTCCTTCTCAGCCTTTTTGTCTATTGTATATAGGAGGGCTGCTGATTTTTTGAGTTGATCTTGCATCCTGCTAGTGTTTATAAGCTGTATCAGTTTCTTGGTTGAATTTTTGGGGTCACTCATGTATACTATCTTGTCATATGCAAATAGGGAAAGCTTGACTTCTTCCTTTGCAATTTATATCCCCTTAATCTCCTTATATTTTATTGCTCTGGCTAGAACTTCAAGTACTATATTGAAAGGTATGGGGAAAGCAGACAGCCTTGCCTTGTTCCTGATTTTAGTGGAATCCCTTTGAGTTTCTCTCCATTTAATTTGATGTTGGCTGTTGGCTTGCTGTAAATTTTCTTTATTATGTTTAGGTATATTCCCTGTATTCCTATTCGCTCCAAGACCTTTATCATGAAGGGGTGTTGGATTTTGTCAAATACCTTTTCTGCACCTAGTAAGATGGGAATGGGGGGTGTTCTCCAGGGGGAGGTGGGGGTGGGGGCGGGATGGAGGAGGACAGGGAAACCCATGGTTGATATGTAAAATTAAATTAAATTATATAAAAAAGAAATATTATTTTTGGAGGGCTGGAGAGATTGCTCAGAGGTTAAGAGCACTGACTGCTCTTCCAGAGGTCCTGAGTTCAATTCCCAGCAACCACATGGTGACTCACAACCATCTGTAATGAGAGCTGGTGTCCTCTTCTGGCCTGCAGTCATACATGCTAAATACATAATAAATAAATAAATCTTAAAAAAGGAAGAAATATTATTATTGATTATTTTATCTCACATTTACATGGAAGTTTACCACATCACTCTCTAGTGTATGGTTCATTGAAGTTTAAGTATTATAAACCTTGCTGAATGTGACTTAAAGTATAATGTGAAAATTATTCATCGCATGAGACCATGGAGGATTTTTTTTCTAGTGTCTACCAGAAAATCTCACAAGAACAAGAATTCTCAGGGTATCTGGGATTCATGAACATATTTCTTAAGAGATTATTGAATTATATGATGCAAAAATACTTTTTATAAAAATAAACCTGTGGTGATATTTTGTTTGTATGTTAATAAATAAGTTTGCCTGGAGATCAGAGGAAATAGCAAGCCATTAACACAATAGTCAGGCAGTGATAGCACATGCCCTTAATTTGACCACATGGCAGGCAGGTCTCTGTGTATTCAAGGTCAAGGGAACAGAGCCAAGAGTGGTGGTGACACATGCTTTTAATCCCAGCACCAACCGTAGAGACCTGGAGGTCTGTATAGACAGGCAGTGATAAGGAAGTGAGGTAGTTAGGCTAAGAACCAATGAGAAGGCAGAAAAGCAAGACAATAAAGGCACAGGTTAGACAGGAAGTAACTTGCATTTTGGAGTTTACAGAGCTGGAGAGGTCCGGTGGTTGGTGGCTCTCACTATTTCCTTGATCTCTAAGGCTTTAACCCATATATCTGGCTCTGAAAGCTAATAGGAACAGCTATGGTTGTGCATATCCTCTTCATTACAATGGCAGCAGATTAATTCTCCTGATTATAAACAGTGGATGACACTGGACTAGGGGAAGTTAAAGGGTCTTGCTGTTTTTGTGCTGGTTGGTTGGTTTCTTAAACTAGTGTTCCTCACTTGTCTCAAAAAGCATTAAATAAAAAGGTGAACTGATTATTGGAACAGCTCCTGTCTGTGGTGACCCATTAATGACTTACTTCATCTTGAAAAGTTTTATCTCCACTTTTTACTCTCCTGTCTCTGAAATTCATAAAACAACCTCAATCAAATCCCTCTGGTTACTAGTTTGGGGACTTAGTTCAAACAGTAGTAGCAGAAAAAGAACTGCTAGGCTTATGGAATAAAACACCTCAGCATCCTAAAATCTGAATAGGAATGGCCCCCATAAACTCATAGATTTGAATGCTTGGTCACCAGGGAGTGGCACTGTCAGGAGGTGTGGCCTAGTGGCTATGGGGAACATTCTTAGTCAAACCAGCACACTCTCCCTATATATTTCCCCTCATCCCCTCTCTATCCTCCCCTGATGCTCCATTCCAGCCTCAACATCCATGCACAATATCTATTCTATATTCATTTCCTAATGAGATGTCTCTTATAATCCGTTACTCTATTCCCCTTCTCTATGGTTCTGTGGATTATAGCTTGGTTAACATTGACTTAATATCCAACATTCATAGCATCCATAAGCAAATGCATACCATATTTTTCTTTCTGGATCTGGGAGATCTCACTCAGGATGACTTTTTTCTATTTCTAGCCATGCAACTGTGAATTTCATGATGTCACTTTTTTTAATGGCTAAGTAATACCCTATTAGGTAATGCATCACATTTTCTTTATCTGTTCTTCTGTGGTGGGACATCTAGTTTGGTTCTCATTTCTGGCTATTATGAAAAGAGCATCAGTGAAGGTTTTTGAGCAAGTGTCCTTGTGGTAGGGTAAAGCATCTTTTGGGTATATGCCAAAAACTGGAATAGTTGGATCTTGTAGTAGATTTCCATCTTCCTGAGGAAATGCCACACTGATTTCCATTAGTGGCTATACAGGTTTGAACCAGTGTTGGATGAGTGTTCTCCTTATTCCACAACCTTGCCATCATTAGCTGTTTTATTGATCTTAGCCATTCTGAATGGGTTTAAGATGAAATCTGAAAGTAGTTTTGATTTGTATTTTCCTGATGACTAAGGATGTTGATCATTTAAATGTTTCTCAGCCATTTAGTATCCCCTTTTAAAAATTCTGTTTAGAACTGTACCCCATGTTTGTTTTTTTTCTTGACATCTAGTTATTTTTAAGTTCTTTAAATATGTTGGATATTATTAACCCCTTATCAGATATCTAGTTGATAAACATCTTTTTCATCTTTGTCGGGTTCACTTTGTACATAGGACATTGTCTTTTGCCTGGCAGAAGCTTTTCCATTTCATGCGGTCCCATTTATTAATTGTTTATCTTTGTGCCTCTGCTAAAGGTGTTCTGTTCAGAAAAATCTTTTTCTGTTAGCCCCCACTTTTACTTTTTTTATTACAGATTTAGTATATCTGGTTTCAAGTTCAGAGTTTTGATCCATTAGAAATAGAGTTTTATGAAGGGTAATAAATATGGATTTATTTACATTCTTAAACATTCAAGCATCCAGTTTGACCAGCACTATGCACTATCCCTTTTTTCCAGTGTGTATTTCTGGCTTCTTTATCAAAAAGCAGGTGTCCATAGGTGTGGATTTATAGCTGGGTCTTTAATTTGATTCTGTTGACCAACAAGTCTGTTTTCACTCAATACCAGCCTGTTTTATTACTATACCTCTTTACAATTTGAGTTTAGGGATGGTGATATTTCAAGCACTTACTTTATTATTCAGGATTGTCTTAGATATTGTTTTAGATGTTTTATGTTTCCATATAAGGATGAAAATTGTCCTTTTATAATCTGCAAAGAACTGTGTTGGAATTTTGATGGGGATTGTATTGAATCTGTAGATTGCTTTTGGCAGGACAGCTATTTTTTACTATATTAGTCTTATTGATCATGAGCATGGGAAGGCTCTCCATCTTCAGATAACTTCTTCAATTTCTTTTTTCAATCTTCCAATGCTTTTTTTCAAGCAAATCTTCACTTGCTTTGTTAGACATAACCCAAGGTATTTTTAGGTTATTGTGAAAGGTATTGTTTCTCTGATTTCTTTCTCAGTCCATTTTACATTTGTATATAGAAGACTACAGATTTTTGTGAGTTAATTTTGTATCCACCTACTTTGCTGAAAGAGCTTTCAGCTACATGAGTTTCCCAGTGGAATTTTTAGGGATATTCATGTATACTATCATATCATTACAAATAAAGAATCTTTGACTTCATTATTTTCAATTTTTTTCTCTTTTATCTCTTTCAGTTGTCTTATTGCTTTTGATAAGACTTCAAATATTATGTTGAATAGATATGGAGAGACTAATCAACCATGTCTTGTTCCTGATTTTTCTTGAGTTACTTTGAGTTTCTTCCATTTAAGTTGATGTTTGATATGGGCTTGCTGTAGACTGCACTTATTATGTTGAAATATGTCCCTTGTATCCACAGTCTCTCCAGAACGTTTATCATGAAAAGGTGTTGTGTTTTGTCAAAGGCCTTTTCTGGATCTAATGATACAATCATGTGGTTTTTGTCTTTCAGTTTGTTTATATGGTGGGTTTATATTTATCAGTTAACACATAATGAACCATCCTTGCATCTGTGGAATGAAGCTTCCTTGATCATGGTGGATTTTTGATGTGTTTTCTTTTTTATTATATCTTTCTTTATTAAGAATTTTTTTATTCCTTTTGTATACCAACCACAGATCCCCCTCTCATCCCTCCTCACACGCCCCCAAACTTACCACCTGCCCACTACCCATCCCCTCCTCTGAAAAGGTAAAGCCTCCCATGAGCAAAGCCTGGTACATTCAGTTGAGGCAGGTCCAAGCCTCTTCTCCTGCATCAGGGCTGTGCAAGGTGTCCTACCATAGGTAATGGTCTCCAAAAAACCAGTTCATGCACTAGGGATAGATCCTATTCCCATTGCCAGGGGGCCCCTTAAGCAGATCAAGTTACACAACTGTCTAGCTTATGCAGAGGTCATAGTCCAGTCCCATGCAGGCTCCACTGCTTTTGGTCTAAAGTTTATGAGTTCCCACTAGTTTGGTTTGGTTGTATCTGTAAGTTTCCCTATCATGATCTTGATGCTCCTTGCTTGTAGAATCCCTCTTTCCTCTCTTGGACTGGACTCGTGAAGTTTGCCTGGTGCTTGGCTGTGGATTTCTGCATCTGTTTCCATCAGTTACTGGATGAAGGTCTATGATGACAGTTAGGGTACTTACCAATCTGATTACCATAGTAGGTTAGCTCAGGTACACTCTCCACTATTGCTAGTAGTTTAAGTTGGGGTTATCCTTGTGGATTTCTGGGAACTCCCCTAGCATCAGGTTTCTCCCTGTCCCTATGATGTCTCCCTCTATCAAGATATCTCTTCCTTTGTTTTCCCACTCCATCCTTGTTCCAGTTCGACCATCCTGTTCCCTTATGTTCTAATCCCCCTCCTCATCTCCTACCCTCTATTGTTCCCCCCTCACTTCCAGTTTACTCAGGAGATCTCATCTATTTCTCCTTCTCAGGGTGATCCATGTGTCCCTCTTAGGATCCTTGTTGTTACTCAGCTTCTCTGGAGCTGTAAGTTGCAGTCTGGTGGTCCTTTGTTCAACTATGCTCATAGCAACATTATTCATAACAGCTAGAACCTGGAAACAACCTAGATGCCCCTCAATCAAAGAATGGATAAAGAAAATGTGGTACATACACACAATGAAGTACTACTCAGCAGTAAAAAACAATGACATCACAAAATTTGCAGGCAAATGGATGAAGCTAGAAAAATCACCCTGAGTGAGGTAACCCAGACTCAGAAAGACAAACCTGATATGTACTCACTCATAAGTGGATACTTGATGTGTTTGTGAAACTGACTTGCAAGTATTCTATTGAGAAGTGTCTATCTATGGTCATAAGGATAATTGATGTGTAATTCTCTTTCATTCTTGACTATTTTGTTTTGGGTATCAGGAGAACTGTGGGATCATACAATAAATTGATCAATGTCCATTTTGTTTCTATTTTGTGGAATAATTTGAGGAGTATTGGCATTAACTTTCCTGGTAGAATTCTGCCCTGGGATTTTTCAGCTTGGGAGATTTTAATGACAGCTTCTATTTCACTAGGAACTTTAGATCTGTTTAAATTACATATCTGATCTTGATTTAACTTTGGTAAGAGGTATGTGTCTGAAAATTATACATTTCTTTTAGATTTTCAAGTTTGCTGGACCGTAGGTTTTTTTTTTTTAATGTCCTTAATATTCTCTAGATTTCCTTGTTTCCTGTTGTTAATGTCCAACTTTCCATCCCCAATTTTGTTAATTTGTATATTCTCTTTTTCTTTTAGTTAATTTTAATTTGTCAGTATTATTGATTTCCTAAAGAATCAATCCCTCAATTCATTTATTCTTGATATTTTTATTGTTTGTATTTTATTGATTTAATTTCTAATATTATTTCTTACTATATATTCCTCTTGGATGTGATGTCTTCTTTTTGTCTTATGCTTTCATGTTTGCCTTTAAGTTACTAATATGAGATCTCTTTAATCTTTTTTTGTAGACAAGTTCTATGAACTTGCTTTTTAAAATTTTTTTCATTGTGTCCTATAAATTTATTCTAAGAAGTCATTATTGTTTTCTTATTTTCTTTCTATTTCCATTTTCATGAAGTAGTGAGTTCCTCAGTTTCCATGGGTTTGTAAGCTTTTTATTGTTGCTGATGTTGATATCCAGCTTTAATTCATTGTGGTCAGATAAAATAAAGAGGGTGTTATTTCAATTATCTTGTATATGTTGAGACTTGCTTTGTAAACTTTTGAGACGGTTCCATGGGGTGCAGAGAAGGGATTTTCTTTTGTGTTTGGGTGAAATGTTCCGTAAATAGCTATTAGGCTCATTCGCTTTATAATGTCAGTTAGCTCCAGCATTTCTCTGTTTAGATTTTGTCTGGATGACCTGTATACTGGTGAAAGTGGGGTATTGAAGTCTCTTACTATCAGTGTGTGAGGGTCAATATGTGATTTAAGCTGTATTAGTGTTCCTTTTACAAGCTTGGATGCCCTTCTGTTTAGTGTATAGATGTGGTGGTATTGTGTTCCCCGAAATATTATGTGTTCTCTGAAATAAATTTATCTGTGGTCAGGGAACAGGACGGCCACAATATTAAACATGAGGATAGGCAGTGGTAGCACATGCTTTTAATCCCAGCACTCGGGAGGCAGAGCCAGGCAGATCTCTTTGAGTTCAAGGCCACATTGGAAACAGCTAGGCATGGTGACTCACACCTTTAATCCCAGAAAGATAGCCTTTAATCCCAGGGAGTGATGGCAGAGAACAGAAGATATATAAGGCATGAAAACCAGGCACCAGAGCTAGTTTAGCATTTGGCTGGTTAAGCATTCAGGCTTTCGAGCCGCAGTTCAGCTGAGAGCCATTTGGATGAGGACTCAGAAGCTAGCAGTCTGAGGAAACAAGACCAGCTGAGGAACTAGCGAGGTGAGGAAGCTGTGACTTGTTCTACTTCTCTGACCTTCCAGCATTCACCCCAATAACTGGCCTCAGGTTTGATTTTATTAACAAGACTCTTTAAGATTCCTGTTACATATAGATATTAAGAATTGCAATGTCCACTTGGTGGAATTTTCCTTTGATGAGAGTACTTATTCCCTGTGTTTTTATGAATGCAGTTAACCTCCTTATATTGGAATTTTTCTTCTTAGATAGGTATTGTTTAAATTTGGCTTTATCAGGGAATATCTTATTTTTTCCATCTATGCTGATTGAGAATACTGCTATATATATTAGTCTGGTCTGGTGTCTGTGGTCTCTTGAGTCTGCAGCACATCTGTCCAGGCCATTTTGGATTTCAGAATTTCCATATGCCATGCTTTGTTAACAGTCATGGGAGGCCTGCCACTTCCTGAAGAAAACAGAGGAGGATTGGATGGGGGTGCAGAGGGGAAGTAGTGGGGGAAGGGAACAGGAGAAGAGGAGAGAGGGGAAACTGCAGTCAGCATGTAAAATAAAACTTTTAATTAATTAACAAAGAAAGAAGCCAGGCGTAATTCTAATAGACATACCTTTATATCTTACTTGGTCTTTTTTCCTTGCAGCTTTTAATATTCTTTCTTTGTTCTGTATGTTTAGTGTTTTGATTATTTTGTGGCAAGAAGACTTTCTTTTCTGGTCCAATCCATTTGTTGTTCTGTATGCTTCTTGTACCTTTATAGGCATCTCCTTCTTTAGGCAAAGAAAACTTTCTGCTATGATTTTGTTTAAAATGTTTTCTGGTCCATTGAGCTGTTTTGTTTTCTCCTTCCTCTATACCTACTATTCTTATGCTTGGTCTTTTCTTAGTGTCTCAGATTTCCTGGATGTTTTTGTGTCAGGAGCTTTCAGATTTAACATCTTCTTTGACCTTTGTGTCCATTACTTCTATTATATCTTCAATGCTTGGGATTTTCTCTCATTAATTTAATTCTGTTGTTAAAGTTTGTCTCTGTAGTTTCTGTTCAAATTTCTAAATTTTTCATATCCAGAATTGCCTCAGATTGAATTTTTATTATTGATTCTATTTTCAATTTCAGGTCTTTAACAGTTTTATTTTTGTTTCCTTACACTATCTGTGTTTTCCTTTTTTCACCTCTTTTTATTTATTTCTTTTTACTTATTCAGTGTGTCTTTCACATCATGCATCTTGATCCCATTCATTTCCCTGTCCCTTTGCATCCACCCACTGCCCCTGCACATGTTCCTCTCCAACAAAATTTAATAGAAAAAAAGAAAAACAACTAAAAGAATTAAAAATCTCATCATGGAAGTTGCTGTGTGACACAGTGAGTCATGTAGTAAACCCCTTTGTCCACATATCTTTACTTAGAAGTGTTCATTGTAGAGTCATTGGCCTGGTTTCAGGCCTCTGGTTGCTACTATGCCAGCAATGCTGGGATCTCACTGGGACTCTTGTTGGACAGCCTGCTGTTGCCCTGTGTTGTGGAGATCCTGAGCTTTGGGTCGGGCCCTTTCACATCACTCCAGATGGGGTGGATGCTGGGGTGGGCCAAGTCATAATCCTGGTTTGGAGCCTGGGTAGCTGCAGGGTTGGTCAACCTGCCAGTTCTCCCTTGTCCTCACCACCAGGGTGAATTCTCTAACATTGCTCTGATTAATTCACTCTTGCAGCAATGAGCAATGGATGGGGCAAGTTCTCTTGCTCTCATGCCTTCAGAGTCAGCTCTCCCCCATCTTCAACATCAGGGCCAGTTCTAGTATGTTGCCCAGGTAAGATGCAGGGGACACTCCTGAGTGCTGTGGCTAATGAGGTGTGGGGACAGTCCTCTTGCTCTTGTGACCCCAGGACCAGCTCTTCCACCTGTCTCAAGTGTTGATGTGCAGGTTTGGAGAGGCCATCTCTTTTCCACACATGCTGCCACATGTCAGATGAGTAATGGGGACAATTCTCCCTTGCTGGAAACATTGAGGCTGGGTCACAGACAATAGGGCCAGCTTTGTTGTGTTGCCTAAGCTAGGAGCAGGTCCCATTTTCATGAGTACTGCAGTCAGCAAGGTTGGAGGGTCATCTTATTAGTCTGTTGCAGGCAGTAAGGAGCAGAGAATAAAGGGAGCATCTCTCCCTCACCCACACTGCTGCATGACAGATGAGTAGTGGGGACAGCTCTCCCACACTTACAACTTTGGAGCTGGCTCACCCACACTTCTGCTAACAGGGTTGGCTCTCTTGTGCTACCCTAGTGAGGTATAGGGCCTACTCTCCCAAGTGTAACAGCTGGTGGGGGTCAGAGACAGCTCTCCAGCCCTTATGACTACAGGGCCAATTTTCCCACCCGTCTGAGGCATTGATGGGTAAAGGTGGGGGAGTGAGGTGGGCAAATTCCCCTGCCATGCCACTTTAAGACAGATGAGTAACAGGGACAGCTTTCCCCCTCCTCCCTCCTCCCACCCTCGAGTCCTCTTTCCCAAGTCACCCCACATCCTCATATCACCCAAATCAAGGCCTCCAATGGGGAGTCAGCAGAGCCCAGCACACTGAGCCTAAGCAGGTCCAAGCCCCTTCCCACTGCACCAAGACTGCACAAGGTGTCACACCACAGGCACTAGATTCCCAGAAGCCTGCCCATGCACCAGGGACAGATCCTGATCCCCCTGCCTGGGTGCCACCCAAAAAGTTCAAGCCAAACAACCATCTTCCATATCCAGAGGGCTTAGTCCAGTCCCATGGGGGCCCAATAGCCACCAGTCCACAGTTCATGGGCTTCCACTAGTGTGGCTGGTCATCTCTGCACATCTTCACATCATGATCTTGATGTCCCCTGCCTGCAAAATCCCTCCTCTCTCTCATCAATTGGATTCCAGGAGCTTAGCCAGGTGCCCGGCTGTGGATCTCTGCGTCTGCCTCCAACAGTCACTGGACAAAGGCTCTATGATGATAGCTAGGTTATTCACTAGACTGGTCACCAGGGTAGACCATCCAGGCATCCTCTGGACCACTGCCAGCAGACCAAGTTGGTGTCATCCTTGTGGATTTCTGAGTGCCTCCCCAGCACACTGCCTCTTCCTATTCCCATGAGGTCCTCATCTATCATGGTATCTTCCTCCCTGCTTTCCACTCCCATTCCTTCACTGTTGGTGGGAATGCAAACTGGAAATAAGTTTGATGGTTTCTCAGAAAATTGGGAATAAATCTTCCTCAAGACCCAGCTATACTACTCTTGGGCATATACCCAAGGAATGCTCAATCATACCACAAGGGCATTTGCTCAGCTATGTTCATATCAGCATTGTTTGTAATAGCCGGAACCTGGAATCAACCTAGATGCCCCTGAACTGATGAATGGATAAAGAAAATGTGGCATATATACATAATGGAGTACTACTCAGAAGTAGAAAAAAAAAAAAACAATTATATCATGAAATTTGCAGGCAAATGGATGGAACTAGAAAATATCATCTTGAGTGGGGTAACACAGACACAGAAGAACAAACATACTATGACTCACTCATAAGTGGATACTAGATGTGAGGGAAGGGAAGGCTAGAATGCAACCCACAGCTCCAGAGAGGCTACCTAACAGGGAAAGACCCTAGGAGGGACACATGGATGACCCTGCAAAGGAGAAATGGATGAGATCTACATGAGCGGACTGCATGTGGGGGGTGGCAGAGGGCAAAAAGTGGGGCATGAGAACATAGGGAAATGGGAGGGTCACGTTTTCTGGATTTCTTAAAGGAGATATTAATTTCTACTTTAAAGACTATTATTGTATTCATAAAGTCTGTTTTAAGGTCTTTTTCTTGTCCTTCAGCTACGTTAGACTGCTCAGGGATTGATGGTAGGATAGCTGGGCTATAATGGAGACATATTGTCCTAGCTGTTGGTATTGTGTTTTTTCACTGGCATCTTAGCATCTGGGTTTGGGATGATTATAGGGCTAGGTGCTGATTTCTGGATTTGACTTTATTGGGTGAGTATTTTGTTCCTTGTTTTCTGCTTCCTCTCTGGATTTTCAAAAAACATGACTGATGCATGTTGCCTGTCACCTGGCCTGTTCAGCTGGTGTGTTCCAAGAAAATGCCTGCAAGTTTGGAGGCTGGGATATTAGGATGGGTTGGGGAAGGAGGTTTAGTGAAGATCTTTGTGATCTGTTCAGGATGGGGGTCAGAGAGGAAAGGGAGAGCACTACAGGTCTCCTGCTACAGAGCTGGAATGAGAGGAGGGTGATTGGATCTCATGAGAAGTAGGAGGGGTCTGGGTCCACCTTCAGCTGACTTGCTGTCTTGGGATGGCTGACTCTGGTTAGCAGGGGTGCCAGCTGGAGCTGGGGGTCTGGGAAGAGCACAAGTGGGAAGAGGAAGGCTAGAAGTGGAAGATGTGTGAGATCCACAGGGGATGGGACCAGGAAGACAGGGAAGGCTGCCTCTGATGTTCTGCTGAAGAGCTGGGGCTGATATGGAGGACTGGGTCTGGGAAAACAGAGAGAAAGGTCTGCAGGTGGCAGCCTACTTGGTTGGAGGTCACATATTGGAACCCATTGCAAAAAAATGGAAACAACCTGAGTCCAAATTTCCAGCTTGTGGGCTCTAAAAGGAGCAACAGAATGTGGAATATGCTCTATTCAAAATTTTCAATCTTATTCACCAGAGAAAATTTCTTAAGTTTCTCTGTCCTGAGAATGGAAACCTTAAGATATAGTGGAGCTTTTTATTATTATGAATTGTTTCTTAGCTGGCAGATGTTCTTTTTATTTTCTATAAAGGCATACTGGAAAGACAGATTCTTTCACAGCCTAAAGGTTGTTCATATACTTACTCCAGTTGAAGTAAATGATTCATTCTTGTGGATTGGTTGCTCAGGGAATGACATTGGCAAACTGTTGAGACAAAGTGAGGAAAGTTGTCTACCACAAAAGCACAGTGGCCACACTGATACAGAAGATCAGAGCAGATTCACTGATTAGTATGGGAAACTGAAGCATGTAAATTGGAGACAGCTAAGGGCAGACATACATTGCCAAGTATGCTGTTCTTTTCCTGTGTGAGTCCAGAATGGCGAGACTAATGAAGAATCACCAAAGACCCCAGATGGAGATGGGTAGTGTCACAGTGTGACTAGAATTAGCAGAGGGAAACAATTCATTGTGGTGCCCTCTAGGTGCTCATGGGTACACACTAGACCAGTACTAGTGTTTAAAATTATTTTATATTACTGTATTAAAATACATAATAAAATTTGTGAAAATTGACATAATCTGAATTGATAATGACATTTTATCTCCTGAATTCATGTTAATAGATATCAGTATCTTTAAACCAAGGTACTGATGAAGAAAACATAGAATGACTTTTTGGGTTACTATCACACTCAACATCTATAGATCAAAAACCAATAAAATAATTAATACAAAACTCAGAGTTTAATTATTTTAAGCAAAATATCATCAAATTAAGCTAACAAAATAGCAGTCTCAGCATACTTTTCAAGGAAATTTCTACAACATATTTCCAATTCTTTGACATATTTTATGCAATTCATTGTAGGACTCTTTCTTTTTTTATTCATTTTTCATGGTTTGCTAGAAGTGATGTTTGTCCTTTATTTATCTTTCAAATTACTAAATTTTCTATCTCCTGTGACAATCTCCATTATTTTACATTATAACCATTGTTCTATGTATGTCTCTTACAATGCAATTCATGGAAAAGAGCTTAACTTGTAAAATCTAGCAAGTTTCAGATGAATAAAAATTCAGTACATGAAAGTTCATGAGAATTCCCCTATAAACATATAATTTAATATTCTGATTTTGAGAAACACTTTCATCCCTCTCAGTTAGGAAGCTGTGCTAAAAGAAAAACACAGAAGCACCCAAACAGGATTAGGAAGCAAGTGACTAAAACACTCAACAGTGAATTGGCTTAGGTCACAACTAGTACATTTGTGAGTAGTTTATGTTTCAACAAGGTATTATTTATGTCTAAATCTTGTCTCATGGCTTTTAAAAGAACAAAATCTAAGAAAAACATGCTTGAAAGCTTCCTTCACCTGCTGGTTCCTTAGAGTGTAAATGAAAGGGTTTAGCAAAGGGGCCACAGAAGTGTTGAGCACAGCTACACCTTTATTTAAAGTGACCCTTTCCTTGGCTGATGTTTTAAGATACATGAAGATACAACTCCCATAAGTAATGGAGACAACAACCATGTGTGAGGAGCAGGTGGAAAAGGCCTTTCTCCGTTGTTGAGCTGAAGGGAACTTGAGGATGGTTTTGATGATGAGTGTGTAGGAGAGGATCACTAAGATCAAGGTGATGACCAGTGTCATCAGAGCCAAGGCAAAAGCCATCAATTCTATTAAACTTGTGTCTGTGCAAGACAGCTGAAGGACAGAAGTGTCACAAAAGAAGTGATCGACAGTTTTGGAAGCACAGAAATCCAGTTTGAGTCCCAAGAGCAAAGGGGGGAAGATGACTAAGAACCCAGTCACCCAGGAGCTGATGACCAGCAGGTGACATGCTTTGCTGTTCATGATGATGGGGTAGTGCAGTGGTCTGCAGATGGCAACATAGCGGTCATAGGACATGGCAGCCAGAAGGTAGAACTCTGTGGCCCCTAGTAGAAAAAAGAAGAATAATTGAGCTACACAAGCATTGTACAAAATCATTTTCTCTCCTGAAAGAATGCTCATCAGGAACCTGGGGATGCACACTGTGGTGAATGCAATTTCTAGGAAGGAGAAATTCCGGAGGAAGAAATACATTGGAGTCTTGAGGTGGGGATCCAGCAGGGTGAGGAGGATAATCACTAAGTTCCCCATCAGGCTCAAGATGTAATTGAAAAACAGAAACAGGAATATCAGAATTTGTAGCTGAGGGTCATTGGTCAGTCCAAGCAAAATGAACACTATCTCCACAGTTTGGTTCTTCATTTTTCTTGTTTCTTAGCAAATCTATAGAAAATACAAAACTATTATCACACCAGGAAAAATACTTCTTGTTTTTCATCCATTAAAAATTCTGTATAGGTATGTTTAATAAATCCACAGATATTTTTTCAGAAATGAATATTCAAGTCAGTCTTTGAACATGTCCTCTACCACATTCCCATGATTGTCAGACGTCTGAGATTTTTGTGAGGAATCACGTGCAACCCACTTGCCCATTTATGGGTCATTTCTAATCCTTTTAGGCTACATTTGTAATCATCAATGGCTTTCTGTTTTAATTTTCATTCTAAATCCATATTCAAAATTTAATTTTGTTAATAACTCACATTAATTGCCCACTCACTATTAATTTATTTAATATTCTACACAATTTATTTTAATTGCATTTGCCACAGTCACTACCATTTTAGAAATACATGTACTAGAATAGGAAATTTCTAAGAAGGCATGATTATAGAAGATATATTTGATATATTAATGTAGAACAAGCACCTTCTATGCTAAGTGTGATGGTGATTAGGGTGAAGCACTGTGTCATCAGCTAAACCCACAGGAAGTATTGTCTTGCCTGAACGGCTTCCCATTACAGTCTTCTGGTTTACATCAAGTTTGAATGGGAAAAAGAAGTCTATCTGAAAAATAAGTGTGATAATTAGTGTGTGTTAGAGTTAGAAAAGCGATGTTTTAGGTAAGTATTGCAACCACCTCCTGTCATACAGTTGCATGTGTTCGAACAACACATGACTCATATCTTTGGATGGATATAGCTTTGTTTTTAAGCATTCTAAAAAGATTTTTATCCCAGAAGTATAGTTCAAGTTTTTAAATTTATTTGACTAATTAGAAATAATGGAAACACATGAATTGTGAACCAAAAGCTGTGGAGCCCCCAACTGGATCAGGCCCTCTGGATAAGTGAGACAGCTGAATAGCTGAACTGTTTGGGAGGCACCCAGTCTGTGGGACCCAGACCTGTCCTTAGTGCATGAGCTGGCTGTTTGGATCCTGGGGACTGAACCTGCCTGTACTGAATCAACCAGGTTGAATTGAATCCCCAGGGGAGTCTTGTCCCTGGAGGAGATGGAAATGGAGGTGAGGGGCTGGGGGGAAGGAGGGAATGGGGACTGGGGATGGGAGTGGGGAGGACAGGGGAACCCATGGCTGATGTGTAAAATTAAAACACAAATATAATAAATAAAAAGAAGAAGAAGAAGAAAAAAAGAAACCCCACAAAACTTGGACTTTTAAATATTATGAAATAGAACATAATCACTCAGTAGCCACAATCTAAATTTGACATTAAAAACACATCAAAAGCACACCTAGACTAAGTCAATAATCGAATGTTCAATTACTAGTTAATTGCTTTCTGTCTCATGGTTCTGAACCCAGGGCCTTGCACATGCTGAGCAATTAGAAGCAATTATTGGGCTGCAGTACCCTTGTCCCTACTCATAATTTCTTTTGCAGTTTATGATACAGTGTTTCAAATAGTTAAACAAATACACAGGGAACAATTTTAAGATTTTATCCTAGAAATATTGTATCCTTGTAAATATTTCTAAACCTTTTCTTTGATGGCATGTCCCTGATGTGACACTTTCTTCCCAGTACATTTCATTAGTAATTATTTTAATGATGATTCAGGCAGTAGAGACAGTTTATCTGCTTATTAATAAAACTTAAAAACATATAGGATTTAACAAAGAGCCATAATAAATAGAGTGGAAGCAGAGAATTATAAAACTGCCTTTGTATTATAGTCAAGGAAATGTGAAGAAAAAGAAAAATGCATGGAAGCCAAGCAATAAATGATATATGAAATGATAATAGGAAGAATTAAGAGATCAAAACTATATATATAAATGTGTAGATAATAATAAAATGGGGAAACATTACATAATACATGTTAAATGTTTATATTACCAATGCCTACCTCTTTGCTCATTTCTTAAATACTAAGAACATGAATATATTTCTAAGTCAGAAAGGAGAATCTTGAGAAAAAGAAAAGATTACATCCGAAATTTCATGCTTACGTTTGTTGGTGGGACTGCTAATGGGATGAATTTTGGATACATGATGTTCTTATCAAAATAACAATATTGAAATATCAAGTCAACTATCAATTAGTAAATAAAATTCTTGATTCCACTAATAATTATGTCAAAAAATCAGTATTTTAATTATTCTAAACATTGGACAAATGACTTAAAGTATGTAAATATATTCAAGTTTCTGTTTATACCAGATTATCAAAGTAAGAGTGGCTATTTTCAGAAGCCATACTTTTGAAAATTCAGTTCCATAAAAGTTGTTGAAAGAACTTTTAAATATTCTTACAAAAACCAAAGTTACAACAGTTTCTTCTAATAAGATTTAGTTTTCAGGGCTGATCCTTGCTTTAGGAATTCTTTCCCATCCATCTTTAGGTAAAACATTACTGCAGTGTAGTTATTTTCAATCATAACTGTTAAATATTCGTTTAATTTGTCCAACCTCCCCTCCAGAAATTTAGTAAAACATTCAAGGATTTCTTCTTGCTTGGTTGCTTTTGCAATTATAATAAAGTAGTCAAAACAATTTAAAATGGACACCCTAAGATCATCTCTTCTACCTTGAAGATATTAACAAAAATATTCACAATATTTCAACCTTTAATGCATAGATTAATTTTTAAATGCTGACCACATAAAAATACAAAGAACTAAGTCAAATTGAAAATGAGATGCTTTCCCATGGACAATGAATGGCAGGGGTCTTTAGACAATATTCTAGACAGATGGACCTGAGTAAATCAAAGAACAATAATAGTTCAAACATGTTTTCTTTGAAAATTATACACGGGTTTCCCATCAAGTGTCATCTTTTAAGTTATAAAACTGTTGGATGGGGAATAACATGTTCCTGTTTACACAGGTCATCTCAATAACAATGCTGAATCAAATGCACAATCATGTAATGGAATTCCATCCTACCAAGCTATGGCTTGGCCTATCTCAAGAATCACATTACCATGTATTCCTATGGTGGAAAAAAATAACATATGAAATAAAATAACACAAGCTCAGAAATGTAATTATATTCATTAGATGAAATGTTACAGAATACTTAAAATAACACCTTCATTTTAGATAATGATTGTATTGATTACTAATATTTCCCCACTATCTACAAGTCAAATGTGAATGGTAAAAGCACTAACCCTTTGATTGTTCTGCAGCTTTGTCAGTAAGGTGCATATGCAGATTTGAGCACCTCATTCTACCTCAAAATACACAACCAAGCAAATGCTCTTTTATATTTATTATTTTTAATCAATTTATCCAATTTTGATATGAAAATAAACCCCATCACCCTCTGTCCTACAGTTCAATGCAGTTCACCTGTGAGATGTTATAAACCTTACTTAATGTGACATACAGTACTATATAAAAATTTACTGTCTTAAGAGACCATGGTGGATTTACTTCCTAGTGTCCTACAGGAAAATCTCACAAGAATGAAGAGTCCTCAGGGTAACTGAGATCCAAGAGCATCATTTCCTAAGGGGCTGCCAGTATGATACAGAAGTGCTTAAAATAAAATAAAAAAACCAGACCTTTATATGTCTGTGTATATGTGTTCATGTGTATAAACTCTCCACAATTCTTTTACTACTCTTAATATTGCATCCAGAATATTGTTATGGATCGTTAGATCGTTACAATACCCGCATGCTTATCATAAACCCATGTTTTGAAATCACTGTTACATAATTCTGTGTTTATTTCAATATGATATGAAAGATGAAAATATAAGATGAAAAAGATAACACCTGTTTTAGTCACATTGATCTTAAAGGAAACATGTTGCCCTACAAACATATGGTGTCCCGTGGTTTATTTGCATAATACTATATCCTGTGAAACAAACTACAACAGTTTAAGGAGATATTTCAATTTATTTACAGATGTACCATTTATTCCTTCTTTGTGGATATGTATTATAGTTCATTTAATCACTTCTATAAGACAGCTTAGGGCTTTTCCTTAATTCAACATTATGGCAATGAATAAAATTTTTGGAAAGTGTTTCATTTTTTACTTTTTGTTTTTTTTTTGTTTTTTTTTTTTTTTGAGACAAGCTTTCTCTGTGTAGTTTTGGTACCTGTCCTGGATCTCACTCTGTAGTCCAGACTGGTCTCAAACTCATAGAGATCCACCTAGCTTTGCCTCCCGAATGCTGGGATTAAAGGCATGCACCACCACTGCCTGGTGGGAAATTGTTTTTATAAACATACATTTCATAATGTTGAATGTTATAACTTTAGACCTTAGGAATAAGTTCTTTAAGCTGGGATTGCTCATTCAAAATAAACACTACATTTATTTGTTTACAGTCTCTAATTTGTTTTCTACATGGATTTGTTCATTTCCAAGAACAATGCATTATTCATATTCTTAACATCACAACAAACAGAGTGGGCTTGTATCATTTTTAAAAATGTATCAATTGCAGTGATAATTGAGAATTTCTTCATGTTTAAAAGTGTCTTTAATTTTTGAGATTATAATATAATTACATAATTGCCCCCTTCCCTTCCCTCTGTATAATTCCTCCCATATATGTATTCTTGATCCTTTCAAATTCATGGCCTCTCTTTTCATTAAATGTTGTTACATACATATTATCATAGGCATATACATACATGTTTCTAAATACACCCTGCTCGGTCTGTATAATGTTACATATATGTATGTTTTCAAGGCTGACCATTTAGTAGTGTATAAATAATTGTGTGTGCTTTCCTGGGGAAAACTATTCCTCCTGCTTTCAGCATTCTTTAGTTACCCATAATTCTTTATATGGGGTTGAGGCCTCTTGGACATCCCCCAGTCCACAACAGCATATGTATTATTGTTGTCCTTGCTTAGCTCATGTTAGTGAGACATGGGTGTAGCTTTTGATGTAACTAGGAGACAGTCTTACAAGATCCTGTGGTTCTTAAAATCTTTCTGACCCTATCTATAACTATATCCCCTAAGCCTTAGGTGAGGGAGAAGTTCCTTAGATGGATCCATTGAGACTGGGCTCTAGGATTCTGTCTTTTGATTTGTTGTGGTTTTCTGTGCAGTTCTAAATTTGTTGAAAATAGAAATTTCCTTAATAAACTGTGAAGACCACACTTAGTTTTATCCAGCTATGATGCCTATGAACTACAGCAATATATAACAAAACAAATGACCCTAAGGATGCGATAGAGGTATACATAACTTGTCAGTAATCAAAAATGCTCAAATTGGACTTCAGATATGCTCAACTGGAAAGAAACCGTGTCTAGTACTGGAAAACTGGTCAACTTCTCAGGGCTAGGGAAGTCATGGATCAAGGAGGAGAACCATGACTGCCACTGCATTCTAAATATTTGTTATTTTACATTTCATTTCCCCAATTATGTGTGAGTCGAACATATTTAAATAGAAAAGGCTATTCTTGTGTCTACATGTTTTAATTACTTCTTGTCTATGTTTCTTATTAGTATTTCAATCACATATTTTTACACTTCCATATATGCCAGCAATGTTAACATTCCATCTATTATTTATTCTTTCTTTTCCTAAGCCAATGAGTTCAAGGCTATTCCCCACTTTTAGTTTTATCAGATTTAGTGTATCTGGTTTAAAGTTGAGGGTTTTGATCCATTTGAAATAGAGTTAGGGAGCCCTTAACTTTCTTGTAGGAGGGAATGAGGGGTGGGGAGAGGGATGAAGGGATGGGGAGAGGGATGAAGGGGTGGGAGGAGGGAAGAGGGGAATCTGTGAATGGTACATAAAATGAATGATAAAATTTCTTAATAAATAAAAAAAGAAATAGAGTTTTGTGAAGAGTGATATTGGGATAAGTTGGGGAAGGAAGTTTAGTGAAGATCTTTGTGATCTGTTCAGGATGGGGGTCAGAGAGGAAAGGGAGAGCACTACAGGTCTCCTGCTACAGAGCTGGAATGAGAGGAGGGTGATTGGATCTCATGAGAAGCAGGAGGGCTCTGGGTCCACCGCCAGCTGACTTGCTGTTTTGGGATGGCTGACTCTGGTTAGCAGGGGTGCCAGCTGGAGCTGGGGGTCTGGGAAGAGCAACAAGTGGGAGGAGGAAGGCTAGAAATGGAAGATGTGTGAGATCCACAGGGGATGGGACCAGGAAGACAGGGAAGGCTGCCTCTGATGTTCTGCTGAAGAGCTGGGGCTGATATGGAGGACTGGGTCTGGGAAAACAGAGAGAAAGGTCTGCAGGTGGCAGCCTACCTGGTTGGAGGTCACATATTGGAACTCATTACAAAAAATGTAAACAAACTGAGTCCTGATTTCCAGCTGAGTTGGGTCCAAAAAGGAGCAACAGAATGTGGAATATGCTCTATTCAGAATTTTCAATCTTACTCTCTACAGAAAATTTCCTAAGCTTCTCTGCCCTGAGAATGGGATTCCTAGGATATGATGGAACTGTGTTTTGGGGTTTTTTTGTTTTGTTTTTTGTATGAATTGTTTGTTATCTGGCAGATGTTATTTTTCCATAAAGGCATACTGGAAAGACAGAGTCATTCTCAGCCTGAGGGTTGTTCATACTCTTACTCCAGTTGAAGTAAATCATTCATTCTTGTGGGTTGGTTGCTCAGGGAAAACTGTTGAGACAAAGGAAGAAAAGTTGTCTACCACAAGAGCACAGTGGCTACACTGATACAGAAGATCAGAACAGATTCATGGAGAAGCATGGGAAACTGAAGCATGTACATTGGAGACAGCTAAGGGCAGACATACACTGCCAAGTGTACTGTTCTTTTCCTATGAGAGTCCAGAAAGGCGAGACTAATGAAAAATCATCAAAGACCCCAGATGGTGACGGGTAGTGTCACAGCGTGACTAGAATAAGCAGAGGGAAACAATTCATTGTGGTGCCCTCTAGGTGCTCATGGGTACATACTAGACCAGTACTAGTGTTTAAAATTATTTTATATTACTGTATTAAAATACATAATAAAATTTGTGAAAATTGACATAATCTGAATTGATAATGACATTTTATCTCCTGATTTTAGTTTAATAGACAGAAATAGCCTCAAACCAAGGTGAAGAACACATAAAATGACTTTTTTGGTTTACCATCACCCTCAATATCTACAAATCATGAACCAGAAAAATAATTAGTACAAAACTCAGAGATTAATTATTTTAAGCAAAATATCATCAAATTAAGCTAACAAAATAACACACTCTCAACATACTTTTCCAGGGAAATTTTTACAACAGATTTCCAATTCTTTGATGTATTTTATACCATTCATGATAGGAATCTACATTTTCCTTATTTATTTATCAGGGTTTGCTGGAAGTGGTTTCCTCCTTTATCTTTCAAATTAATAAATTTGTTCTTTATTTTTTTCTTTTTTCTCTCTTTTTTTTTTTGGTTTCACTACACAGGGTTTCTGTGTGTAGCTTTGTGTCTTTCCTGGAGCAAACTCTATAGCCAAGGCTGGCCTCGAACTCACAGATATCAACTGGGATCTGCCTCTGGAGTGCTGGGATTAAAGGCATGTGCCACCACCACATGGCTCAAATTACTAAATTTTCTATGTGCTGTGACAATCCCAAACATGTTACATTGTAACCATAATTATATCTGTGTCTTTTACAGTGTAGTCTCTGCAAAAAAAGCTTAACTTGTAAAATGGCTTAGGTCACAACTAATACATTTGCGAGTAATTCATGTTTCAACAAGGTATTATTTATGTCTAAATCTTGTCTCATGGCTTTTAAAAGAACAAAATCTAAGAAAAACATGCTTGAAAGCTTCCTTCACCTGCTGGTTCCTTAGAGTGTAAATGAAAGGGTTTAGCAAAGGGGCCACAGAAGTGTTGAGCACAGCTACACCTTTATTTAAAGTGACCCTTTCCTTGGCTGATGTTTTCATGTACATGAAGATACAACTTCCATAAGTAATGGAGACAACAACCATGTGTGAGGAGCAGGTGGAAAAGGCCTTTTTCCGTTGTTGAGCTGAAGGGAACTTGAGGATGGTTTTGATGATGAATGTGTAGGAGAGGATCACTAAGATCAAGGTGATGACCAATGTCATCACGGCCAAGATAAAAGCCATCAATTCTATTAAACTTGTGTCTGTGCAAGACAGCTGAAGGACAGAAGTGTCACATACAAAGTGATCGACAGTTTTGGAAGCACAAAAATCCAGCTTGAGTCCCAAGAGCAAAGGGGGGAAGATGACTAAGAACCCAGTCACCCAGGAGCTGATCACTAGTAGGTGACACACTTTGTTGTTCATGATGATGGGGTAATGCAGTGGTCTGCAGATGGCAACATAGCGGTCATAGGACATGGCAGCCAGAAGGTAGAACTCTGTGGTCCCTAGTAGGAAAAAGAAGAATAATTGAGCTGCACAAGCATTGTACAAAATCATTTTCTCTCCTGAGAGAATGCTCATCAGGAACCTGGGGATGCACACTGTGGTGAATGCAATTTCTAGGAAGGAGAAATTCCGGAGGAAGAAATACATTGGAGTCTTGAGGTGGGGATTCAGCAGGGTGAGGAGGATAATCACTAAGTTCCCCATCAGGCTCAAGATGTAATTGAAAAACAGAAAGAGGAATATCAGAATTTGTAGCTGAGGATCATCCGTCAGTCCAAGTAAAATGAACACTATCTCCACAGTTTGGTTCTTCATTTTTCTTGTTTCTTAGCAAATCTATAGAAAATACAAAACTAATATCACACCAAGAAAAATACTTTTTTCTTTTCATCCATTAAATATTATGATGTATCCATATATTTAATAAATGCACAGATATTTTCAGAAATCAACATTCAAGTCACTCTTTGAAATGTGCTCTAACACATTCCAGTGATTGTCAGAGCTCTAAGATTTTTGTGAGGGGTCATGTACAGCCTACTTGCCCATTTATGGGTCATTTCAAATGCTTGTATGCTTCAATTGTATTCGCCTGTTGCTCTCTGTTCAAATTTTCATTCTAAATCCATATTCAAAATTTAATTTTGTTAATATCTCACATTAATTGTCAACTCACAATTAATTGATTTAATATTCTACAGAAATTATTTAATTTGCATTGGCCACAGTCACTACCATTTTAGAAAGACCTGTACTAGAATAGGAAATTTCTAAGAAGGCATGATTATAGAAGAGATATTTCACATATTAATGTAAAACAAGCAAGCACCTTCTATGCTAAGTATGATGGTGATTAGGCTGAAGCATTGGCTAGCACAAGTCTCAAGGCTGTGTCATCAGCTAAACCCACAAGAAGCACTGTCTCTCCTGAATGGCTTCCTATTACAGTCTTCTGGGTTACATCAAGTCTGAATGGGAAAAAGAGGTCTATGTGAAAAAATAATGTGTGTTTGAGTTAGAAAAGTGATGTTTCAGATAAGTATTGCAAACACCTCCTGTCTTACAGTTGCATATGTTTGGACAACACATGACTCATCAATATCTTTGGATGGATATAGCATTTTTAAGCATTTTAAAAAGATTTTTATCCCACATGTATAGTTCTAGTTCTTTAATTTGTTTGAATAAGTAGAAAACCCATTTGAACTTTTAAATACTATGAAATAGAGCCAAATCACTCAGTAGTAGCAATCTAAATTTGGCAAGTAAAAGACACACACATATATATATATATACCTAGCGTAAGTCAATAATCAGAATGCTCAATGTATTTGTTAGGTGCTTTTTGTCTCAGGCTTCTGAATCCAGGGTCTTGCTCATGCTGAGCAATTCTAAGCAATTATTGGACTATAGTGCTCTTGTCCCAACTTATAATTTCTTTTGTAGGTTTTGATATAGTGTTTCAGATAGTTAATAGAAACACACAGGGAATGATTTTAATATTATATCCTAAAAGTATATTGTAACTTTTGAATATTTCTAATGATTTTCTTTGATGGCATGTCCCTGAGGTGCCACTTACTTCACAGTACATTTTATTAGTAATTATTTTAATGATGATTCAGGCAGTAGAAATAGTTGATCTGCTTATTAATAAAACTTAAAAAAACATATAGGATTTAACACAGAGCCAACATAAATACAGTGGAAGCAGAGAAATATAAAACTGCCTTTGTGTTATGGTTAAGGAAATGTAAAGAAAAAGAAAAATGTTTCTATTACTAATACCTACCTCTTTGTTCATTTCTTAAATTATAAGAGCATGAATATATTTTTAAGTTAGAAAATGAGACTCTCAATAAAATAAGAGATTACATGAGAAAATTCATTTCACAGTTGTTGGAGGTACTGCTAATGAGATGAATTCTGGATATATGGATGTCCTTATCAAAATAATAACATTGACATATCAGCTCAACTATCAATTATTAAAAACTAATTATTAAGTATATAAAAATCAGTATTTTAATTATTCTATAGATGGGACAAAGGACTTTAAATAAAGAAATGTTCAAGTTTGTGTTTATACCAAAAGATCAAAGTAAGAGTGACTACTTTCAGAAGTCATAGCTTTGAAAATTCAGTTACATAAAGTTTTTGAATGAACTTTTAATATCTTATTAAAAGCTAAGTTACAATTGTTTCTTCTAATAAGATCTAGTTTTCAAGGCTGATCCTTGCTTTAGGAACTCTTTCCCATCTGTCTTTATATAAAATGTTACTGCAGTGTAGTTACTTTCAAGCATAGTTCCTAAATGTTTAATAAATTTATGCAAAAAACAAACCAGAGGTTTAGTAAAACATTCAAGGAAAACCTCTTTCTTGATTGCTTTTGCTATTACAATAAAGTCAAATCAATTTAAAATGGACACCCTAAGATCTTATCTTCTATCTTGAAGATATTAACAAAACTCTTTCCAATCTTTCAACCTTAAATGCATAAATTAATTTTTGTATGCTGAACACATAACAATACAAAGAACTAAATCAAATTTGAAAATGAGATACTTTCCCATTGACAGTAGACAAATAGACCTGAGTAAATCAAAGAACAATAATAGTTCAAACATATTTTCTTTGGAAATAATACATGGATTTCCCCTCACCTGTCATGTCTTTTAAGTCATAAAATTGTTGGATGAAGAAAAAAATGTTCCTTTTTACACATGTCATATCAATGACAACACTGAATCAAATGCACAATCATGTGATGGAATTCCATCCCACCAAGCTGCAGATTTGTCCTACCTCAACAATCACATTACCACGTATTCTTATGGTAAAAAAAATAACGTACAGAATAAAATAACACAAGCTAAGAAATGCAATTATGTTGATTAGATGAAATGTTACAGAATATTTTAAAAATAAAAACTTTCATTTTAGATAATAATTGTATTGATTACTAATATTTCACCACTATCTTCAAGTCAAATGTGAATGGTAAAAGCACTAACCTTTGACTGTTCTGCAGATTTGTCAGTAAGGTGCATGTGCAGATTTGAGCAAGCTTTTTGCACATGACCCGACCCATCACCCTTGTGTTCAGAGAGCATTGATGATCCCTCTCCTCCCCTGGCACCTCATTCTACCTCAGAATACATGATTTAGCAAATGCTTTTTCATATTTACTATTCCTAATCAATTTATCCAATTTTGATATAAAATAAACCACATCACCCTCTGTTCTACAGTCCAATGCAGTTCACCTGTGAGATGTTATAAACCTTACTTAATGTGACATACAGTACTATATAAAAATTTACTGTCTTAAGAGACCATGGTGGATTTACTTCCTAGTGTCCTACAGGAAAAATCTCACAAGAATGAAGAGTCCTGAGGGCACCTGAGATCCATGAACATCATTTCCTGAGGGATTTCAAATTGTTTGATACAGAAGTACTTTTTATAAAAACAGACCTATGTATGTGTGTGCATGTGTATATACTCCCCACACTTCTTTTACTACACTTAATATTGCTTCCAGAATGTTGCTAATAGATTACAACATTTGAATGCTTATCATAAACCCATGTTTTGAAATCACTGTTACACAATTCTGAGTTTATTTTAATATGATATGAAAGATGAAAATATAAGATGGAAAAGATAAGTCTGTTTTAGTCACATTGACCTTAAGAGAAATGTGTTACCCTACCAACATATGGGTTCCTCTTGGTTTATTTGCATAATACTGTATCCTGTCAAACACACAACAGTTTAAGGAGTAATTTTAAATTTGGTTACAGCTGTACCATGTAGTCCTTCTTTGTGAGCATGTATTAAAGTTCATTTAATCACTTCTATATGATAACTACAATGGCTTTTTCTTAATTTAACATTATGGCAATGAATAAAATTATTGGAACTTGTTTTTATAAATGTAATTTTCATAATGTTGAAGTTTCCTTAAGCTGGGATTGCTCATTCAAAATAAACACTACATTTATTTGTTCATTACCTCAAATTTCTTTTCTACTTGGATTTGTTCAGTTCCCAAGAACAATGTATTATTCATATTTCTCAACATCACAATAAGCAGAGTGAGCTTTTATTATTTAAAAAAAGTATGCATTGCAATGATCATTGAGAATCATTTTAGCTTTTAAAATTTCTTTAATTTTTGAAATTATAATATAATTACTTAATTGCCCCCCCTTATTTCTCTGTGTAAATCATTTCATGTAACTGTTCTTAATCTTTTAAAATTCATGGCCTCTTTTTTTCATTGACTATTGTTACATGCATATTACTATAGGCATATACATTATGTTTATAAGTACAACCTGCTCAGTCTGTATAATGTTACTTATATGCATGTTTTCAAGGCTGACCACTTGGTAGTGTATAAATAATTGTGTGTAATTCCCTGGGGAAGACTATTCCTCCCATCTTTAGAATTCCTTAGTTGCTCATAGTTCTTTTTCTAGGGTTGAGGCTTCTTGAGCATTCCCCATTCCAAAATCTATTTTGTTGTCCTTGCTAAACTCATGTTTAGTCAGTCATGTTGGTAGACATGGGTGTAGCTTTTGACATAACTGGTAGACAGTCTTACAGGAAACTCCCTGATCCTCTGGCTCTTAAAATCATTCTGCCCCTATCTCCAACAATATTCCCTAAGTGTTAGGTGAGGGAGTAGTTCTGTAGAATTTCCATTGGATTTCCCCAGTTATGTGTGGGTTGAACATATTTAAATAGAAAAAGGCTTATTGTGGGTCTGCATGTTTATAATTACTTCTTGTCTATGTTTCTTATCAGTCTTTCACTCACATATCTTTACACTTTCGTATATGCCAACAGTATTAACTTTCTATCTGTAATTTATTATATATTTCCCACTTTTTATTTATTATATTTGTGTTTTAATTTTAAACATCAGCCATGGGTTCCCCTGTCCCACAGTGACTCATGATGTTGATCATAATGATACTGCATGTGTGATATAAAAAACTATTCATTTTTATGTAGTCAAAACTGTGTTGGTTTTCCTGCTTGAATGTGAGTAGTTAGAAGTATTTTCCTCATATTTGACTATTGATGGAATTTACTTGTTTTTTCTTTTTCAAAAAAAGATGTAGTGTTTCATATGCAAGTGTGTCTATACTCCAGAGAAGAGGGCATCAGATTCCACGGAACTGTAGTTACAGATGTTTGTGAGCCACCATGATGGTTCAGGAAATTGAACTCAAGACATCTGGAAGAGTAGCCAGTGTTCATAATTACAGAGCCATCATCTCTCCATCCCCACTTTTTCTTTTTATACTGTTAAGTTCCCACACACACTTTAGTTTCTCAACCTACAGTCAATTATAAAATAAGTAATATAAGTACAATTTATCTCTTTTTAAAATTGCTTACTGTTTCTCTTAATAGATTTAGTTTAAAATCCATTTTTATTCCTCCAATTTTGAAATGTGTCATTGTGTAGAATTCCATTTGTCCTGGACCCCACTTACAGAATTTCAGTTTTGTTTCCATTGGCTTGGCTATTCATGCTCTTTAGCCTGCTGTGCTCAACGTGGACATGATGCCATCCCTGATGATTACAGATCTTCTTTTCAGCCTTTCCCTATAATACTTATAAAATATCTTTCCAAAGGTGGTGATATCTCAAAAAGGTCAATTACAGGAAAGAAGTATGACTGCAACCAAGCTTTTAAAAAAGAAAATTGCTTTTGTATTGCAAATAATGGTTATTTGTCCCTTTATCATTTAGAGTACATGAAATATTTGTTCAAACATTTAAAGTTGCTTGCTTGACAAAAATTATAATGTATAAGAGCATATGCAATTTATCTAAAAGAGGAGAAATTTCAGATAAAAGTCAGAAGTCAAAGATAAAAACTAATTTCAGAGTCCATATAACCAAAGGTTCATAAGACTATACTAGGAAATTTTATATTAAAATGTCTAAATTTTTAGAGTGAAAAAAATATTTAAATACACATAAGTGACCAAGAGGGAATAAGTACTCTATTTTTCATTTTTATTTTAATTCATTCTTTATAAATTTCATATATGTATACAATGTATCTTGATCATATCCATCCCTCAATCCTCCATAACTTCCCAAATCCTCCATCACATTTCCCTTCTTTTTCAAGTATTTATTTATTCATTTCTTGAGTGTGGTTCTGTTTTCTTTTATTGGAAATAGATTTTTTTTCTGACCTACTATGTTCTGATTATGGTTTCCCTGCCTTTACTCCTCCAAGTTCTTCCCAAACTCCCCTTCCATCCATAGCGACCCTACTCTATTATGAATCTCATTAGAAAACAAACAGCATTCCAACAGTTAATAAAATGAAATTATAAATAAGATAAAATTTAACATATAAGAAGCAGATAAATCCAACAGAAGAAAAAGACACTAAGAAAAACAAAACACAAGAAACATAATATGCAGACCCACTAATTACCACATTCAAGAACCTTATTTAAACACTAATTCAGAAGCCAAAATATATACACAAAGGACCTATCAGATGAAAAGAGAAAAGAAAAACAAACAAAAATAAAAAATAAATTTAAATTGAAAGAAAATGCCCTAACAGGCCATTGTGAGACAAGGAAATTTCTTTTTTTTTAAATTTTACAATTAATTTAATTTTACATATCAGCCACGGATTCCCCTATCCTCCCTCCTCCTGCCCCCTCCCCTAGTCTACCCCTCAACCCCACCTTCTCCAGGGCAAGGAGTCCCCTGGGGATCCAGTTCAGCCTGGGAGATTCAGTCAAGTTGGGTCCAGTCCCCTCCTCCCTTCACCCAGGCTGAGCAAAGTGTCCTAGCATATGCCCCAGGCTCCAAAAGGCCAGCTCATGCACTAAGGACAGTTCCCAGTCCCACTGCCTAGGGGCCTTCCAAACAGTTCAAGCTAAACATCTGTCTCACTTATCCAGAGGGCCTGATCCAGTTGGGGGCTCCTCAGCTATTGGTTCATAGTTCATGTGTTTTCACTAGTTTGGCTATTTGTTCCTGTGCTTTTTCCAATCATGGTCTCAACATCTCTTGCTCATACAATCCCTCCTCTCTCTCGCTGATTCTACTACTGGACCTCCTGCATCAGTCATTGAATGAGAGTTCTATCATGACAGTTAGGGTGTTCGTCCATCCGATCACCAGAGTAGGACAGTTCTGGCTTTCTCTATTGTGGAGGTATCTTTGTGGATTTCTGGGAGGCTGGAGAGATGGCTCAGTTGTTAAGAGCACTGACTGCTCTTCCAGAGGTCCTGAGTTCAATTCCCAGCAACTACTTGGTGGTTCACAACCATCTATAATAGGATCTGATGCCCTCTTCTGGTATGCATGTGTACATGCAGATAGAGCACTCATATACCCCACATCTGACAGAGGGCTGATATCCAGAATATATAAAGAACTCCAGAAATTAGACATCAAAATGCCCAACAGTCCAATTAAGAAATGGGCTATAGAACTAAACAGAGAATTCTCAACAGAGGAAGTTCAAATGGCTGAAAGACATTTAAGGAATTGCTCAACATCCCTAATTATCCAGGAAATGCAAATCAAAATGACTCTGAGATACCACCTTACACCTGTCAGAATGACTAAGATCAAAAACAAGGAAGTCAGCTTATGATGGAGAGGATGTGGAGCAAGGGGAACTCTCCTCCACTGCTGGTGGGAATGCAAGCTTGTACAGCCACTTTGGAACTCAATATGGCACTTCCTTAGAAAATTGGGAATCCATCTCCCCCAAGACCCAGCTGTAGCACTCTTGGGCATATACCCAAGGAATGCTCAATCATACCACAAGGGCATTTGCTCAGCTATGTTCATATCAGCATTGTTTGTAATAGCCAGAACCTGGAAACAACCTAGATGCCCTTCAACTGAAGAACGGATAAAGAAAACATGGTACATATACACAATGGAGTACTACTCAGCAGAGAAAAACAATGACATCATATACAAAATAGAAATAAATGAAACCCCAAAAGGAAATTGAGTGGCTGTAGAGATATCTCAGGGGTTAAGAGCGCTGACAAGGAAACATCTAAGATGCCCTTCAGTTCTTTATCTGTTGGCTATGTACTACTGGGAATGTAACCTACTATTTATGAGTAGTTTGTTTCCCCATTGGGACTCCCTTGGAGAAAATTAAGTAGTCATTTCCAAGTGATTACCAACTGGAGATTGCTTCTGGCTTCATATCTTTTTTTTTTCAGCTCTAGGATCCCAACTGGTGGAGATCCCTGTAGGCCCTGTACATGCATGCTGTCTCAGTCTCTGTGAGTTCATATGTGCATCAGTCATGTTGACTGAGAGGTCATTCTTCTCTTGGTGTCCCTTACACTCTTTCTACATCATCTTCTTTAAGTTTTCCTGACCCCTGAGTGTGGATATTTGATGGAGAAATCCCATTTACATCTGAGTGTTCCAAGATCTCTCACTTTCTGCATAACATTTGGCTGTGGGTCTGTGTATTTGTTACCATTTGCTGCAGTAGGAAGCTTCTCTGATGATAGCTGAATAAGTCACTTATTTTTGAGTATAGCAGAATATCATCAGGAGTCATTTTATTTCTATGTGCTTTTTGCCTTTTTTTAAAGAACAGTAGTATTTTGTTTCTCCTAAGACTCTGGGGTGTCTAATGTCAGGTTATTGGTAACACAAGCAGTATCAAGTGTGGGTTCCACTTCATGTAATGGGCTTCAGTCAAATAAAATATCAATTGGGTATCCCCACAAGATTTTTGCAACCATTCCTCTAGCATATCTTGCAGGCAGGACACTGTTGGAACCCCTGAAAAGCCCATGCTCTTGCAAGGGTGTCTTAATTAGTGTTTCTAGTGTTGCAATGAAACACTATGTCCACATAGTAAGTTGGGGAGGAAAGGATTTATTAGGCTTACACTTCAGCATTGCTGTTCATCACTGTAGGAAGTCAGGAAAGGAACTCAAACAGGGCAGAATCCTGGAAACAGGACCTGATGCAGAGGCCATGGAGGGGAGCTACTTACTGTCTTGCTTACCCTGGCCTGCTCAGCCCACCTTCTTATAGAACCCAGGACCAGCAGCCCAAGGATGATACCACACACCATGGGATGCTTTTTCCTCATTGATCACTAAATGAGAAAATGTCTTACAGCTGGACCTCAAGGAGATCCTTCCTCTGATGACTCTAGCTTGTGTCAAGTTGACACACAAAACCACCCAGTACAAATGCTGCTGATTGCTGGAGAGCATGCAAAGAGATACCATTATAAATGAAGATATAATGGGAATAAGTAGAAACAGGGTGCTAGGGAAGTTCCCAAGAATCCATAATGATGACCCCACCTTAGACTACTAGCAATTGTCAAGAGAATGTCTGAACTGGCCTACTCAAGTAATCAGTGTGGTTATATTGTGTTCCCCAAAATATTGTGCACCCTAATAAACTTATCTGGGGTCAGAGAACAGAACAGCCACTAGACAGACATAGAGGCCAGAAAATGTTGGCATATACACCTTTAATCCTAGCATTTAAAAGGCAGAGATCTGTCTGGATCTCTGTGAGATCAAGGCCACACTGGAAACAGCCATGCATAGTGACACATGGCTTTAATCCCAGGAAGTGAGGGCAGGAAGGAGAAAGGTATTTAAGGCATGAGGACCAGGAACTAGAGCCTGGTTAAGCTCTTAAGCTTTTGAGTAACAGTTCAGCTGAAATTCATTCTGGATGAAGACTCAGAGGCTTCCAGTCTGAGGAAATAGGATCAGCTGAGAAATAGGCAAAGTGAGGTGGCTGTGGCTTGTTCTGCTTCTCTGATCTTCTAGCATTCACCCCAATACTTGGCTCCAGGTTTGATTTTATTAATAAGACCTTTTAAGATTTGTGCTATGAATCAGAATAGTGAATACCCTGTCATCATAGAGCCTTCATCCAGTGACTGCTGGAAGCAGATGCAGAGATCCATGGCCAGATGCCAGGCAGAACTCCAGGAGTCCAATCGATGAGAGAGAGGAGGTATTCTATGATCAAGGGACATTGAGATCATGATGGGAAAACTTGCAGAGACGGCCAGCCAAACTAGTCGAAATGCATAAACTGTGGACCAATAACTGTGTACTCCACTAGGCCCTCTGGATAGGTGAGACACTTGTTTAGCTTGAACTGTTTAGAGGATCCCCAGGTAGTGGGTATGGATCCATCCCTGGTGCATGAGTGGGCTTTTGGGGGCACAGTACCTATGCACTTGTGCAGCCTTGGTGCAGAGAAGAGGGGCTTAGACCTGCCTCAACTGAATATACCAGGCTTTGCTGATTCCCCATGGGAGATCTTGCCTTAGAGGAGGTGGGAATAGTGAGTCAGTTTGGGGAGAAGGCTGGGGGCAGGAGAGGGAGAAGAGGGGGATCTGTGGTTTGTTTGTAAAAGGAATAGAAAATTCTTAATAATTAAAATAAAACACAGAACAAAAACAAAAACAAACAAACAAACAAACAAACCATACGCTACTGATTTTTCTTCACAACTGATGGTAAGGTCCTATTGCTGAAGAAAACATCTACACAAATCACTGAACATGGAGTGGAGCTGGTGCCTACTAGAGTCTATCCCTACTGATTAGTGTTTATGGTACTGGAAGGTATTTTTCACTAAACCAAAGGAGACTCTCTGGCATCCAACCTTTCTGCAGTTGCGTATAGCTATTGCAAGACTCTTGTTTTGTCCAATTCTGATTTGTTTGTTTGATGTTGTGTCATTCATTTCATTTTATTATTATTCTTTATATGCCAATTTGTTTTCTCAAGAGAAACAGAAAGCAGGTGGCTTCAGATGAGAGGAGAGGTGGGAAGGATCTGACAAAAGTAGGAGGAAAAACTATAATCAAATATATTGCATGAAAAAAAATTTCCTATAAAAGAAAATAGAGACAAAATAAACACTGAAATGTGGAAAGAACAACATAGAAATATTAATATAGATTTATGAAATGTTTTATGAAATAACATACATAGCTGAAAAAGTATTAGTGTTTATTATCATTACTTTTTTGAAATTCTGAAAGCAAAACAAAAATTAACAAGGGTCCCAAGTGGGAAACCAATCTCCTTGGTTCTACTGATTGTAGCTTGGATAACATTGACTTAATATCCAACATCCACAGCATCCACAAGCAAATACATACCATATTTTTCTTTCTGGGTCTGTGATATATCACTCAGGATGATTTTTTTCTAGTTCTAGCCATTCATCTGTGATCTCATGATGTCACTTTTTAATGGCTAAGTAATACCCTATTAGGTAACATACCACATTTTCTTTATCTGTTCTTTGGTGGTGGGACATCTAGTTTGGTTCCAACTTCTGGCCATTATGAATAGAGCAGCAATGGAAATTTTTGAGCAAGTGTCCTTGTGGTAGGGTGAAGTATCTTTTGGATATATGCCAATGTTTACAAAAGTTGGATCTTGTGGTAGATTTCCATCTTCCTGAGGAAATGCCACACTGATTACCATAGTGACAGTACAAGTATGAACTCCCACTAGTTTTGGATGAGTGTTCCCCTTATTCCATATCCTTGCCAGCATTAGCTGTCTTATTGATCTTAGCCATTCTGAATGGGTTTAAGATGAAATCTGAAAGTAGTTTTGATTTGTGTTTTCTAGACAGCTAAGGATGTTGATCATTTCTTTAAATGTTTCTCAGTCATTTAGTGTCCACTTTTAAAAATTCTGTTTAGATTTGTACCCCGTGATTAATTGTTTTTTATCTACTTTTTATAAGTCCTTTATATATATTAGAGATTAGCCCTTTATCAAATATCTATTTGGCAAACATGTTTTTCATCACTATAGAGTTCACTTTGTCCAAAGACGGTGGCTTTTGCCTGGCAGAAGCTTTTCAAATACATGTGGTCCTATTTATTAATTGTTTATCTTTGTGCCTCTGCTAATAGTGTTCTGTCAGAAAATTTCTTCCTGTGCCAATGAGTTCAAGACTATTCTCCACTTTTACTTTTATCAGATTTAGTGTATCTGGTTTAAAATTGAGGGTTTTTATCCATTTAAAGTAGAGTTTGGGAGGCCTTACCTGCTTGTAGAAGGGAATAAAGGGTGGGGAAGGGGTGAAGGGGTGAGAGGAGGGAAGAGGGTGATGTGTGAGTGGTACATAAAATGGTACATAAATAAAAAAAATAGAGTTTTGTGAAGAGTGATATTGGGATAAGTTGGGGAAGGAAGTTTAGTGAAGATCTTTGTGATCTGTTCAGGATGGGGGTCAGAGAGGAAAGGGAGAGCACTACAGGTCTCCTGCTACAGAGCTGGAATGAGAGGAGGGTGATTGGATCTCATGAGAAGTAGGAGGGGTCTGGGTCCACCTTCAGCTGACTTGCTGTCTTGGGATGGCTGACTCTGGTTAGCAGGGGTGCCAGCTGGAGCTGGGGGTCTGGGAAGAGCAACAAGTGGGAGGAGGAAGGCTAGAAGTGGAAGATGTGTGAGATCCACAGGGGATGGGACCAGGAAGACAGGGAAGGCTGCCTCTGATATTCTGCTGAAGAGCTGGGGCTGATATGGGGGACTGTGTCTGGGAAAACAGAGAGAAAGGTCTGTAGGTGGCAGCCTACTTGGTTGGAGGTGACATACTGGAACCCATTGCAAAAAAATGGAAACAACCCGAGTCCATATTTCCAGCTGGTGGGCTGTAAAAGAAGCAAAGGAATGTGGAATGTGCCCTATTTGAAATTTTCAATCTTATTCACCAGAAAAAATTTCATAAGCTTCTCTGCCCTGAGAATGGAACTCCTAAGATGTAATGGAACTGTTTTTTTGGGTTTTTTTTTGTTGTTGTTTGTTTTGTTTTGTTTTTGTTTTTGTTTTTGTTTTTTAATTACGAATTGTGAAGCTAGAGTTTTCTTCAGTCCTACCTGGGCCTGCAGCTGCTGAGACCAAAATAAACACACAGAGGCTTATATTAATAAAAACTTCTAGACCACTAGCTCAAGCCTATCACTGACTACCTCTTATACTTAAATTAACCCATAATTCTTATTTATGTTTAGCCATGTGGCTTGGTACCTTTTCCCAGTTCTGCCTTCACATCTTTCTTCCTCTGTGTCTGGCTGTCAACCCTTGACTTAGCCTTCCTATTCCCAGAATTCTCCTCTCTGCTTGTCCTTCTATACTATACTTCCTGCCTGGGTACTGGCCAATCAGCATTTTATTTTTCAACCAGATCAGAGCAACACATTCACAGCATACAGAGTGATATCCACAGCAGAATTGTTCCTAGCTAGCAAGTGTCCTTTTTATTTTTCTATAAAGGCATACTGGAAAGACAGAGTCTTTTAGAGCCTGAAGGTTGTTCATACTCTTACTCCAACTGAAGTAAATGATTCCTTCTTGTGGATTGGAAAACAGTTGAGACAAAGGAAGAAAAGTTGTTTACCACAAGAGCACAGAGGCCACACTGCTACAGAAGATCAGAGCAGATTTGCTGAGTAGTATGGGAAACTGAAGCATGTAAATTGGAGAAGGCTAAGGGCAGGCATAACCTGTCTGTTCTTTTCCTATGAGAGTCCAGAAAGGGAGACTAATGAAGAATCACCAAAGACCCCAGATGGAGATGGGTTTGGCACAGCATGACTAGAATAAGCAGAGGGAAACAATTCATTTTGGTGTCCAATAGGGGCTCATGAGTACACACTAGTCCAGTACTAGTGTTTAAAATTATTTTATATTACTGTATTAAAATACATAATTAAATTTGTATAAATTGACATAATCTGAATTTATAAAGACATTTTATCTCCTTATTTTAGTTTAATACATAGAAACATCTTTAAACCAAGGTAAGAATGTGGAATACATAGAATGACTTTTTTGGGTACCATCACCCTCAATATCTACAAGTCATAAACCAACAAAACAATTAGTACAAAACTCAAAGTTTAATTATTTTAAGCAAAATATCATCAAATTAAGCTAACAGAATAATATACTCTGAACATACTTTTTCAGAGAAATTTTCAATGGATTTCTTAATCTTTGAGATATATTATGGCATTGATCATAGGCTCTCTATTTTCCTTATTCTTTCAGAGTTTGCTGGAGGTGATGTTTTCTTCTTTAGTTTGTCTTTCAATTACTAAATTTTCTACTTTTTTCCTTTCTTTTTTTTGTTTTTTGATTTTTGACAAAGGGTTTGTGTCTTTCCTGGGACTCACTCTATAGTCCAGGGTGGCCTAGAACCACAGAGATCTGCCTGGCTCTACAACCTGAGTGCTGAGATTAAAGGCATGTGCCACTATGACCTGGCTCAAATTACTAAATTTTCTATCTGCAGTGATAATTCCAAATGTTTTACATTGTAGCCATCATTCTATTCATGTCTCTTATAGTGAGAGTAACCCATGCAAAGATGCCAAACTTGTAAAATATAACAAGTATCAGTTGAATAAACATTCAGTATATGAAAATTCATGAGAATTCCCCAATTAACATATAATATAATATTCTGATTTTGAAAAAGCACTTTCATCCCTCTCAGTTAGGAAGCTGTGCTAAAAGAAAAACTCAGAAGCACTCAGACAGGATTAGGAAACAAGTGACTAAAACACTCAGCAATGGATTGGCTTAGGTCACAACTAGTACATTTGAGAGTAGTTCATGTTTCAACAAGGTATTATTTATGTCTAAATCTTGTCTCATGGTTTTCAAAAGAACAAAATCTAAGAAAAACATGCTTGAAAGCTTCCTTCACCTGCTGGTTCCTTAGAGTGTAAATGAAAGGGTTTAGCAAAGGGACCACAGAAGTGTTGAGGACAGCTACACCTTTATTTAAAGTGACCCTTTCCTTGGCTGATGTTTTCATGTACATGAAGATACAACTTCCATAAGTAATGGAGACAACAACCATGTGTGAGGAGCAGGTGGAAAAGGCCTTTTTCCGTTGCTGAGCTGAAGGGAACTTGAGGATGGTTTTGATGATGAGTGTGTAGGAGAGGATCACTAAGATCAAGGTGATGACCAGTGTCATCACAGCCAAGGCAAAATCCATCAACTCTATTAAACGTGTATCTGTGCAAGAGAGCTGGAGGACAGCACTGTCACATACAAAGTGATCAACAGTTTTGGAAGCACAAAAATCCAGCTTGAGTCCCAAGAGCAAAGGGGGGAAGATGACTAAGAACCCAGTCACCCAGGAGCTGATGACCAGCAGGTGACATGCTTTGCTGTTCATGATGATGGGGTAATGCAGTGGTCTGCAGATGGCAACATAGCGGTCATAGGACATGGCAGCCAGGAGGTAGAACTCTGTGGTCCCTAGCAGAAAAAAGAAGAATAATTGAGCTGCACAAGCATTGTACAAAATCATTTTCTCTCCTGAGAGAATGCTCATCAGGAACCTGGGGATGCACACTGTGGTGAATGCAATTTCTAGGAAGGAGAAATTCCGGAGAAAGAAATACATTGGAGTCTTGAGGTGGGGATCCAGCAGGGTGAGGAGGATGATCACTAAGTTCTCCATCAGGCTCAATATATAATTGAAAAACAAAAACAGGAAAATCAGAATTTGTAGCTGAGGGTCATCCGTCAGTCCAAGCAAAATGAACACTATCTCCACAGTTTGGTTCTTCATTTTTCTTGTTTCTTAGCAAATCTATAGAAAATACAAAACTAATATCACACCAGGAAAAATACTTTTTTCTTTTCATCCATTAAAAATTATGTATCCATATAGTTAATAAATGCACAGATACTTTCAGAAATCAACATTCAAGTCACTCTTTGAAATGTGCTCTAACACATTCCAGTGATTGTCAGAGCTCTAAGATTTTTGTGAGGAGTCATGTACAGCCTACTTGCCCATTTATGGGTCATTTCAAATGCTTGTATGCTTCAATTGTATTCGCCTGTTGCTCTCTGTTCAAATTTTCATTCTAAATCCATATTCAAAATTTAATTTTGTTAATATCTCACATTAATTGTCAACTCACAATTAATTAATTTAATATTCTACAGAAATTATTTAATTTGCATTGGCCACAGTCACTGCCATTTTAGAAATACATGTACTAGAATAGGAAATTTCTAAGAAGGCATGATTATAGAAGAGATATTTCACATATTAATGTAAAACAAGCAAGCACCTTCTATGCTAAGTATGATGGTGATTAGGCTGAAGCAGTGGCTAGCACAAGTCTCAAGGCTGTGTCATCAGCTAAACCCACAAGAAGCACTGTCTCTCCTGAATGGCTTCCTATTACAGTCTTCTGGGTTACATCAAGTCTGAATGGGAAAAAGAGGTCTATGTGAAAAAATAATGTGTGTTTGAGTTAGAAAAGTGATGTTTCAGATAAGTATTGCAAACACCACCTGTCTTACAATTGCATGTATTTGGACAACACATGATTTTTATCTTTGGTTGAATATAGCTTTATTTTAAGCATTCTAAAAAGAATTTTTCAATTGTCTTACTTATTCAGAGGGCCTAATCCACCTGGGGACTCCACAGCCTTTGGTTCATAATTCATGTGCTGACATTTGTTTGGCTATTTGTCCCTGTGCTTTTTCCAATCTAGGTCTCAACAATTCATGCTCTTACAGTCCCTCCTCTTTCTCGACACTTGGACACCTGGAGCTCTACCTAGGGCCTGGCTGAGGTCTCTGCATCCACTTCAGAACCTTGGGTTTACACAGGGACACTTTGCTCAGCCTGGAAGGAGGGGACTGGACCTGCCTGTACTGAATCCACCAGGTTTAAATTAATCCCCATGGGAGTCTTCACCCTGGAGGAGATGGGAATGGAGGGGAAGGGATGAGGGGAAGATGGGGGTGGGGGCAGGAGGTGGGAGGACAGGGGAACCCATGGCTGATGTGTAAAATTAAAACACAAATATAATAATAATAATAAAAGAATTTTTTTATCTCAGAAAAATAGTTCTAGTTCTTTAAATTTTTTTTTGGCTAATTAGAAAACCAACAAAACTTGGACTTTTAAAATTATGAAATAGAGATAAATCAGTCAGTAGGAGCAATCTAAATTTGATATTTAGAAGTACAAATACAAAAACACACCTAGACTAATTCAATAATCAGAATGCTCAACAAAAATGCTTTTTGTCTTGTAGTTCTAAATCAAGGGCCTTGCACATGCTGAGCAATTCTAAGCATTGGGCTAGAGTGTTCTTGTCCAAATTCATAATTTCCTTTGTGGTTTATGATATAGTGTTTCACATAGTTAATAGAAACACACAGAAAATGATTTGAATATTATATTATAAAAATGTATCTTTGTGAATATTTCTTACCCTTTTCTTTGATGGTTTATGTCCCTGGGGTGCCACTTACTTCACAGTACATTTCATTAGTAATTATTTTAATGAGGATATACGCACTAGAGATAGTTGATGTCCTTATTAATAAAACTTAAAAACCTATACAATTTAACAAAGAGGAAACAGAGAAATACAAAACTGCCTTTGTGTTATGATCAATGAAATATAAAGAAAGACAAAATTCATGGAAGCTGAGCAATAAATAATATATGAAATAATAATAGGAAAAATTAAAAGATCAAAACTACATCTGTAAATATGTAGATAATACTAAAATGAGGAAACATTATATATTTTAAAGGTTTGTATTACGAGTGCCTACCACTTTGCAAATTTCTTGTTATAAGAATGTAAATTTAGTTTTTAGTCAGAAAAAGAGAATCTCAAGAAAAAAGAGATTACATTAGATATTTCATGCTGACAGTTGTTGGAGGTACTGCTAATGAGATGAATTCTGGATAAATGTATGTCCTTATCAAAAAAATAATATTGAAATATCAGGTCAACAACCAATTATCAACCACTAATAATCATGTGTGTAAAAATCAGTATTTTAATTATTCTATAGATGTGACAAAGATTTAAATATAATAACTTATTCAAGTTTATGTTTATACGAGAAGATCAAAGTAAGAGTGACTATTTTCAGAAGTCATAGCTTTGAAAATTCAGTTACATAAAAGTTTTTGAATGAACTTTTAAATCTTCTTACTAAAACCAAAGTTACAATTGTTTCTTCTAATAAGATCTCGTTTTCAGGGCTGATCCTTGCTTTAGGAATTCTTTCCCGTCTGTCTTTATATAAAACGTTACTGCAGTGTAGTTACTTTCAAGCATAGTTCCTAAATGTTTAATAAATTTATATAAAAAAAGAAACCAGAGGTAAAGTAAAACATTCAAGGAAAACCTCTTTCTTGGTTGGTTTTGCTATTAAAATAAAATAGTCAAATCAATTTAACATGGACACACTAAGATCTTGTCTTCAATCTTGAAGATATTAACAAAAATATTTCTAATCTTTCAACCTTTAATGAATAAATTAATTTTTAAATGCTGAACACATAAAAATACAAAGAACTAAATCAAATTGGAAAATGAGATACTTTCCCAAGGACAGTGGCAGAAATCTTTAGTCAATATCCTAGATAGATAGACCTGAGTAAATCAAAGAACAGTAATAGTTCCAACATGTTTTCTTTCAAAATAATACATGGATTTCCCTTCATGTGTTATATTTTTTTAAGTCATTAAACTGTTGGATGGAGAATAAAATGTTCCTGTTTACACAGGTCATGTCAATGACAACACTGAATCAAATGCACAATCTTGTAATGAATTCCATCACACCAAGCTACAGATTTGTCCTACCTCAACAGTCACATTACCACGTATACTTATGGTGAAAAAAAAATAACGTATGAAACAAAATGACACAAGCTAAGGAATGCAATTATGTTCATTAGATGAAATGTCACAGAATATTTAAAAAAATAAAACTTTCATTTTAGATAGATTGTATTGATTACTAATATTTCACCACTATCTACAAGTCAAATGTGAATGGTAAAAGCACTAACCCTTTGATTGTTCTGCAGCTTTGTCAGTAAGTTGCATGTGCAGATTTGAGCAAGCATTCTGCACATGACCCAAACCATCACCCTTGTGTTCAGAGAGCATTGATGATCCCTCCCTCTCCTTCCCTAGCACCTCATTCTACCTCAAAATGCACGACTGGGCAAATGCTCTTTTATATTTACTATTTTTAATCAATTTATCCAGTTTTGATATAGAAATAAAGCACATTGCCCTCTGTTCTACAGTTCAATGCAGTTCACCTGTGAGATGTTATAAACCTTACTTAATGTGACATACAGTACTATATAAAAATTTACTGTCTTAAGAGACCATGGTGGATTTACTTCCTAGTGTCCTACAGGAAAATCTCACAAGAATAAAGAGTCCTCAGGGTAACTGAGATCTAAGAGCATCATTTCCTGAGGGACTGACAAATTGTATGATACAGAAGTACTTTTTATAAAAACAGACCTATGTATGTGTGTGCATGTGTATATACTCCTCACACTTCTTTTAATACTCTTAATATTGCTTCCAGAGTATTGCTAACAGATTGCAACAATACTTCAATGTTTATCATGAACCTGTGTTTTAAAATCACTGTTACATAATTATGAGTTTATTTCAATATGATACAAAAGATGAAAATAGAAGATGGAAAAAGATAAGCCTGTTTTAGACACATTGATCTTAAGAGAAATGTGTTACCCTACCAACATTTGGTGTCCTCTTGGTTTATTTGCGTAACACTGTATCCTGTTAAACACACAACAGTTTAAGGAGTCATTTCAAATTTAGTTACAGCTGTACCATGTAGTCCTTTGTTGCATGAATCTTAGATGGTCTTATTAATAAAAATAAACCTGGAGCCAGGTATTGGGGTGAAAGCTGGAAGATCAGAGAAGCAAAACAAGCCACAGCCACCTCACCTTGCCAATTCCTCAGCTGATCCTGTTTCCTCAGACTGGAAGCCTCTGAGTCTGAATGGATCTCAGCTGAACTGCTGCTCAAAAGCCTAAAAGCTTAACCAGCTCTAGTTCCTGGTCCTTATATACCTTTCTGCTTTCTGCCATCACTTCCTGGGGTTAAAGGCATGGGAAACCATGCCTGGTTTTTATCCAGTGTAGCTTTGAAGTCACAGAGATCCAGATGGATCTCTGCCTCTGGAATGTTAGGATTAAAGGCATGTGCTACCACTGCCTAACCTCTATGTTTAATATTATAGTTGTTCTGTTCTCTGACCCCCAGATAAATTCATTGAGGTGCACAATATATCAACTACAGTTCTTCTTTGTGAACATTTATTATAGTTCATTTAATCACTTCTATAAGACAATTACAATGGCTTTCCCTTAACTTAACAATTATGGCAATGTATAAAATTATTGGAACTAGCTTTTATAAATGTAATTTTCATAATATTGAATGTTATAAGTTTAGACTTTTAGAATAAGTTTCTTAAGCTGGGATTGCTCATTCAAAATACTACATTTATTTGTTCACTACCTCAAATTTTTTTTTCTACATGGATTATTCAGCTTCCAAGAACAATGCATTATTCATATTTCTCAACATCACGATAAGCAGAGTGGGCTTTTATTATTTAAAAATGTATGTATTGCAGTTATAATTGAGAATCATTTTATCTTTTAAAGTTTATTTATTTATTTATTTATTTTTGGTTTTCAAAGACAGGGTTTCTCTGTGTAGCTTTGTGCCTTTCCTGGATCTCACTCTGTAGACCAGGCTGGCCTCAAACTTACAAAGATCCACCTGCCACTGCCTCCCAAGTGCTGGGATTAAAGGCGTGTGCCACTACTGCCTGGCCTTTAAAGTTTAATTTTTGAGATTATAATAAAGTTATATAATTTCCCCCTTCCCTTTCCTCTGTGTAAATCCTTTCACAAACCTGTTCTTGATCTTTTCAAATTCATGGCCTCTTTTTTCATTGATTGTTGTTACATGCATATTATGATGGGCATATATGTTATGTTTGTAAGTACAACCTGCTCTGTCTGTATAATGTTACTTGTATGCATGTTTTCATGGCTGACCACTTGGTAGTGTATAAATAATTGTGTGTTCCTCCTTGAGAAAGACTATTCCTCCTGCTTTCAGCATTCTTTAGTTGCTCATAGTTCTTTATCTAGGGTTGAGGCCTCTTGGGCATTCCCCAGTCCACAATAGATTATCTATTATTGTTGTCCTTGCTCAGCTCATGTTTAGTCAGTCATGTTGGTGAGAGTGTCATCACAGAACTTTTCTCAGATGACTAATGGAAGCAGATGCAGAGATCCACAGCCAGTCACTAGACAGAGCTCCAGAAGTCCAGTTAAAGAGAGAGAACAGAGATTCTATGAGCAAGTGTATCAGGAACATGATGAGGAAACATGCAGGGACAACCAAACCAAACTAGAGGGAACTCATGAAAGTTGGATCAATGGCTGTGGAACCTGCATGGGATTGGACTAGGCCCTCTGCATGGTGAGACAGCTTTATAGCATGATCTGCTTGGGAGGCCCCCTGGTGGTAGGATCAGAATCCATCTGGTGCATGAGCCAGCTTTGTGGAACCTTGAGGTAGGGGGAAGGGCTTGGACTTGCCTCTACTGAATGTTCCCATGGAGGCCTTGTCTTTTTGTGGGTGGAGTATGAGGTGAGTTGGGAGAGGAAGTTTGGGAGGAAAGGAGGAGTTAAGAGGAGGATCTGTGATTGGGGTGAAAAATGAATGAAAAAAATTTTCTTAATAAAAAACTATTCATTTTATATAGTCAAAACTATCATTGTCTTTCTGCTTGAATGTGAGTAGTTAGAAGTATTTTCCTTATATTTAACTATTGATGAAATTCGCTTGTATTGTTTCTTTTTCTTTTTTTTTAAGATGTAGTGTTATGTCTACACACAAGAGCATCAGATCTCACAGGACTATAGTTAGCCACCATGATGGTGCAGGAAATTGAACTCAAGACATCTGGAAGAGTAGCCAGCACTCTTAATTACAGAGCCATCATTTCTCCATCACCACATTTTCTATTAATACTATTTAGTTCCTCCACACACTTGAATTTTTCAACCTACAGTCAATTCTAAAACAAGTAATATAAGTACAATTTATCTCTTTTTAAAATTGTTTACTGTTTCTCTTAATAGATTTAGTTTAAAATCCATTTTTATTCCTCCAACTTTCAAACGTGTCACTGTGTAGAATTCCATTTGTCCTGGACCCCACTTACAGAATTTCAGTTTTGTTTCCATTGGCTTGGCTATTCATGCTCTTTAGCCTGCGGTGCTCAACGTGGACATGATGCCATCCCTGATGATTACAGATCTTCTTTTCAGCCTTTCCCTATAATACTTATAAAATATATTTCCAAAGGTGGTGAGATCTCAAAAAGGTCAATTACAGGAAAGAAGTATGACTGCAACCAAGCATTTAAAAAAGAAAATTGTCTTTGTATTGCAAACGATGGTTATTTGTCCCTTTATCACTTAGAGTACATGAAATATTTGTTCAAACATTTAAAGTTGCTTGCTTGACAAGAAGTTATAATGAACAAGAGCATATGTAATTTATCTAAAAGAGGAGAAATTTCAGATAAAAATCATAAGTCAAAGATAAAAACTAATTTCAGAGTCCATAGGTTCAAAAGAATATACTAGGAAATTATATCATATAACATCTTATCATTTGGAGTGAAAAATTTATTTACACACACATAAGTGACCAAGAGGGAATAAGTACTTTATTTTTCATTTTAATTTTAATACATTCTCGATGCATTTCATATATGTCTACAATGTACCTTGATCATATTCATCCCTCAATCCTCCATAACTTCCTGGATCCCCCATCACATCTCTATATGAGCTTCATGTCTTCTTTTTCAAATAATTATTTATTCATTTCTTGATTGTATTTCATTTTTTCTTTAGGTTTTCTTTCCCTTTATTCTTCCAAGTTCTTCCCAAACTCCCCTTCCATTCATTGGGACCCTACTCTATTATGCATCTCATTAGAAAACAAACAGCCTTCCAAATGATAATAATAAAATAAAATTATAAATAAGATAAAATTCAACACATAAAAAGAAAATAAATCCAACAGAAGGAATAGACTCCAAGGGAAAAAGAAACCACAAGAAACATATGATGCAGAGACCCACTTGTTACCATGCTCAGGAACCTCATTTAAACATTAATTCAGAAGACAAAATATACACACAAAGGACCTATCAGATAAAAAGAGAAAAGAAAAACAAACAAAAATAAAAAATAAATTTAAATTGAAAGAACATGCCCTGACAGGCCACTGTGAGACAAGGAAACTTCTAAGATGCCTTCAGTTCTTTTTCTGTTGGCCATGTACTACTGGGCATGCAACCTACTATTAAGAGTACTTTGTTTCCCCATTGAGACTCCCTTGAAGAATATTAAGTAGTAATTTCCAAGTGATTACCAACCTGAGATTGCTTCTGGTTCACATCTTTTTTTTTTCCAGCTCTAGGATGCCAACTGGTAGAGATCCCTACAGGTACATACATGCTGTCTCAGTCTCTGTGAGTTCATCAGTTATGTTGACTGAGAGGTCACTGTTTTCTTGGTATCCCTTACACTCTTTCTGCATCAACTTCTTCAAGTTTTTCTGACCCCTGACTGGGGAGTTTTAATGGAGACATCCCATTTACATCTGAGTATTCCAAGATCTCTCACATTCTGCGTAATGTCCAGCTGTGACTCTCTGTATTTATTACGATCTACTGCAGTAGGAAGCTTCTCTGATGATAGCTGAATAAGGCACTCATTTTTGAGTATAGCAGAATATCATCAGGAGTCATTTTATTTCTATGTGCTTTTTGCCTGTTTTTGAAGAACAGTAGTATTTTGTTTCTCCTAAGTCTCTGGGATGCCTATTGTCAGGTTATTGGTAACACAAGAAGTCTCAGGCATGGGTTCCACTTCATGTACCGGATTCAGTCAGGTCAGACATCAATGGTTATCCCCACAAGTTGTTTGCCACCATTCCTCTAGCACTTCCTGCAGGCAGGACACCATTGTAGATTAAAGGGTTTGTGGCTGGGTGGTACATTCCTTCTTTGGCACCCTGCAGAGTACCTTCCTGTACTAAAGACTCAAGCACATCATGGTGAAACTTTTATGTAGGCATTGGTTGATTTCTCCACATTCAATGAGTTGTGTAGGTGTTGTCTTCAGCAAAGGGCCTTGCAGTCAGTTTGTGGAGAGCCACCCATAGTCTTGTCAACAGTCTGGGTTTGTGGGTTTGTTATTTTCTTTTCCTTCTTTATTTTTCCTGTTTGGATTCCTATGGACTCATTTGGCCAACAACCCAAACAGATGTAATCCAGTTCCAGTACTGAAAGCTTCATTTGGAGGCAAGATATAGCCAATTGGGGCTCTCTGTCTTTCCCATTTTTGGATGATTTTGTTTAGATCACCTTCATATGGGTATATATTTTAAGAGGCTTCTGCTATATTAGGTGTACACAAGACTCCTCAAATAAGTTTTCATTTATACTATCTTCCAATATTGCCAACATTATCCCCCTCCTCCTTCTTTCTCCCCCTCTGCAGTTCACCCTTCCATTTCAGTGCTCTCTAACCCATACATAAATATCTATTCTATTTTTCCTTTTTGGGAATCTTTCTGTCCCTCCTAATTTTGTACTCTACATCTACCCTCTGTGTTTCTATGGATTGTAGCTTGGCAACATACAGCCACCATAATTTACCAACAAATAGAAAATACAACAGAAACCAAGGAAGCAAAACCCATCCAACAAAGACAATACTAGATATAAGCAGCTAGAATTACAATCATCCCAAACCCAGATGCATAGACACTATTGTAAAAACACAATCAACAATGGCAGGACAGTAGGTCTTCACAAGAGCACAGCAACAGGAGGCCCTGAGATATGAAATAAAGTTGAAGCACAAGAAAAGGGTTAAAAAATAGCTATCAGGAATATGTTCATGGTCCTTAAAAAGAATTTCAATAATCCCTCAATGAAGACTGTGAAAACAAAAACAAAGAGTGGATTGAAATTATGAAAACAGCTCAGACATGAAAATGAAAATATCATCAATAGAGAAGACACAAACTTAGCAAATTCTAGAAATGAAAAATTTAGAAAATCCAACAGGAGCATCAGAGACAAGTCTACCAACAAGCTAAAAGATATAGAAGACAGAATCTCAGCCACTGAAGACAAACTAGAAGAAGTGGATAATTTCATGAAAGAAAATGTTAAATCTAAAAAAAAAATATGTTCAGGCACAAATTATTCAGAAAATCTGGGACTCCTTAAGAGGTCTAAATCTATGAATAATAAGAATAGAGGAAAGAGAAAAAACTCAAGTCTAAGGCATAGGAAATATTTTCAACAAAACCATGAAAGAAAATTTCCCCAAACAGAGTTGTCTATCAAAATATAGGAAACATATATACAAGAAATAGACTGTACCAGAAAAGGAATTCTCCATGACACATGATCAAAACACTAAATGCACAGAAGAAAGAACGAACATTTAAGAGTACCCAGGGAAAATGACCAATATCATATAAGCAGACCTTTAGAGTAACACCTGACTTCTCAATTGAGACTCTAAATGCCAGAGGGCCTGGAGAGATGCTCTACAAACTCTAAGAAACCAAGATTCAAGCACAGATTACTTATTATACCCAGTAAAACATTCAGTCACAATAGATGGAGAAAGACAATTCACAATTAAGCCAAATTTAAGCAATATTTATCAACAAATACAGTCAGCACTGGCAGGAAATAATCAATCTTAAGAGACATAAGTGAGACAGTTGTGTAGCTTGATCTGCTTAAGGCGCCCCCTGGCAGTAAGATCAGGATACATCCCTAGTATATGAGAAGGCTTTTTTTTTGTAGCCAACTACCCATGGTGGGATACCTTGTACAGCCTTGAGGCAGGAGGAGGGGCTTGGACTTGCCTCTACTGAATGTACATTGTTCTGCTGACTCCCCATGGGAGGCCAACCCTTCTTGTAGGGGGAATGGAGAGTGGTTTGCAGGGGGAAAGGCTAGAGAGAGGGAAGTGAGAGAGAGGGGGATCTGTGATGGGTATGTAAAATGAATGAAAAATTTCTTAATGAGAAAAAAGAGGTTAACCAAACCAAATAAAACACAAGGATAAATAATCTCAGGTAAGGAAATCAAAAGTGAGGGAAATAAAATACATACTTCAAAAAATAACAGGAACCAACAAATCTTCCTCATTGATATTTCTAAATACCAATGGTCTTAGTTTCCTGCTAAAAAGAAACAGATTTGAGATTGGATTTGAAAACAGGATCCATCCTGCTGTATCTAAGAGAGACATCTTAACCTCAAGAATAGACATCAGTTAAGGGTGAAAGGATTGAAAATGATATCCCCAAGCAAACAGACCCAAGAAGCAAGTTGGCATAGCCATTTCAATATCTGACAAAAGAGACTTTCAACCAAAACTAATCCAAAGAGATAGGGAAGGATAGTACTGACGGATCCTGAACCAGCCATTTTCTGTAAACAGGAAAGACTTTCAGTAGAGGAATTAGAACCCCCAACCCAGTCACATAATCTTTGACCTACAATTTACTATGCCTGAAAAATATGTTGGGACAAAGGTGGCAAGGAATTATGGGAGTGGTCAATCAATCACTGGTCCAGTTTGAGAACCAAGCTATGAGAGGGTCAGGAAACTGCCTAGAAGGCCAGGACCCAGAGGCTGGACATCCCAGAGACCTAGCATAGAACCAAATATGACTGACAAAAGAAAGAATGTCAATAAAATGATTCCTCATGATATTCTGCTATACTCATAGAACATTGTCTAGCCTAATTGTCATCAGAGAGGGTTCATCCAGCAATTGATGGAAACAGATGCAGAGACCTGTAGGCAAACATTAGACAGACCATAGGGAATCCTGTGGAAGAGGGGGAGGAAGGATTGTGGGATCCAGAGGGGCCAAGGACACCACAAGAAAACCCACAGAATCAACTAACCTAGGCTCATAGGGGCTCATAGAGAACCAGAGAACTTGCATGGAACTGACCTGTCCTTTGCATACATGTTACAGTTGTGTAGCTTGTTCTTCTTGTGGGATTCCTAACAGAAGAAATATGGGTTGTCTCTGATTCTGTGACCTGCTTTTGGAACCCTTTCCTCCTACTGGGTTGACTCATCCAGCCTTTGTAGGAGAGAAGGTGCCTAGTCTTACTGCAACTTGATATGTCATAACATGGGAGTCCTGCACTTTTTTTGAAGAGTACATTGAAGGACTGGAGGTGGAGGGAAGTAGAGGTTGTGGGGAAGGATTCAAAGGAGAGAGGGGTAGGAGGGGAAACAGTGATCGGGCTGGGAAAAATAATTAATTAATTGATTAATAAAAAATCATCAAAGGAAAAATTCACCAAGAGGATATTCTAATTATAATTTATGTATCAAGCAAGAGGGCACCCAAGTTTATAGAAAACATACTACATCTTAAATCACATATTGTCCTTCACACACCAAAAGTAAGAGACTTTAATTCCCCACTCTGGCCAAAGGTTATCCAGACAAAATCTAACAAAGAAATACTAGATCTAAATGATGTCATAAACAAAATGGACCTAGCAAATATTTCACTCAGACATAAAAGAATATACCTTTTTCTCAGTAGCTCATGAAACTGTTCAAAATTATGTGCTTGGACACAAAGCAATCATCAAGACACAAGAAAATTTTAAAAACACCCTGCATCCTATTGGCCAACCATGAATTAAAACAGAATATCAATAACAACAGGAAGTGTACAAACTCATGGAGACTGAACAACTCATTACCGACTGAAAAATGAGATTAGACAGAAATTAATAAGTAAATTTAAAACTTTTAATAACTGAGGGAAAATGAAAAAGCAACATATCCAAACTTTAAGATACAATGAAGGTGCTTCAAATAGGTTAGAGCACAGCATTAAGTGCCTACATAAAAATTTGGAGAGATTTCATATTAGTAATTTAATGACATACCTGAAAGTTTTGGGAAAAAAGGAAGAAATGATGCCAAAAAGGAGTGATATCAAGAAATAATAAAACTCAGGCCTGAAATCAATAAAACACAAAAAGACAAAGAACAAATAAACACTAAAAGAATCAATGAACCAAAAAATTGGTTCTTAGAAAAAAATCATTAAGATTTTTTGACAAAACCTGTGTCAAATTACCCAAAAAGTACAGAGAGATGATCCAAATTAACAAAATTAGAGACAAGGAGGAAGTCCAGAGAATCATAAGGGCATACTTTAAACCTGACTTCATCAAAATGGAAAATCTAAAATAAAGGATAATTTTCTTTATATGTATCACCTACAAAATTTAAATCAAGATAAGGTGAGCAATTTAAGTAAGCCTATTACCCCTAGAGAAATAGAAATAGTTATCAAAAGTCTATTAACCCAAAAGACCCAGGACCAGAAGATTTAGTGCAAAATTTTACCAAATATTAATGATGAATGAATGCCAATACACCATAATTATTCCACAAAATAGTGGAAGATAAATTTCCCACTTCATTTTATGAGGTCACAGTTACCCTGATGCCAAATAAAGACTCAACAAAGAAGAGAATTGCAGATGAATTTCCCTTTTGAACAAAGATAGAATATATTCAATAAAGTACATGCAAACCTAATCCAAGAACATATCAAAAAGAGGCTCCATCCCAGAGATGCAAGAATATATCAACATAAGCAAATTTATTCACATACTCCACCAAATAAACAAACTGAAAAACAAATATGACATTATCACTTCATTAGAAACAGAAAAGGTCTTTGACAAACTATAACATCTCTTCATGATAAAATTCCTAGAGAGACGAGGGATACAAAGGACATAACTCAATATAAAAAAGGCAATTTATGACAATCCCATAGCCAATATCAACTTAAATGGAGAGAAAAATCAAAGAATTATTAATGAAATTGGGAAAAATAATAGGTTGCCCATCTTTCCATTCCTTTTCTTTATAATCCTTCAAGTCTTAGCTAGAACAATAAGACAACTGAAGAAGATCAAAGGGATAATACAGACACTAAGAACAAAACATTAATAAATGGGACTCCATGAAACTGAAAAGCTTCTGCATGGCAAAGGATGCCATCATTTGGGTGAAACAACAGGCTACAGAATGCAAAATATTTTTATTAACTCCATGTCTTATAGCTAATATCTAAAATGGATAAGAACTAAAAAACTGGAAATCATAAAAACAAACAATCTAATTAAAAATGGGGTACAAAACAAAAAAGATCTCAAAAGAGAGAACTCACATGACTGAGAAGCACCTAGAGAATTCTTCAACATCCTTAGTCATCTGGGAACTGCAAATCAAAGCTACTTTGATATTTCATCTTAGACCAGTCAAAATGGCTCAGTTCAATGAAGCAAATGATAGTTCATGCTGGTGAGCATGTTAAAAGGAGGAACACTCATCCATTGATAGTGGGAGTGCAAACTTCTACAACCACTATGGAATATCAGCATGGCAGTTCCTAAGGAAGCTGGGAAAGGATCTACCTTAAGATTTAGCTATACTTCTTTTGGGCATAAAACCAAAGGAATCTTCATCCTACTGTAGAGACACCCACCTAACTGTGTTCATTGTCGCTTGATTTCTTTTTTGCCAGAAATTGAAAACAGCCCATATATTTTCAATGGATGAACAGATCAAAACAATGTGATACTTTTTATACAATGGTGTATAAATCACCCATCAAAAAATGAAATCATGAAATTTGCAGGTAAATTGATGGAGTTAGAAAAACAAATCCGCCTGGGTGTGGTAACTCAGACCCAGAAAGCCAAATATGGTATGTATTCACTGATATGTGGATGTTATCTGTTAAGTCTTCAATAATTAAGCCACAATCTGTGTAAACACCATGGTTAGGTATAGTGTGAGGGACTAAGAGAGAGGGACGGCTCTCCCTAGGAATGGGAAATATAATAGGTTGCTATGGATGGAACTGGGGGGTGTGGAACAGGAGAAAAAATGCCGAGAGGAGGAAGGGGGGATTGAACTAGGAAATGAGGGGAAGGATAGCTAATACTAAGGGCCATTTGAGGGGTTGTGTGGAAACCCCATACCGTAGAAGCTTCCCAACATAGAGGAAGGCAACATAAAATAAATCATCAAATGATGGGGACAATGGAGTCTCACCTGTACATCTTTCATCACCATACGAAGCTTTCAGTCCTGGAATGGATTACATTTAACTGAGTTGTTGACCAAAGGGGCCCCGTGGGAACCCCTGAAAAACCCATGCTCTTGCAAGGGTGTCTTAGGGTTTCTATTGCTGCAACCAAACCCCATGACCAAAGAGGAAGTTGGGGAGGAAAGGGTTTATTAGGTTTATACTTCAACATTGCTGTTCATCACTGTAGGAAGTCAGGACAGGAACTCAAAACAGGGCAGGATCCTGGAAGCAGGAGCTGATACAGAGGCCATGAAGGGGAGCTGCTTACCCTGGCTTGCTCAGCCCTCCATTTATAGAACCCTAGGACCAGCAGCCCTGGGATGGCACTACACACCATGGGATGTTGCCCCTCATTGATCACTAAATGAGAAAATGCCTTTCAGCTGGATCTCAAGGAGGCATTTCCTCAGCTGAGGCTCCTTCCTCTGATGACTCTAGCTTATGTCAAGTTGACACCCCAAACCACCTACTACAAATGCTACTGATTGTTCTCCACAACTGATGGTAAGGCCCTATTGCTGAAGAAAACATCTACACAAATCACTGAATATGGAGTGGAGGTAGTGCTTACTAGAGTCTATCCCTACTGACTAGTGTACGTGGTACTGGGAGGTATTTTGCACTAAACCAAAGGAGACTCTTTGTTTTGTCCTATTCTGGTTTGTTTGTTTGTTATTGCTTCATTTCATTATTTTTATAATTTGTTTTCTAAAGAGAAACCGAAAGCAGGTGGCTTCAGATGAGTGAGGAGGAGAGGATCTGAAAGCAACAGAAGGAGGAAAAATTATAATCAAATATATTGCATGGAAAAAATCTATTTCCTATAAAAGAAAATAGAGAAAAAAACAAAAATAAACAAACACTGAAATGTGTAAAGAACAACATTGAAATATTAACACAGATTTACAAAATGTTTTATGAAATCAGGTACATAGATGAAAAAGTATTAGTGTCTATTATGGTTACTTTTTGAAATTCTGATAGCAAAACAAAAATTAACTTTGGGGTCCCTAGTGAATTTTGATCCAAAACTAAAAATTCCCCTTAAGGGAAATATTTGATTATTAAACTATTTTTGTTTAACTAGTGAATGCACACACACACACACACACACACACACACACACATACACCTTTTTGCTCACCTGTTTATGTTCATCCCACACTTATGTCTGAAACAAACAGGTAAACAGGTTTGAAAATAGTAAGTACATAGATAACATTTTCATTTACTAATCATTCACAAATCATCTTTCATCAGCTTCAACAACAAAAAGCCAATCCTAAATTATTTCATTAGCTCAAATACTACAAGCTAACCGAAGATTTTAAAGCATCAGTTACCTATTGTGTTACTAATTTTCAAAATTAACTGTAGTAACATTGTCAAGGGAATGACATATGGTGAGCAATGCCTTGGGGTACTATGAGAGAGGCTCCAGAGGGAAAAAAGGTAGAGGGTCTTTTACCTCAGGTGCATTTTGTTCCCTGGATTATTCTTGGATGTCATTTCATGCCTTCTGTGACAAACATTTACATTCAATTTGTAGGATGTGTTTATTCTTGTTGGATATCAGATCATAGCTATAGAATGCAGTCTGGTCAGTGTACAGTTACTACGGCCTTCTGCCTTGCTTTCATAGTTTCCTAGATACATGTTTCAGTTGCTTTGTCCTGAGAATATTCTGGTAAATGGTTGCTCTGTTAATATTAATAAGTGCCTAGTGGCATTTATTTACATGTTTTTCTGATCATTTTTGTTCACTGCCTTTGCCCCTGCCAAAGCCCTGCTGCCCTCAGATCCCCAGATTGGACTCTGGTACATTTTCTTAACTAGTTACTGATGTGGACAGTGCTACCCCTAGGCAGGTGGTCTTGGAATATCTGAAAGATGACTGCACAAGCTATAGAATGTAAGCCAGTAAGCAGCATTTCTTCACTGCCTCTGCTTTAATTCCTACCTCCAGGGTTCCTGCCTTGAGTTCCTGCCCTGACTTCCCTCAGTGATGGAGAATGACTGAGAGTTCTAAGCTGACAAAAACCCTTTCCTCTGCAAATGCTTTTGATCATGGAATTTTATCACAGCAATGAGAACATTAATTCAGACAACTCCTTACCTATATTTTTCTTGACCATTACCCAGGAAGAAGAGTTGAGGAATAACTTTACGTAGACAATGACATTATTCGGCTACTCATATCTGTGTGCATGCATCAGGAAGATGGTGGAGGTCATTTGCCTTTTTCTGAACAGCCTGTATAATTAACATTGTCAAGCTTCAGATGTTTGGAGAAGTGAAATACTAGTAATACAATTGTCTAAGATCTTCCAATAAAATGTAAGCAACTACAGACCTGTTAATTTTCTCTGTATTATTTGCCTTTTCCAAAATTTTATGAAAATGGAACCATGTAATATATAGCCTATAGTCTTTTAACCCTTCCTCCTTTTAGGTAGAAATAGTGTTTAATTTCATCTGTAGAGTTTTATTTTTCTTAGCTTTTTTATTTAATTGCTTATGGTCTCTCCATATGGACATACCACATGCTTCACTTATTTTTTTATTCATTCATTTGCAGTTACAGAACTTTATCTTAAATCAACCCTAAGTACCCAAATATTTACAAACATTTGTTAATGTTTGAAGATAAAACAAACAACCAAAAAGAAAGAAAGAAAGAAAGAAAGAAAGAAAGAAAGAAAGAAAGCAAGCAAGCTAGTAGGAACAGCTACAGTGGTGCATTACAATGGCAGCAGATAAATTCTACCAATTATAAACAGTGGATGACTGCTGTGGGATGTTCTGTATGCTGTGAATGTGTTGCTCGGATTAGTTGATAAATAAGATGCTGATTGGCCAGTAGCCAGGCAGGAAGTATAGGCAGAATAAGCAGACACAGAGAATTCTGGAAAAGAAAAACAGAACTGAGGAGGAGACACCAGCCCGCCAACCAGGGAGCAGCATGTAATGGCACACAGGTAAAGCCATGGAACACGTGGCAACATATAGATTAACAGAAATGGGCTGAGTTTAAATGTAAGAGCTAGTCGGTGGTAGGCATGAGCTAATGGCCAATCAGTTTTAATTGATACAAGCCTCTGTGTATGTACTTGGATCTGAGCGGCTACTGACAAGTGGGACACAGGAGAAAACTACAGCTACAGATGACACTGGACTAGGGGAAGTTAAAGGGTCTTGCTGTTTTTGTGCTGGTTTGTTGGTTTCTCAAACTAGTGTTCCTCACTTGTCTCAGAAAGCATTAAATAAAAAGGTGAACTGATTATTGGAACTGCTCCTGTCTGTGGTGACCCATTAATAATTTGTTTCATGTTGAACAGTTTCATCTCCACTTGTTACTCTCCTGTCTCTGAAATTCATAAAACAACCTCAATCAAATACCTATGGTTACAAGTTTGGGGACTTAGTTCAAATAGTTGTAGCAGAAAAGAACTCTTAGGCTTATCACATAATTTAGCATCCTAAAATTGTATCTGAGTCATGATAAATAACCTAGTTTTTGTATATATATAAACTCTGCCAAGCCTTGGGGGAAATGCAGAGACTCAGAAAAAAGGGAGACATCCACACTGCCTGATGCACTGCATACCACTCCTCCTGTATTGAGCCCAGGCCAGCACCAGGAAAGAACAGTGTCTTAGGCTTGTTTCATCCTTCCATAAACCCTCACTTTATTAATAGTGCCTGGATGGCCTCCTTGTTACCCAGGAGCTGGTGAGGCTCAACAGTATACAAGGTTTTACCCAACTCTTGTAGAATTGTTACTCCAGTAGGAAGAGTGGTATTGATGTCTTCATCTGAGATACCTTTCACATGTTTCAGGAGAATCCCTTGCTATGTTCCCTTGGGGAGATAACAATATTTTTGCCTTTAACATATCAGTAACAATTCTTTCCTACCAGTAAGGTAGGTGTCTTTCCAGAATATCTTCCAAGATTTCTGAGCATGGAGGTAATCTGAGGACACATCACGTGCTTTAATCAGCAGGCCACAATAAAAATCATGGTAGGATGGATGAGACTTCTTGTGGTGGTTTTGAATAGGAATGGCCCCCATAATCTCATAGATTTGAATGCTTGGTCAGCAGGAAGTAGCACTACCAGGAGGTGTGGCCTAGTGGCTATGGGGAACATTCTTATTCAAACCACCACACTCTCCCTACATGTTTCCTCACCTCTCTCTGTCCTCCCCCACCCACTTGATACTTCTATTCCAGCCTCACCATCCATAAATAATAACTATTCTATATTCCTTTCCTAATAAGATCTGTCCCTCATAAACCCTTATTCTTTACCTAAAGACTATGGTTCTATGGGTTGTATCTTGGTTAACATTGACTTAATGACCAACGTCCACAGCATCCACAAGCAAATACATACCTTTTTTTTTTTTTTCTGGATCTGGGATATCTCACTCAGGGTGATTATTTCTAGTTCTAGTCATTCAACTGTGAATTACAAGATGTCACTTTTTTAATGGCTAAGTAATACCCTATTAGGTATTGCACCACATTTTCTTTATCTGTTCTTCTGTGGTGGGACATCTAGTTTAGTTCCCATTTCTGGCTATTATGAAAAGAGGATCAATGAAGATTTTTGAGCAAGTGTCCTTGTGGTAGGATGAAGATGCTCCTTGTGAAACATCTTTTGGGTATATTCCAAAGACTGAAATAGTTGTATCTTGTGGTATATTTCCATCTTCCTGAGGAAATGCCACACTTATTTCCATAGTGGCTGTATAAGTTTACACTCCCACAGTACTGGATGAGTGTTCCCCTTATTCCATATCCTTGCCAGCCTTAGCTGTTTTATTGATCTTAGCCATTCAGAATGGGTTTAAGATGAAATCTGAAAGAAGTTTTGATTTGTGTTTTCTAGACAGCTAAGGACGTTGATCATTTATTTAAATGTTTCTCAGCCATTTAGTGTCCCCTCTTGAAAATTCTGTTTAGATCTGTACCCAGTGATTGTTTTTTCTTGATAACCAGTTTTTTTAAAGTCCTTTATAAATGTTGGATTTTAGCTCTTTATAGATATCTAGTTGGTAAACAGGTTTTTCATGTCTGTACAATTCACTTTGTCCAAAGGACAGTGTCTTTTGCCTGGCAGAAGCATTTCAAATTCATGTGGTCCTATTTATTAAATGTTTATCTTTGTGCCTCTGCTAATGGTATTCTGCTCAGAAAATCTCTTCCTGTGCCAATGAGTTTAAGGTTATTTTCCACTTTCACTTTTATCAGATTTAGTGTATCTGGTTTAAAGTTGAGGGTTTTGATCCATTTGAAATAGAGTTTGGGAGTCCTTATCTTCTTATAGGAGGGAATAAAAGGTAGGGGAAGGGTGAAGGGGTGAGAGGAGGGAAGAGGGTGATGTGTGAGTGGTACATAAAATGGTACATAAATAAAAAAATAGAGTTTTGTGAAGGGTGATATTGGGATAAGTTGGGGAAGGAAGTTTAGTGAAGATCTTTGTGATCTGTTCAGGATGGGGGTCAGAGAGGAAAGGGAGAGCACTACAGGTCTCCTGCTACAGAGCTGGAATGAGAGGAGGGTGATTGGATCTCATGAGAAGCAGGAGGGGTCTGGGTCCACCTTCAGCTGACTTGCTGTCTTGGGATGGCTGACTCTGGTTAGCAGGGGTGCCAGCTGGAGCTGGGGGTCTGGGAAGAGCACAAGAGGGAGGAGGAAGGCTAGAAGTGGAAGATGTGTGAGATCCACAGGGGATGGGACCAGGAAGACAGGGAAGGCTGCCTCTGATGTTCTGCTGAAGAGCTGGGGCTGATATGGGGGACTGGGTCTGGGAAAACAGAGAGAAAGGTCTGCAGGTGGCAGCCTACTTGGTTGGAGGTCACATATTGGAACCCACTGCAAAAAAATGGAAACAACCTGAGTCCATATTTCCAGCTGGTGGGCTCTAAAAGAAGCAAAGGAATGTGGAATGTGCCCTATTTGAAATTTTCAATCTTATTCACCAGAAAAAATTTCATAAGCTTCTCTGCCCTGAGAATGGAACTCCTAAGATATAATGGAACTGTTTTTTTTTTTTTGTTTTTTTTTTTTTATTATGAATTCTGAAGCTAGAGTTTTCTCCAGTCCCACATGGGCCTGTAGCTGCTGAGACCAAAATAAACACACAGAGGCTTATATTAATTAAAACTCCTAGGCCACTAGCTCAGGCCTACCACTGACTACCTCTTATACTTAAATTAACCCATAATTCTTATTTATGTTTACCCATGTGGCTTGATACCATTTTCCAGTTCTTCCTTCACATCTTTCTTCCTCTGTGTCTGGCTGTTGACCCCTGACTTAGCCTTCCTATTCCCAGAATTCTCCTCTCTGCTTGTCCTTCTATACTATACTTCCTGCCTGGGTACTGGCCAATCAGTGTTTTATTTTTCAACCAGATCAGAGCAACACATTCACAGCATACAGAGCGATATCCACAGCAGAATTGTTCCTAGCTAGCAAGTGTCCTTTTTATTTTTCTATAAAGGCATATTGGAAAGACAGAGTCTTTTAGAGCCTGAAGGTTGTTCATACTCTTACTCCAACTGAAGTAAATGATTCCTTCTTGTGGATTGGAAAACTGTTGAGACAAAGGAAGAAAAGTTGTTTACCACAAGAGCACAGAGGCCACACTGCTACAGAAGATCAGAGCAGATTCACTGAGAAGCATGGGAAACTGAAGTATGTAAATTTGAGACAGCTAAGGTAAGGCATACACTGCTAAGTGTGCTGTTCTTTTCCTATGAAAGTCCAGAAAGGTGAGACCAATGAATAATCACCAAAGACCCCAGATGGAGATGGGTAGCGTCACAGCGTGACTAGAGGGAAACAATTCATTGTGGTGCCCTCTAGGTGCTCATGGGTGCACACTAGACCAGTACTAGTGTTTAAAATTATTTTATATTACTGTATTAAAATACATAATTAAATTTGTGTAAATTGACATAACCTAAATTGATAATGACATTTATCTCCTTATTTTAGTTTAATACATAGAAATATCTTCAAACTAAGGTATGGATGAAGAAGACATAGAATGACTTTTTTGGGTTACCATCACCCTCAACATCTACAAGTCATAAACCAAGAAAATAATTAGTACAAAACTCAAAGTTTAATTATTTTAAGCAAAATATCATCAAATTAAGCTAAGAAAATAACACACTCTTAACATACTTTTTCAGGGAAGTTTTTGCAACAGATTTCTAAATCTTTGAGATATATTATGGCATTGATAATAGGCTGTATATTTTCCTTTTTTTTAAAGAGTTTGCAGGAGGTGATGTTTTCTCCTTTAGTTTATCTTTCAATTACTAAATTTTCTTTCTCTCTCTGTCTCTCTCTGTCTCTCTCTCTCTCTTTTAACACAGGGTTTGTGTGTGTAGCTTTGTGCCTTTCCTGGAACTCACTCTATACTCCAGGCTGGCCTAGAACTCACAGAGATCTGTCTGGCTCTACCTCCCAAGTGCTGAGATTAAAGGCATGTGCCACCATGACCTGGGTTAAATTATTAAATTTTCTATCTGCTAGGACAATCCCAAATATGTCACGTCATAACCATCATTCTATCTGTGTCTCTTACAATGTAAATGCATGCAAAAAAGCTTAACTTGTAAAATCTAGCAAGTTTCAGCTGAATCAACACTTAGTATATGTCCATGAAAGTTCATGAGAATTCCCCTATAAACATATAATTTAATATTCTGATTTTGAGAGAGCACTTTCATCCCTCTCAGTTAGCAAGCTATGCTAAAAAAAAAAATGCAGAAGCACTCAGAGAGGCTTAGGAAACAAATGACTAAAACACTCAACAGTGAATTGGCTTAGGTCACAACTAAAACATTTGCGAGTAGTTCATGTTTCAACAAGGTATTATTTATGTCTAAATCTTGTCTAATGGTTTTTAAAAGAACAAAATCTAAGAAAAACATGTTTGAAAGCTTCCTTCACCTGCTGGTTCCTTAGAGTGTAAATGAAAGGATTTAGCAAAGGGGCCACAGAAGTGTTGAGCACAGCTATACCTTTACTTAGAGTCACCCTTTCCTTGGCTGATGTTTTCATGTACATGAAGATACAACTCCCATAAGTAATGGAGACAACAACCATGTGTGAGGAGCAGGTGGAAAAGGCCTTTTTCCGCTGTTGAGCTGAAGGGAACTTGAGGATGGTTTTGATGATGAGTGTGTAGGAGAGGATCACTAAGATCAAGGTGATGACCAGTGTCATCAGAGCCAAGGCAAAAGACATCAACTCTATTAAACTTGTGTCTGTGCAAGACAGCTGGAGGACAGCACTGTCACATACAAAGTGATCAACAGTTTTGGAAGCACAGAAATCCAGCTTGAGTCCCAAGAGCAAAGGGGGGAAAATGACTAATAACCCAGTCACCCAGGAGCTGATGACCAGCAGATGACACACTTTGTTGTTTATGATGATGGGGTAATGCAGTGGTCTGCAGATGGCAACATAGCGGTCATAGGACATGGCAGCCAGGAGGTAGAACTCTGTGGTCCCTAGCAGAAAAAAGAAGAATAATTGAGCTGCACAAGCATTGTACAAAATCATTTTCTCTCCTGAGAGAATGCTCATCAGGAACCTGGGGATGCACACTGTGGTGAATGCAATTTCTAGGAAGGAGAAATTCCGGAGGAAGAAATACATTGGAGTCTTGAGGTGGGGATCCAGCAGGGTGAGGAGGATGATCACTAAGTTCCCCATCAGGCTCAAGATGTAATTGAAAAACAAAAACAGGAAAATCAGAATTTGTAGCTGAGGGTCATCCGTCAGTCCAAGCAAAATGAACACTATCTCCACAGTTTGGTTCTTCATTTTTCTTGTTTCTTAGCAAATCTATAGAAAATACAAAACTGTTATCACACCAGGAAAAATACTTTTTTCTTTTCATCCATTAAAAATTATGTATCCATATAGTTAATAAATGCACAGATACTTTCAGAAATCAACATTCAAGTCACTCTGAAATGTGCTCTAACACATTCCTGTGATTGTCAGAGCTCTAAGATTTTTGTGGAGGAGTCATGCACAGCCTACTTGCCCATTATTGGGTCATTTCAAATGCTTGTACACTTCAATTATATTCACCTGTTGCTCTCTGTTCAAATTTTCATTCTAAATCCATATTCAAAATTTAACTTTGTTAATATCTCACATTAATTGTCAACTCACAATTAATTGATTTAATATTCTACAGAAATTATTTGATTTGCATTGGCCACAGTCACTACCATTTTAGAAAGACCTGTACTAGAATAGGAAATTTCTAAGGAGGCATGATTATAAAAGAGATATTTCACATATTAATGTAAAACAAGCAAGCACCTTCTATGCTAAGTGTGAGGGTGATTAGGCTGAAGCATTGGCTAGCACAAGTCTCAAAGCTGTGTCATCAGCTAAACCCACAAGAAGCACTGTCTCTCCTGAATGGTTTCCCATTACAGTCTTCTGGCTTACATCAAGTTTGAATGGGAAAAAGAAGTCTATCTGAATAATAAGAGTGATAATTAGTGTGTGTTTGAGTTAGAAAAGTGATGTTTCAGATAAGTATTGCAGCCACCTCCTGTCTTACAGTTGCATGTATTTGGACAACACCTGATTTTATCTTTGGATGAATATAGATTTATTTTAAGCATTCTAAAAAGACTTATTTTTGAGCTGAGGATCGAACGCAGGGCCTTGCACTTGAATAGGCAAGCGCTCTACCACTGAGCTAAATCCACAACGCAAAAAGACTTTTTATCTCAGAAGAATAGTTCTAGTTCTTTAATTTTTTGACTAATTAGAAAACCCACAAAACTTGGCCTTTTAAAATTATGAAATAGAGATAAATCAGTCAGTAGGTGCGATCTAAATTTCATATTTAGAAGTACAAATAAAAAAACCACCTAGACTAAATCAATAATCAGAATGCTCAATATACCAGTTAATTGCTTTTTGTCTTGTGGTTCTAAATCCAGGGCCTTGCACATGCTGAACAATTCTAAGCAATTATTGGGTTAGAGTGCTCTTGTCCAAACTCATAATTTCCTTTGTGGTTTATGATGTAGTGTTTCAGATAGTTAATAGAAACACACAGAGAATTATTTTTAATATTATATCTTAAAAAATATTGTATCTTTGTGAATATTTCTTACCCTTTTCTTTGATGGTTTATGTCCCTTGGGTGCCACTTACTTCACAGTACATTTCATTAGTAATTACTTTAATGATGATACATGCACTAGAGATAGTTGATCTCCTTATTAATAAAACTTAAAAACCTGTACGATTTAACAAAGAGCCAAAATAAATATAGTGGAAGCAGAGAAATATAAAACTGCCTTTGTGTTATGATCAATGAAATGTAAAGAAAGATAAAAATAAAATAAAAAAGTTCAAAACTACATCTGTAAATGTGTAGATAATACTAAAATGAGGAAACATTATATAATATATTTTAAATGTTTCTATTACAAATGCCTACCTCTTTGCAAATTTTTTAAGTTATAAGAATGTAAATTTATTTTTTAGTCAGGAAAGAGAATCTCAAGAAAAAAGAGATTACATTAGAGATTTCATGCTGACAGTTGTTGGAGGTACTGCTAATGAGATGAATTCTGGATAAATGTATGTCCTTATCAAAAAAATAATATTGAAATATCAGGTCAACAACCAATTATCAACCACTAATAATCATGTGTGTAAAAATCAGTATTTTAATATTCTATAGAGGTGACAAAGGATTTAAATATAAAGACATATTTAAGTTTGTGTTTATTCTCATAGATCAAAATAAGAGTGACTATTTTCAGAAGTCATAGCTTTGAAAATTCAGTTACATGAAAGTTTTTGAATGAACTTTTAAATCATCTTACTAAAACCTAAGTTACAACTGTTTGTTCTAATAAGATCTCGTTTTCAGGGCTGATCCTTGTTTTAGGAACTCTTTCCCATCTGTCTTTATATAAAACGTTATTGCAGTGTAGTTACTTTCAAGCATAGTTGTTAAATGTTCATTAAATTTGTGCAAAAAGTCCCCCAGAGGTTTAGTAAAACATTCAAGGAAAACATCTTTCTTGGTTGCTTTTGCTATTACAATACAATAGTCAAATCAATTTAACACGGACACACTAAGATCATATCTTCAATCTTGAAGATATTAACAAAAATATTTCTAATCTTTCAACCTTTAATGAATAAATTAATTTTAAAAGCTGAACACATAAAAATACAAAGAACTAAATCAAATTGGAAAATGAGATACTTTCCCAAGGACAGTGGCAGAAATCTTTAGTCAATATCCTAGATAGATAGACCTGAGTAAATCAAAGAACAGTAATAGTTCCAACATGTTTTCTTTCAAAATAATACATGGATTTCCCTTCATGTGTTATATTTTTTTAAGTCATTAAACTGTTGGATGGAGAATAAAATGTTCCTGTTTACACAGGTCATGTCAATGACAACACTGAATCAAATGCACAATCTTGTAATGAATTCCATCACACCAAGCTACAGATTTGTCCTACCTCAACAGTCACATTACCACGTATACTTATGGTGAAAAAAAAAATAATGTATGAAACAAAATGACACAAGCTAAGGAATGCAATTATGTTCATTAGATGAAATGTCACAGAATATTTAAAAAAATAAAACTTTCATTTTAGATAGATTGTATTGATTACTAATATTTCACCACTATCTACAAGTCAAATGTGAATGGTAAAACCACTAACCCTTTGATTGTTCTGCAGCTTTGTTAGTAAGTTACATGTGCAGATTTGAGCAAGCTTTCTGCACATGACCCAAACCATCACCCTTGTGTTCAGAGAGCATTGATGATCCCTCCCTCTCCTTCCCTAGCACCTCATTCTACCTCAAAATGCACGACTGAGCAAATGCTCTTTTATATTTACTATTTTTAATCAATTTATCCAGTTTTGATATGGAAATAAAGCACATTGCCCTCTGTTCTACAGTTCAATGCAGTTCACCTGTGAGATGTTATAAACCTTACTTAATGTGACATACAGTACTATATAAAATTTTACTGTCTTAAGAGACCATGGTGGATTTACTTCCTAGTGTCCTACAGGAAAATCTCACAAGAATAAAGAGTCCTCAGGGTAACTGAGATCTAAGAACATCATTTCCTGAGGGATTTCAAATTGTATGATACAGTAGTACTTTTTATAAAAACAGACCTGTGTATGAGTGTGCATGTGTATATACTCCCCACTCTTCTTTTAATACTCTTAATATTGCTTCCAGAGTATTGCTAACAGATTGCAACAATACTTGAATGTTTATCATGAACCTATGTTTTAAAATCACTGTTACATAATTATGAGTTTATTTCAATATGATACAAAAGATGAAAATATAAGATGGAAAAAGATAAGCCTGTTTTAGACACATTGATCTTAAGAGAAATGTGTTATCCTACCAACATATGGTTTCCTCTTGGTTTATTTGCATTAACACTGTATCCTGTCAAACACACAACAGTTTAAGGAGTCATTTCAAATTTAGTTACAGCTGTGCCATGTAGTCCTTTGTTGCATGAAACTTAGAAGGTCTTATTAATAAAAACTAACCGGGAGCCAGGTATTGGGGTGAATGCTGGGGTTAAAGGCATGGTACAACATGCCTGGTTTTTATCCAGTGTAGCTTTGAACTCACAGAGATCCAGATGGATCTCTGGCTCTGGAATGTTAGGATTAAAGGCATGTGCTACCATTGCCTAACCTCTGTGTTTAATATTATGGCTGTTCTGTTCTCTGACCCCATATAAGTTTATTGAGGTGCACAATATATCAACCACAGTTCCTCTTTGTGAACATTTATTATAGTTCATTTAATCACTTCTATAAGACAATGGCTTTCCCTTAACTTAACAATTATGGCAATGTATAAAATTATTGGAACTTGCTTTTATAAATGTAATTTTCATAATATTGAATGTTATAAGTTTAGACTTTTAGAATAAGTTCCTTAAGCTGGGATTGCTCATTCAAAATAAACACTACATTTATTTGTTCATTACCTCAAATTTTTTTTCTACATGGATTATTCAGTTTCCAAGAACAATGCATTTTCATATTTCTCAACATCACAATAAGCAGAGTGGGCTTTTATCATTTAAAAATGTATGTATTGCAGTGATAATTGAGAGTCATTTTATCTTTTAAAGTTTAATTTTTTTTTTTGTTTTGTTTTTCAAGACAGGGTTTCTCTGTGTAGCTTTGTGCCTTCCCTGGATCTCACTCTGTAGACCAGGCTGGCCTCAAACTCACAAAGATCTGCCTGCCTCTGCCTCCCAAGTGCTAGGATTGAAGGCGTGCGCCACCACCGCCTGGCCTTTAAAGTTTAATTTTTGAGATTATAATATAGTTACATAGTTGCCCCATTTCCTTTCCTTTCATAAATTTATTCTTGATCTTTTCAAATTCATGGCCTCTTTCTTCATTGGTTGTTGTTACATGCATATTATGATGGGCATATATGTTATGTTTGTAAGTACAACCTGCTCTGTCTGTATGTTACTTGTATGCATGTTTTCATGGCTGACCATTTAGTAGTGTATAAATAATTGTGTGTTCCTCCTTGAGAAAGACTATTCCTCCTGCTTTCAGCATTCTTTAGTTGCTCATTGTTCTTTATCTAGGGTTGAGGCCTCTTGGGCATCCCCAGTCCACAATAGATTATCTATTATTGTTGTCCTTGCTCAGCTCATGTTTAGTCAGTCATGTTGGTGAGAGTGTCATCACAGAACTTTTCTCAGATGACTAATGGAAGCAGATGCAGAGATCCACAGCCAGTCACTAGACAGAGCTCCAGAAGTCCAGTTAAAGAGAGAGAACAGAGATTCTATGAGCAAGTGTATCAGGAACATGATGAGGAAACATGCAGGGACAACCAAACCAAACTAGAGGGAACTCATGAAAGTTGGATCAATGGCTGTGGAACCTGCATGGGATTGGACTAGGCCCTCTGCATGGTGAGACAGCTTTATAGCATGATCTGCTTGGGAGGCCCCCTGGTGGTAGGATCAGAATCCATCTGGTGCATGAGCCAGCTTTGTGGAACCTTGAGGTAGGGGGAAGGGCTTGGACTTGCCTCTACTGAATGTTCCCATGGAGGCCTTGTCTTTTTGTGGGTGGAGTGTAGGGTGAGTTGGGAGAGGAAGTTTGGGAGGAGAGGAGGAGTTAAGAGGAGGATCTGTGATTGGGGTGAAAAATGAATGAAAAAAATTTCTTAATAAAAACTATTCATTTTATATAGTCAAAACTATCATTGTCTTTCTGCTTGAATGTGAGTAGTTAGAAGTATTTTCCTTATATTTAACTATTGATGAAATTCGCTTGTATTGTTTCCTTTTTTTTTTTTTTTTAAGATGTAGTGTTATGTCTACACACAAGAGAATAGAGCATCAGAACTCACAGGACTATAGTTTTCCACCATGATGGTGCAGGAAATTGAACTCAAGACATCTGGAAGAGTAGCCAGCACTCTTAATTATAGAGCCATCATTTCTCCATTCCCACATTTTCTATTAATACTATTTAGTTCCTCCACACACTTGAGTTTCTCAACCTACAGTCAGTTCTAAAACAAGTAATTGAAGTACAATTTATTTCTTTTTAAAATTGCTGTTTCTCTTAATAGTTTTAGTTTAAAATCCATTTTTATTTCTCCAACTTTCAAACATGTCATTGTGTAGAATTCCATTTGTCCTAGACCCCACTTACAGAATTTCAGTTTTGTTTCCATTGGCTTGGCTATTCATGCTCTTTAGCCTGCTGTGCTCACTGTGGACATAATGCCATCCCTGACGATTACAGATCTTCTTTTCAGCTTTTCCCTATAATACTTATAAAATATCTTTCCAAAGGTGGTGAGATCTCAAAAAGGTCAATTACAGGAAAGAAGTATGACTTCAACCAAGATTTTAAAAAAGAAAATTGCCTTTGTATTGCAAATAATGGTTATTTGTCCCTTTATCATTTAGAGTACTTGAAATGTTTGTTCAAACATTTAAAGTTGCTTGCTTGACAAGAAGTTATAATGAACAAGAGCATATGTAATTTATCTAAAAGAGGAGAAATTTCAGATAAAAAATCAGATGTCAAAGATAAAAACTAATTTCAGAGTCCATATAACCAAAGGTTCAAAAGACTATACTAGGAAATTATATCTTTTAACGTCTTAACATTTGGAGTGAAAAATTTAATTACACACACATAAGCGACCAAGAGGGAATAAGTACTTTATTTTTCATTTTAATTTTAATACATTCTCTATGCATTTCATATATGTCTACAATGTATCTTGATCATATCCATCCCTCAATCCTCCATAACTTCCTGGATCCCCCATCACATCTCTATATGAGCTTCATGTCCTTCTATTTCTAATATTTATTTATTCATTTCTTGATTGTGTTTCATTTTTTCTTTTAATGAAAATAGATTTTTTTCTGACCTACTATATACTTATTATGTTTTCTTTCCCTTTATTCTTCCAAGTTATTACCAATCTCCCCTTCCATTCATAGGGATCCTACTCCATTATGCATCTCATTAGAAAACAAACAGCCTTCCAAATGATAATAATAAAATAAAATTATAAATAAGATAAAATTTAACACATAAGAAGAAAATAAATCCAACAGAAGGAAAAGACTCCAAGGGAAAAAGAAACCACAAGAAACATATGATGCAGTGACCCACTTGTTACCACGCTCAGGAACCTCATTTAAACATTAATTCAGAAGACAAAATATTCACACAAAGGACCTATCAGATAAAAAGAGAAAAGAAAAACAAACAAAAATAAAAAATAAATTTAAATTGAAAGAACATGCCCTGACAGGCCACTGTGAGACAAGGAAACTTCTAAGATGCCTTCAGTTCTTTTTCTGTTGGCCATGTACTACTGGGCATGCAACCTACTATTAAGAGTACTTTGTTTCCCCATTGAGACTCCCTTGGAGAAAATTAAGTAGTAATTTCCAAGTGATTACCAACCTGAGATTGCTTCTGGTTCACATCTTTTTTTTTCCAGCTCTAGGATGCCAACTGGTAGAGATCCCTACAGGTCCTGTACATACATGCTGTCTCAGTCTCTGTGAGTTCATCAGTTATGTTGACTGAGAGGTCACTGTTTTCTTGGTATCCCTTACACTCTTTCTGCATCAACTTCTTCAAGTTTTTCTGACCCCTGACTGGGGAGTTTTAATGGAGACATCCCATTTACATCTGAGTATTCCAAGATCTCTCACATTCTGCGTAATGTCCAGCTGTGACTCTCTGTATTTATTACGATCTACTGCAGTAGGAAGCTTCTCTGATGATAGCTGAATAAGGCACTCATTTTTGAGTATAGCAGAATATCATCAGGAGTCATTTTATTTCTATGTGCTTTTTGCCTGTTTTTGAAGAACAGTAGTATTTTGTTTCTCCTAAGTCTCTGGGATGCCTATTGTCAGGTTATTGGTAACACAAGAAGTCTCAGGCATGGGTTCCACTTCATGTACCGGATTCAGTCAGGTCAGACATCAATGGTTATCCCCACAAGTTGTTTGCCACCATTCCTCTAGCACTTCCTGCAGGCAGGACACCATTGTAGATAAAAGGGTTTGTGGCTGGGTGGTACATTCCTTCTTTGGCATCCTGCAGAGTACCTTCCTATACTAAAGACTCAAGCACATCATGGTGAAACTTTTATGTAGGCATGGGATGATTTCTCCACATTCAATGAGTTATGTAGGTGTTGTCTTCAGCAAAGGGCCTTGCAGTCAGTTTGTGGAGAGCCACCCATAGTCTTGTCAACAGTCTGGGTTTGTGGGTTTGTTATTTTCTTTCCCTTCTTTATTTTTCCTCTTTGGATTCCTATGGACTCATTTGGCCAACAACCCAAACAGATGTAATCCAGTTCCAGTACTGAAAGCTTCATTTGGAGGCAAGATATAGCCAATTGGGGCTCTCTGTCTTTCCCATTTTTGGATGATTTTGTTTAGATCACCTTCATATGGGTATATATTTTAAGAGGCTTCTGCTATATTAGGTGTACACAAGACTCCTCAAATAAGTTTTCATTTATACTATCTTCCAATATTGCCAACATTATCCCCCTCCTCCTTCTTTCTCCCCCTCTGCAGTTCACCCTTCCATTTCAGTGCTCTCTAACCCATACATAAATATCTATTCTATTTTTCCTTTTTGGGAATCTTTCTGTCCCTCCTAATTTTGTACTCTATATCTACCCTCTGTGTTTCTATGGATTGTAGCTTGGCAACATACAGCCACCATAATTTACCAACAAATAGAAAATACAACAGAAATCAAGGAAGCAAAACCCGTTCAACAAAGACAATACTAGATATAAGCAGCTAGAATTACAATCATCCCAAACCCAGATGCATAGACACTATTGTAAAAACACAATCAACAATGGCAGGACAGTAGGTCTTCACAAGAGCACAGCAACAGGAGGCCCTGAGATATGAAATAAAGTTGAAGCACAAGAAAAGGGTTAAAAAATAGCTATCAGGAATATGTTCATGGTCCTTAAAAAGAATTTCAATAATCCCTCAATGAAGACTGTGAAAACAAAAACAAAGAGTGGATTGAAATTATGAAAACAGCTCAGACATGAAAATGAAAATATCATCAATAGAGAAGACACAAACTTAGCAAATTCTAGAAATGAAAAATTTAGAAAATCCAACAGGAGCATCAGAGACAAGTCTACCAACAAGCTAAAAGATATAGAAGACAGAATCTCAGCCACTGAAGACAAACTAGAAGAAGTGGATAATTTCATGAAAGAAAATGTTAAATCTAAAAAAAATATATTCAGGCACAAATTAATCAGAAAATCTGGGACTCCTTAAGAGGTCTAAATCTATGAATAATAAGAATAGAGGAAAGAGAAAAAACTCAAGTCTAAGGCATAGGAAATATTTTCAACAAAATCATGAAAGAAAATTTCCCCAAACAGAGTTGTCTATCAAAATATAGGAAACATATATACAAGAAATAGACTGTACCAGAAAAGGAATTCTCCATGACACATGATCAAAACACTAATTGCACAGAAGAAAGAACGAACATTTAAGAGTACCCAGGGAAAATAACCAATAATATATAAGCAGACCTAATAGAGTAACACCTGACCTCTCAATGGAAACTGTAAAAGCAAGAAGGGCATGGAGAGATGATCTACAAACTCTAAGAAACCACAGATTCAAGCCCAGATTACTTATTATACCCAGTAAAACATTCAGTCACAATAGACGGAGAAAGACAATTCACAATAAAGCCAAATTTAAGCAATATTTATCAACAAATACAGACAGCACTGGAAGGAAATAATCAATCTTAAGAGGCATAAGTGAGACAGTTGTGTAGCTTGATCTGCTTAAGGCGCCCCCTGGCAGCAAGATCAGGATACATCCCTAGTATATGAGAAGGCTTTTTTTTGTAGCCAGCTACCCATGGTGGGATACCTTGTACAGCCTTGAGGCAGGAGGAGGGGCTTGGACTTGCCTCTACTGAATGTACATTGTTCTGCTGACTCCCCATGGGAGGCCTTACCTTCTTATAGGGGGGAATGGAGGGTAGTTTGCAGGGGGGAAGGCTAGAGAGAAGGAAGGGAGAGAGAGGAGGATCTGTGATTGGTATGTAAAATGAATGAAAAATTTCTTAATGAGAAAAAAGAGGTTAACCAAACCAAATAAAACACAAGGATAAATAATCTCAGGTAAGGAAATCAAAGTGATGGAAATAAAATACATACTTCAAAAAATAACAGGAACCAACAAATCTTCCTCATTGATATTTCTAAATACCAATGGTCTTAGTTTCCTGCTAAAAAGAAACAGATTTGAGATTGGATTTGAAAACAGGATCCATCCTGCTGTATCTAAGAGAGACATCTTAACCTCAAGAATAGACAACAGTTAAGGGTGAAAGGATTGAAAATGATATCCCCAAGCAAACAGACCCAAGAAACAAGTTGGCATAGCCATTTCAATATCTGACAAAAGAGACTTTCAACCAAAACTAATCCAAAGAGATAGGGAAGGATAGTACTGACGGATCCTGAACCAGCCATTTTCTGTAAACAGGAAAGACTTTCAGTAGAGGAATTAGAACCCCCAACCCAGTCACATAATCTTTGACCTACAATTTACTATGCCTGAAAAATATGTTGGGACAAAGGTGGCAAGGAATTATGGGAGTGGTCAATCAATCACTGGTCCAGTTTGAGAACCAAGCTATGAGAGGGTCAGGAAACTGCCTAGAAGGCCAGGACCCAGAGGCTGGACATCCCAGAGACCTAGCATAGAACCAAATATGACTGACAAAAGAAAGAATGTCAATAAAATGATTCCTCATGATATTCTGCTATACTCATAGAACATTGTCTAGCCTAATTGTCATCAGAGAGGGTTCATCCAGCAATTGATGGAAACAGATGCAGAGACCTGTAGGCAAACATTAGACAGACCATTGGGAATCCTGTGGAAGAGGGGGAGGAAGGATTGTGGGATCCAGAGGGGCCAAGGACACCACAAGAAAACCCACAGAATCAACTAACCTAGGCTCATAGGGGCTCATAGAGAACCAGAGAACTTGCATGGAACTGACCTGTCCTTTGCATACATGTTACAGTTGTGTAGCTTGTTCTTCTTGTGGGATTCCTAACAGAAGAAATATGGGTTGTCTCTGATTCTGTGACCTGCTTTTGGAACCCTTTCCTCCTACTGGGTTGACTCATCCAGCCTTTGTAGGAGAGAAGGTGCCTAGTCTTACTGCAACTTGATATGTCATAACATGGGAGTCCTGTACTTTTTTTGAAGAGTACATTGAAGGACTGGAGGTCAGGGGAAGTAGAGGTTGTGGGGAAGGACTCAAAGGAGAGAGGGGTAGGAGGGGAAACAGTGATCGGGCTGGGAAAAATAATTAATTAATTGATTAACAAAAAATCATCAAAGGAAAAATTCACCAAGAGGATATTCTAATTGTATTTTATGTATCAAGCAAGAGGGCACCCAAGTTTATAGAAAACATACTACATCTTAAATCACATATTGTCCTTCACACACCAAAAGTAAGAGATTTTAATTCCCCACTCTGGCCAAAGGTTATCCAGACAAAATCTAACAGAGAAATACTAGATCTAAATGATGTCATAAACAAAATGGACCTAGCAGATATTTCACTCAGACATAAAAGAATATAGCTTTTTCTCAGTAGCTCATGAAACTGTTCAAAATTATGTGCTTGGACACAAAGCAATCATCAAGACACAAGAAAAATTTAAAACACCCTGCATCCTATTGGCCAAGCATGAATTAAAAAACAGAATATCAATAACAACAAGAAGTGTACAAACTCATGGAGACTGAACAACTCATTACCGACTGAAAAAATGAGATTAGACAGAAATTAATAAATAAATTTAAAACTTTTAATAACTGAGGGAAAATGAAAAAGCAACATATCCAAACTTTAGGATACAATGAAGGTGATTCAAATAGGTTAGAGCACAGCATTAAGTGCCTACATAAAAATTTGGAGAGATTTCATGTTAGTAATTTAATGACATACCTGAAAGTTTTGAGAAAAAAGGAAAAAATGATGCCAAAAAGGAGTGATATCAAGAAATAATAAAACTCAGGCCTGAAATCAATAAAACACAAAAAGACAAAGAACAAATAAACACTAAAAGAATCAATGAACCAAAAAATTGGTTCTTAGAAAAAAATCATTAAGATTTTTTGACAAAACCTGTGTCAAATTACCCAAAAAGTATAGAGAGATGATCCAAATTAACAAAATTAGAGACAAGGAGGAAGTCCAGAGAATCATAAGGGCATACTTTAAACCTGACTTCATCAAAATGGAAAATCTAAAATAAAGGATAATTTTCTTTATATGTATCACCTACAAAATTTAAATCAAGATAAGGTGAGCAATTTAAGTAAGCCTATTACCCCTAGAGAAATAGAAATAGTTATCAAAAGTCTATTAACCCAAAAGACCCAGGACCAGAAGATTTAGTGCAAAATTTTACCAAATATTAATGATGAATGAATGCCAATACACCATAATTATTCCACAAAATAGTGGAAGATAAATTTCCCACTTCATTTTATGAGGTCACAGTTACCCTGATGCCAAATAAAGACTCAACAAAGAAGAGAATTACAGATGAATTTCCCTTTTGAACAAAGATAGAAAATATTCAATAAAGTACATGCAAACCTAATCCAAGAACATATCAAAAAGAGGCTCCATCCCAGAGATGCAAGAATATGTCAACATAAGCAAATTTATTCACATACTCCACCAAATAAACAAACTGAAAAACAAATATGACATTATCACTTCATTAGAAACAGAAAAGGTCTTTGACAAACTACAATACCTCTTCATGATAAAATTCCTAGAGAGACTAGGGATACAAAGGACATAACTCAATATAAAAAAGGCAGTTTATGACAATCCCATAGCCAATATCAACTTAAATGGAGAGAAAAATCAAAGAATTATTAATGAAATTGGGAAAAATAATAGGTTGCCCATCTTTCCATTCCTTTTCTTTATAATCCTTCAAGTCTTAGCTAGAACAATAAGACAACTGAAGAAGATCAAAGGGATAATACAGACACTAAGAACAAAACATTAATAAATGGGACTCCATGAAACTGAAAAGCTTCTGCATGGCAAAGGATGCCATCATTTGGATGAAACAACAGGCTACAGAATGCAAAATATTTTTATTAACTCCATGTCTTATAGCTAATATCTAAAATGGATAAGAACTAAAAAACTGGAAATCATTAAAACAAACAATCTAATTAAAAATGGGGTACAAAACAAAAAAGGTCTCAAGAGAGAGAACTCACATGACTGAGAAGCACCTAGAGAATTCTTCAACATCCTTAGTCATCTGGGAACTGCAAATCAAAGCTACTTTGATATTTCATCTTAGACCAGTCAAAATGGCTCAGTTCAATGAAGCAAATGATAGTTCATGCTGGTGAGCATGTTAAAAGGAGGAACACTCATCCATTGTTAGTGGGAGTGCAAACTTCTACAACCACTATGGAATATCAGCATGGCAGTTCCTAAGGAAGCTGGGAAAGGATCTACCTTAAGATTTAGCTATACTTCTTTTGGGCATAAAACCAAAGGAATCTTCATCCTACTGTAGAGACACCCACCTAACTGTTCATTGTCGCTTGATTTCTTTTTTGCCAGAAATTGAAAACAGCCCATATATTTTCAATGGATGAACAGATCAAAACAATGTGATACTTTTTATACAATGGTGTATAAATCACCCATCAAAAAATGAAATCATGAAATTTGCAGGTAAATTGATGGAGTTAGAAAAACAAATCCGCCTGGGTGTGGTAACTCAGACCCAGAAAGCCAAATATGGTATGTATTCACTGATATGTGGATGTTATCTGTTAAGTCTTCAATAATTAAGCCACAATCTGTGTAAACACCATGGTTAGGTATAGTGTGAGGGACTAAGAGAGAGGGACGGCTCTCCCTAGGAATGGGAAATATAATAGGTTGCTATGGATGGAACTGGGGGGTGTGGAACAGGAGAAAAAATGCCGAGAGGAGGAAGGGGGGATTGAACTAGGAAATGAGGGGAAGGATAGCTAATACTAAGGGCCATTCGAGAGGTTGTGTGGAGACCCCATACCGTATAAGCTTCCCAACATAGAGGAAGGCAACATAAAATAAATCATCAAATAATGGGGACAATGGAGTCTCACCTGTACATCTTTCATCACCATACGAAGCTTTCAGTCCTGGAATGGATTACATTTAATTGAGTTGTTGACCAAAGGGGCCCCGTGGGAACCCTGAAAAACCCATGCTCTTGCAAGGGTGTCTTAGGGTTTCTATTGCTGCAACCAAACCCCATGACCAAAGAGGAAGTTGGGGCGGAAAGGGTTTATTAGGTTTTTACTTCAACATTGCTGTTCATCACTGTAGGAAGTCAGGACAGGAACTCAAAATAGGGCAGGATCCTGGAAGCAGGATCTGATACAGAGGCCATGGAGGGGAGCTGCTAACTGTCTTGCTTACCCTGGCTTGCTCAGCCCTCCATTTTATAGAACCCAGGACCAGCAGCCCAGGGATGGCACCACACACCATGAGATGCTGCCCCTCATTGATCACTAAATGAGAAAATGTGTTACAGCTGGATCTCAAGGAGGCATTTCCTCAGCCGGAGCTCTTTCCTCTGATGACTCTAGCTTGTGTCAGGGTGACACCCCAAACCACCCAGTACAAATGCTACTGATTGTTTTTCACAACTGATTGTAAGGCCCTATTGCTGAAGAAAACATCTATACAAATCACTGAATATGGAGTGGAGCTAGTGCCTACTAGAGTCTATCCCTACTGATTAGTGTACGTGGTACCTGGAGCTATTTTGCAAAACCAAAGGAGACTCTTTGTTTTGTCCTATTCTGATTTGTTTGTTTGTTATTGCTTCATTTTGTTATTATTTTTATATGCCCATTTGTTTTCTAAAGAGAAACAGAAAGCAGGTGGCTTCAGATGAGTGTGAGGTGGGGAGGATCTGAGAGCAACAGAACGAGGAAAACCTATAATCAAATATATTGCAGAGAAAAAAATCTGTTTTCTATAAAAGAAAATAGAGACAAAACCAAAAATAATCACTGAAATGTGAAAAGAATATCGAAATATTAACATAGATTTTCAAAATGCTTTATGAAAGAAGGTACATAGATGAAAAAGTATTAGTGTCTATTATGGTTACTTTTTTAAATTCTGATAGCAAAACAAAAAATAACTTTGAGGTCCCTAGTGAGTTTTGATCCAACTAAAATTTCCCATTAAGAGAAGGACTTGATTATTAAACTATTTTTTGTTTCACTAGTGAATACACTCACACACACACACACACACACACACACACACACACACACACACACACACATCCTTCTTTGCTCACCTGTTTATGTTCACCACACACTTATTTCTGAAACAAACAGGTAAGCAAGTTTGAAAATAATAAATTCATGGATAACATTTTTATTTAGTAATCATTCCCAATCATCTTTCATCAGCTCAAACCAAAAAAGCTAATCACAAATTATCTCTCATTAGCTCAAATTCTACAAGCTAACCAAAGATTTTAAAGCATCAATTACCTATTGTGTTACTAATTTTCAAAATTAACTGTACTAACATTGTCAAGGGAATGACATATTGTGAGCAATGCCTTGTGGGAGTGTGAGGAGGCTCCAGAGGGAAAAAAAGGCAGAGGGTGTTTTACCTCAGGTGCATTTTGTTCCCTGGATTATTCTTGGATGTGATTTCATGCGTTCTGTGACAAATATTTACATTCAATTTACAGGATATTTTTATTCTTGTTGGATATCAGATCATAGCTATAGAATCCAATCTGGCCAATATACAATGAATAGGGCCTTCTGCCTTGCTTTCATAGTTTCCCAGATACATGTTTCAATTGCTTTGTCCTGAGCATATTTTGATAAATTGTAGCTCTGTTAATATTAATAAGTGCCTAGTGATATTTATTTACATGTTTCTCTGATCATTCTTTTTCACCCTGTGAACTCAAACAACCTTCCTCGGATCATTGCATTCTTTGTTTCATTCATGTATAAAAGTACTCTGAAACTAAAATAGGGTTGTCTGCAGCATTAGACTGTAGCCCGCCCCATTCTTGCAGATCTTCAGATCCAACAGACAAGATCTGCACAGGTTGGCTGAAAAGTTGACAATTAATCAGTAAGCCTAACACATTTTCTTTTAGATATGGCTAGAACTTGTAAATTATAACTGAAACTTTAGACTTATAAATAAATACTTTCCATAAAATATTTACAACTATGATTATGTATATATCATGTTCAATGATGGATATATGCATTCATAGATGAAAAACTACAAAAGTGGATAAACTCTGCTATAATTTTCTTTTAATTAAAAATACTACATTTTAAAGAATTTATTCTGTCCATGAGCTATGTGTGTATGAAAAATCACAGCAACATCTCTGATGGAGATCCAAGGAAAACTTCAGGAGTTGTTTTCTTCTTCTACCTTGTGAATCTGGGACCAAACCAAATGTAGTCAGGATCTAGTATGAAAAGTAATGATATATATGTATTAGGAAAACTTCTTATCTGGAATCTTCATCATCAGACATGAAGATTCTTACATTATAGGGTTGACATCCTATAACAATTCTTTTTGCCTTAAGGATATTACAGTAATTATTTTTTATTAAGAAAATTTTTATTCATTTTGCATACCAATCACAGACCCTCCTCCTCCCACCCCTTCAGCCTCCCCTCCCATTCCCTCCTACAAGATGGTAAGGCCTCCCATAGAGAGTCAGCAGACCCAGTAATTACTAACAACCTCTAATGTATATATCATTTCTAAGAGAGGTCACAAGTAATTAAAATGGGATATCCAAGTACAAAGTAAACTTACTTAAGATAATATCAAGAACTGTTTACAGGAAACATTTGGATTCTATAACAGGTGTTAGAATGAGAAACAGAAACGGGGCAAAATATTCCTCAAATAGTGAGGAGAACTGAGGCAAAGTGCTGGTAAACCCATAATCTACTCAGAAGCCACGAGGAGCATTCTGCTGTCAGAACTTTGTATATTGACACAGTCAACTATATGGGTAAAGAAGACCATCATTTATTGGACATTCTCTCACATTCAGAGAGTCATGAAGGCATCTCTTAAAAGCTTTCCTTATGTACACAGATTACCTCCATGGCAAAAATGTAGGAATTCATGTATCCAAACCACAGAAATAACAGTGTTATTACTTAATATCATTCATTTATTCTACTTCAATCATACATACCAATGATTCTGCAAAATGTTCTGGAAAATGTAGAATTCACATTAATGTTAAATCTGTGATTAAACTTTCAAAGTGCTATATCACTCATCATGAGTACCAGGTTAATTTTAAATGAAAGGAATTTAGTTCTAAATTATCAATACCGTAAAAATTTTTATCCTATTTTCTTTTTTTGTTTGTTTGTTTTTGTTTTTGGAGACAGAGTTTCTCGGTATAGCTTCGCGCCTTTCCTGGAACTCACTTTGTAGACCAGGCTGGCCTTGAACTCACAGAGATCCACCTGCCTCCCGAGTGCCACCACCTGGCCCTATTTTCTTTGAATGAAAATTTAAAAGTGATTAATACATCAGTGTTTTAATGGGAAAAATTATCAAAAATGCATACCTAGCTGGAAACAATTTTTAACTGTTTCTTTTTTTAATTAAGACATTTTTTATTCATTTTACATACCAACCACAGATCCCCCTCTCCTCCCTCCTCCCACCCTCCCAGCCTTTGCTCACAGCCCACCTCCCATCCCCATCTCCTCCAAGGCAAGACCTCCCATGGGGAGTCAGCAGAGCCTGGTACATTCAGCTGAGGCAGGTCCAAGGCCCTCCCCCTGCACCAAGGCTATGTAAGGTGTCCCACCATAGGCACTGGGCTTCTAAAAGCCTGCTCATGCACCAGGGATGCTCCTTAAGCAGGTCAAGCTACACAACTGTTTCACTTATGCAGAGGGCTTAGTCCAGTCTTGTGGAGGCTCCACAGCTGTTGGTCCACAGTTCATGAGTTCCCTCTAGTTTGGTTTGGTTGTCTCTGTAGGTTTCCCCATCATGATCTTCATGCCCCTTGCTCATAGAATCCCTCTTCTCTCTCTTCTACTGGACTCCTGGAGCTTGGCCTGGTGCTTGGCTGTGGATCCCTGCATCTGCTTCCATCAGTTACTGGATGGAGGCTCTATGATGACAGTTAGGGTACTCATCAATCTGATTTCCGGAGTAGGCCAGTTCAGGCACCCTCTCCACTACTGCTAGTAGTCTAAAGTGGGATCATCCTTATGGGTTCCTGGAAACTTCCCTAGCACCCTGTTTCTCTCTATCCCCATGATGTCTCCCTCTATCATGGTATCTTTTTCCTTGCTCTCCCATTCTGTGCATGTTCCAGCTCGACCATCCCATTCCCTTATGTTCTCATCCCCCACCCCTACCCTCTACTGCCCCTCCTCACCCCCAGCATGCTCATGGAGATCTCATCTATTTCCCCTTCCCAGGGCGTCCATGTGTCCCTCTTAGTCTTCTCCTTGTTAGCTGGCTTCTCTGGAGCTGTGGGTTGTGGTCTGGTTATCCTCTGCTTTACCTTTTAGAATCCCAATTATGTGTGTTAAAAAAAATCCAAAAATATAGACATTTATCTGAAATACCCATATTCAAATACCATAAAGATGCAGAGATATAGGCACAGTTGTACTTGGACCAGACTTTCCATATTTAACATATTGACCAAGCTACTGATATGAATACAGACACTGCACTCCTCTCTGAATGTATCTGAATGTATGATGTGCTTTTCTCACCTAGTAAGACAATCTTGTAGATGATTTCATTAGCAAATGTTTTGCAGGTATATTTGTATTTTTTGTGTTTAAATCTTCTCTTTACTCTATTGATGTGGTCCATGCATTGAATCATTTTCTATGTATTGCTCACACTGACATATAAAATGAATCAATCCTAATCTTAGGTAATTTTCTTTTTTTTCCATTTATTTATTATGTATACAGTGTTCTGTCTGAATGCATGCCTGCGGGCCAGAAGAGGGCACCAGATCTCACTACAGATGGTCCTGAGCTATCATGTGGTTGCTGGGAATTGAACTCAGGACCTCTGGAAGAACAGCCAGTGCTCTTAACCATTGAGATGTCTCTCCAGCCCAGTTTTCATGTACTCACTTCTTGAATCAAAACCTAAAGAGATGATGAAAATTCTCAGGAGAATTTGAGATTTATAACACATTTCCCAAAGAAATAACACTTTTTCATGTTATCCAAATGTACTCCCCAGACAATCTGTATTTTTAAAAACAAAATGTACTTTAAGAAACTATACTGTCTCTAGAGACTTGAATGTAGATTGCTCTAAGAAGTGTCTGCTATATCATTTAAGAAAGCAGTTATTAGGGAGACTTCTGAATTAATGTAATTATTCATGTGTCTATATTAGGCTTATGTAGTTTCTCACAGCTCTTATACTCACTATTAAATCTCGGGCTCCCAATTCAGTTATATGTTTTTAATAATATTGACAATACAGTTAATCTAATCTAATCTAATTTATTTAGACCATAGGTTATGTATCATATATAGTCTCGTTCTGTGAATAGAATAGGCTGGTGAAAGTCTTGGGAGGTGTTTTGCTTGAAAAATTCATGGAGGAATGTGTAAATGGGAAGGAATTGGAGTAGTCCATATCATCCCTGTTATCTTGACAAGGTCTTCTAGTGAAGGCTATCATATCCATCAGTCAGCTAAAGATAACTCTTGAAGCCATGTAGGCATGCACAGGAAGTATATTTCTTGTCTTAGTCAGTGTTGTTGCAAACACCATGACCAAAGCAACTTGGGGAAGAAAGAGTTTATTTGATTTTCATACCTTGAATCACAGTCTATTGAGAGAAGCCAAGGCAGGAACTCAAACCTGAAAGTAACATGGAGGCAGCAGCTGATGAAGAAGCCCTGGTGGAATGCAGCTTACTGGCTTGTTCATCATGGCTTGCTCAGTCTGCTTTCTTATAGATCCCAGGACCACCACACACAATCAGCTGGTCCCTCTCACATTAAACACTAATTATGAAAGTGCTCAATAGGCTTGCTTACAGCTGTCTTATTCTGTAGATATCACTCTGTATAAATAAAATGCTGTTTGGCCAGTGGCCAGGCAGGAAGTATAGGCAGGACAAGAGAGAAGAGAATTCTGGGAGGTGGAAGGCTGGAGGGGGAGAGAGACTGCTAGCCGTGGCCATGACAAGGAAGATGTAAGGTAATGGTAAGCCACAAGCCACATGGCAAAGTATAGATTAATAGAAATGGGTTAATTTAAGATAGAAGAAGTAGATAACAAGAAGCCTGCCACAGCCATACAGTTTATAAATAATATAAGTTTCTGTGTGTTTACTTGGTTGGTTCTGAGTGGCTTCCAGCCTGGCGGGTGAGAGAGATTGGTCGTGACTGTGGGCCAGGCAGGAAAACTCTAACTACAGTCTTATGAGGCCATTTTCTTAATTGAGGTTCCATCCTCTCCAATGATTGTAGCTTGTGGTAAGTTGACATACATTAGGCAGCATACTTCTCCAATTCTCCAGAGAGCCCTTAAAGACAAAAACATACAAATTTCTTTCCACACCTTTAATGCAAAGATATTCTTTACCTGTAATTTTACCTACTAATCAAGAGAGTCCTTGAAGCTACAGCTTCATTCCTTTCCTCCATCACTCTCACGACACAGGACTCTCACCTGGAATGTTTAGGCAAATGAGGGACAATTTTTTGTTTGTTTGTTTTTTAGCTTTTTTTTTTTTTGCAGAATTTAATTGAAGTTGGGTCCTTTAACTTCTTTTCTTTATCTGTTTTCTGTTTCTTTACCAGAATACTCAAGATTTTGTTGTTTGTTTAGTGGATATACTGACAACATGACTATATGATAAAAGGTATATGTGGTAAATTTCAAATTCAGAGTGTTTTTAAAGAGAATGGTTTTATTTTGGTTAATCTTTTGGAAGGCTCTAAGATCTAAGATCAGAAGGCTGTACCCTTTAACTCACTACAGAAAGCAGTAGAAAGGTGAGCCTATGTGGAAGAGAGAAAACATCCATGGTTACTAACCCATTCCTGTGAGCCAGGTATTGATTTGCTTGTGAAGCTCCACCTCTGTGATCCAAATACCATCTCTAGACCTCACCTTCCAGCAATACGCACTGAGGAACTAAGGGGGACAAGATCAAGTATGAGAGCTCTTATTTCCAGCTTGGATACTATGCCAGCCAGTGTGATATGGGTTTTCAGTTAGGAGAAAGAAGGCTGCATCATTACCTGAAAGGATCATGATGCAAACTAAATTTCAAAATATGTTCTCATAGTCATTTACTACTATTTCCTTGGCCACTTTCTAGGAAGATGGATTGAGAAATACCTTTCTACAGACAATTATTTCCATTGGCAAGAACCTGAGTACATAAGTCAGGAAGAAATGAGTAAGATGGATGTTACTACTTCCTTGTTGAACAGGTTGTGTGTTAAAAGTTCTCAAACTGAAGATATTCTACAGAATGAATGCATAACTCAGTTTAATTTCAAGGGTCACAATTATTAAAACCCTCTATCAAAATCCTGACAAACACTGATTTGTAAGTCTCATCTGTATGAAATTATGTCTCCTAAAATTTTATTTAACCACTTCCATTAATAAACTTTTGCCTAATCCTCCCTTTTTTATTCAGTCACTATGTATTTAAAATTCATCTTACCTTGTATTCCTGATATTTCTTTAATTGCTGGTGATTCCACTTTACTGATATGTCATCTATTCTTTGTCCTTTACCTCTTGAAGATGGTATTAATTAAATTTGTCCATTATGAATGAAGCTTCTTATCATTAGCATCGAGATGGTTTTAGGAATATGAATTATCAAAATATTATTAACTAATGGGGATATGGTTTGTGTTTTGTACAGAAAGACTCCATTTGCATCAATAAGAAAGTAATATGTTGTTATCAGGAGTGGTTACACCATTTTGCATTACAGAGCAGTTAGGGTTTGAAATGATTTCTATATACCCATGTGTTCAAGCCTTTGTACCAAGACTGTGGATCTATTTTGAGACAGTCCTGGAAACCTAAGGAGATAAGACCCCGCCCCCCCCCACACACACACATCACTTATAACGTATCTCTGGTACATCGCTGTATTTCTCTGCTTCCTGTCCATCATTGAAGAAACTCCTCTACCTTATGATCTTGCCACAATGACATTATAACCAAGTGCATGAAACAGGTGATCATGGACTGAAATAAACAATGGTTACTTTAGGCAATTTCTGTTTAATATTTATTCACAGCAACAAAAAACACAGTTGACAATTGGCACCAGAGATTTGGGGTTATTGCTATGAGTATAGCTCCCTGTTTGGTTCTTAGAACTTTGGAAATGAGGTGGGATATAAAGGTAGGAAAAATCTTGAGGACATGACAAGGGAGAAAGAAGCCTCATACTCTGGAAACTTATTGCAGCTTTTGACAACATTAGACCTGGAATTCTAGTACAATTAATAAGTGCTTAAGGATTTTGTCCCTTCTTATCCACGTGCCTACAGTTTGCTAGGAATTTCATGTAATTCTAAGGAAAGGACACGTGATAAATCCCATGTGCAACTCTAGTGGCTTCTGGTTTTACTTCATCATATTATAAAGTATTAAAGGTGTCTCCAGAGCTACTTCACACATCATCCTTAGCAGTCTTTTGAGATGGAACTTGAATGTCATCAATCAAGTAAGTGCCTAATGGTAAGATTTGCTGGCTAAGAGTAGGCTATACACACCTGTGAGTATCCTTTACTTTCCCCAACACTTCCTTTGATACTGCATACATCCCAGCATGAATTTTTTACTGTCTTCTGGCAGCTTCTTTCTCTTACCCCTCATACTTAAGCCTACATTTAAATACCTTTAATAACATTTCCAATTCTGCTTTATGGTACTAGCTAGTTCTAAAAAATTTTTGAGCATTGAAGCCACAAATCTGGATTTGGTCTGAAAATTTCCCTAAACATCTAATGAAAATGTTGAAGCTAAAGAAGATGGCTATATAGGATTGTGTCCCTGTATCCAAACTACTGATAGTTTGATTTGTAGGTAGATTTTGGAAGAATTTGGAGAGGATATATAAAGTAAAGCCTCAAAATCTATGAGCAGAAATTAATGAGTGATTCTGGTGGGATCTCAAAATAGTATAATATCGAGATGATTAAAATACCACAAAGTACTCAGAAGTTTAAGGTGGAAAAATCAGTACTATACTGAAATTTGTTAGAAAGATTGTAGATGTTATGTTGTTATCTTCTTGAAAATAATGTGCCTGCATTTTGTATGTGTCCTAAGTCTTTTATGGGAGGGTAAAATTAAAGATTACAGATTATTTCATTTAGTAGAGGAAGTTTAAGTTAGCCAAGTAGTCAATATGTGGAATGCTTATAGGTGGCTTTTAGACATATTTGTAGTGAAAGTCAGGAACAAAGAGACTTAGAAAACAAATGATCTTGTAAGAAAATGAATGAGTTGCATGCTGTGAATAAGAAAGATTGATAGCACTAAAAATAACCCAAGCACTTGGCTCTTGGGAAATGAGATATGTGCTGTTATGGCATTTTAGGAACTGGCTAGGTTGTGCAGATGGCAAGTTCTTTAAAGACTTTCATTTCTAGTTGGGGGCTCCACAGCCTTTGGTTCATAATTCATGTGTTTCTATTAGTTTGGCTATTTGTCCCTGTGCTTTTCCAGTCTTGGTCTCAACAATTCACACTCTTACAGTCCCTCCTCTTTCTCGACAATTGGACTCCTGGAGCTCCACCTGGGGCCTGGCCAATGATCTCTGCATCCACTTCCATCAGTTATTGGATGAGAGTTCCAGCTCAACCGTTAGGGTGTTTGGCCATCTGATCACCAGACTAGGTCAGATCAGGCTTTCTCTCAACCATTGCCAGTAGTCTACAGTGGATGTATCATTGTGGATTTCTGGGGACCTCTCTAACACTTTGCTTCTTCCTGTTCTCATGTGGTCTTCATTTATCATGGTCTGTTATTCCTTGTTCTCCTTTTCTGTTCTGGACCAGGCCCTCTGGATAAGTGAGACAATTGAATAGCTTGAACTGTTTGGGAGGCACCCAGGCACTGGGACCCGGACCTGTCCTTAGTGCATGAGCTGGCTGTTTGGAACCTTGGGCTTACACAGGGACACATGCTCAGCCTGGAAGGAGGGGCCTAGACCTGCCTGTACTGAATCCACCAGGTTGAATTGAATCCCCAGGGGAGTCTTGGCCCTGGAGGAGATGGGAATGGAGGGGAGGGGCTGGGGGGCTGGTGGGAGTGGGGGTGGGAGGGGGGAGGACAGGGGAACCCATGGCTAATGTGTAAAATTAAAACACAAATATAATAAATAAAAAAGGAGAAAAATAAAATAAAATTAGGTTGATTAAAAACAAAGACTTTCATTTCAAAAGAGTATTTCTGTGGCAGCAGGTTTACAGAAAGCTCTCTGGGAAGTTGTTTCACCAGTAACCCTTTCAGTGAGCTCAGTCATACAGGTCAGCTACACATAGGCCAGTGTAGCAATGGCCCAAGGCAACACGTTACAGCTCAGCCTTGAAGTAGACCTTGCCATCATCTACATATGATGGCAATATGCAAAATTCAAGAATTACAGTGTCTTGGAGACTTTCATCCAGATTTAAAAAAAAAAAAAAAGCCACACAGTGTGAGACAGGTCCAGATTGCCTGCAAGTAGCCCTGAGTAGATCATGCATGATGTTCTATGGGAGACACTTAAGGTCCATTGAAAACGTCATCACAATATGGGTATGACAGGAACAAGACTTCTGCTGATATCTAGTGTGTACCTTTCTACTGCGTTATAACATGGAATAGGGTATCGCATGTAAGCGTTTTTGAGAAAGAAATGGAGAGCGAGAGCTAGAGAGAGCCTGGGGGAAAGAGGTCAACCTTCTCAGTTACAATCCTTCCCCTCTGTGTCTTCAAACACATATTGGTTGAACAAGTTAATAGGCTTTATTATGAAATTTAATAATGAGTTGGTCAATATCATAACTCAATCATGTCCACACCACTCTTTTTTATTTTTCATATCTGTCCTCCTTTTCCCCTTGTGCTCTCACTTTATGTGTCCTTTTTCCTGCCTTTTAGTGAAACTAGCATTTTTCTCACATCATGGTTTCTTCTCCCTCCTCTTTGTCCAGGAACTCCACACCACCCCTCTCATCTGAATTCATCCTCCTTTCTGTCTATTATTAGAAAACAACCAGACTTATAAGGAATAATAATAAAATAAAATAAACAAAATCTAATGCATTGAGATAGGACAAGACAAATAAGCCAAAGGAGAATAACCCAAGAAAAAGCACATGAAACAAATACAGATGCAGAGAACCACTCATTAGCACACTCAGAAATCCCATAAAAATACTAAACTAGAAACCACAATATGTACACAAAGGACTTGTAAGGATCAAAGACAGAACAAAAAAAAGTATAAATAAAATTAAATTAATATTAAATATAAGATAAAATTAATGAAAAAAAGTCCTGATAGGACATTGTGGAACAAGAAACCTCCGAAGATATCATTGAATTCATTTTCTTTTGGCCATCTACAAGTGGATATGCATCCTATCCTTAAGAGGACTTTAATTCCCCAGTGAGAGTCCCTTGGTATAACTAAATTTTCATTTCCAAGTCGTTATCAATTGGAGATTGCTTCTGGTTTAGGAATGTGGGCATGTGTCCACTTCTCTTTCAACTCTAGGACTCCATGTGGTTCATATCCATGCAGACCCTGTGTATGCTGCCTCAATCCCTGTGAATTATTATGTACATTGATCCTGTTGATTTAGAGGGCCTTGTTTTCTTGGTATCATCCATGTCCTCTGGCTCTTACACTCTTTCTGTCTCTTCTTCCTCAGGCTTCCCTGAGACCTGAGGGGAGGACTTGATGGAGACATCCTGTTTGGGGCTGAGTGTCACAAGGTCTGCCATTCTCCGCATAGTCTTTATGAGAGTCTTTATTTGTTGTCCTCTGCAGGAGGATGTTCTTCTCATGATGACTAAGCAAGGCACTCATCTATGAGTATAGCAGAACGTCATTAGCAGTTATTTTATTGCTATGTTTTTGTTTATTTGTTTTAGAACATTTGGTTTTAGCCTAGGTCCTTGGGCTACCTAGTCTCAGGCTTGTGGTAACCAAAGCAAGTGTCATGTAAGTGTTCCATTTCATGGAATAAATCTTAAGTCAAATCAAATATTGGTTGGTTACTCACACAAGCCTTGTGCCACCACTACACTAACACTTCTTACAGGCAGGACACCATTGTAGATCAAAGGGTTTGGTGAGTTGGTACATATGTGTCTCCTTTGGTAGTGTGCATAGTACCTTACTATACCAAAGACATGAGCACTTAGGGGTGAAAGCTCTATGTAGGCACCAGACTAACTTCTCAATGTTCAATGAGTTGTGTAGATATTGTCTTCAGCAATAGGACATGACTGCCATTTGTAAAGAGCAACAAACAATCCTGGCTTGTTTGAGGGTTCTCATGGGACCCCATTGACCAAGAAATCAATTAGATATAACCCAATCCAAGAACTGGAAGCTTTATTTGGTAATGAGAGATGTCCATTTGGGGTTAAGTCTCTCTCATTAGTTGGCAATTTCATTTATGCCACCTTCATATATGCATATATTTTATAAAACCACCCGTCAAATAGCTTTAATTTAGCTGTCACTCCCCATATTCCTTCACTTGTTCCTCTCCCCCACACCGCTGCAGATGATCCTCCCATTCCAGTCCCCCTAACCTATCCATCCATAACTGTTTCCCTTTCTTAGTGAGATATATTTGTATCCCACCCCCACCCCCACCACCAGTTCATTATACTATAGCAAAACTCTGCAGCTCTGTGGATTCTATTATGCTTATCATTGATTTAACAGTTAATATCTACATATTACATGTACATACATTCCATACCCTATTGGTATTTCTGGGTCTTGGTTACCTCACTCAGATGATTTTATTACTAAAAAAAAAATCTCATGATTTCAATTATTTCAGAAAATAACAAGCTAGATGGTTTACCACAGATTTCAGAGTGGCAGCTGCCTCAACAAACTAACTCGCTTTTCTTTTCTTTTTTTTTTTTTTTTTTTTTTCTGAGTCAGGGTTTCTCTGTGTAGTTTTGCACCTTTCCTGGAACTCTCTTTGTAGACCAGGCTGGCCTTGAACTCACAGAGATCCACCTGGCTCTGCCTCCCAAGTGCTGGGACTAAAGGCTTGTGCCACCACCATCCAGCCTAACTTGCTTTTCTAATGGACCTAAAGAAGTCAGAGGTTTTTCATATAGTAAAAAAACTACTTTTCATACCAAGCAAGGAATCTGCTTGTAGATTAATCAGATAAAGCTCCTGTTTTTCCATATTTTCTTACACATAACAAATTTGAAAATTCTTCAGCTATTCCTTTTTCAACTCACAAGAATTGGTTACAATTAAAAGCATTGAATGTTTGATTAGTATTGTTTGTATCTTCCAGTCTACAATACCATTAACAGAACAGTGACGGTCTCTTCACTTAGTATTTAGGGACGATAATCTGTGTCTAGAGTTGTAGTAATTCTTCATATCCATAATCTTTTCCATAGTACACCCCTTTGATCCTCTTCCATAGAATCATATCCAGGTCAAGATTTCCTCTGCAAAAACTTTGAACAATGGGAAGGTATAGGTAAAGTCAGCCATAGTTTTTTGTTGTTGTTGTTTCGTTTTGTTTTACCTTTTGATTAACTGTATCAGGTTTCTAGATAAGGAAAAAGCTGTTATTATTCAGGACACAGAAGGTGGTGCGAAGTTCATACTTCCATGAGTTCTTCTTCACTAAGTCATATTAGGAGCAATGCAGGTGCAGCCTAATGCACACTGCACAAAAAATGTATTTGTGTTATACCTGAGGAGTGCCAAACTTAGGACTTCCTTTATAGTTTAAACAGACTGATAGAAAACATCTTACATATTGCCATTCTATGAGACGTTACCTTCATCCTGGTCAGCCTGTCTTTTTTTCAGAGAGAGAGACAGAGAAAGAGAGAGAGAGAGAGAGAGAGAGAGAGAGAGAGAGAGAGAGAGAGAGAGAGATCTTTGACCTCCATGGCTAAAGTATATTAAAACATTTGTTAAAATAATGCAAAGCAAGAACTATAAAATGTGTGGCAACACTATAGAGAATTGCAAATAGTCTTGGCTAGTGTATTTTCCCTCAAGTGATTACATAATGTAGAACTTTAAATGAGAGGGTTATATACTTCATCTTGAAGCATCTGATGATAGTGTTGTTGTAAGTACACTAAGTTGATCACTACCCAATATATACAGGAATCAAAACATAACAATGTCTTTCATAATTGTGTATAGATATTGTGATAGATTAAATAGATAAGAGTCACAAAAATTATAAGATTATATACTCAATTTTTTATTATTTTTATACTTTTATTAAAATTTTAGGATATTCTACACTCAAGTAAATATATTACTTATAATCAAATATATATATATATATATATATATATATATATCACATAATTTCTTTACTGGTAAAATATGTGACCAATACCTACTAAAGAAACAACATATGATTAAAACAAGACTACATTTAAACAATCCTGGTATTTGAAGACAGCATTTATTTTTCCAACAAACAGTTCTTCCTGAAGCTCCACATCAAAGGGCACACTTGAATATTATATCATTGATGAACATATTTACCTCAGTCATCACTAATCTCATTATTAACATCCGCACTCATTTATTATTATTATTTACTTAGATGCTGGACTAGATGATGCCACTATAGAAATTTATAAGTTTAAATGTGGACAAAATTCTAAACGGTCTTATTAAATAAGAAACACAGAGCAGAAAATTGTATGTTCATAGGTGTGCGGGTTAATGTCAGGGTGTTCAGTTCGATTCCATTGGTCCACATGTTGGTTTTTATGCCAGTACCGAGCTGTTTTTATTAAGTTCTATAGTAGAGCTTGAGGTCAGGGATTGTGATGCCTCCAGAGGTTGTATTATTGTACAGGATTCTTTTGGCTATCCTGGGTTTTTTGTTTTTCCATATGAAGTTGAGTATTATTCTTTCCAGGTCTGTGAAGAATTGTGTTGGTAATTTGATGGGCATTGTGTTGAATCTGTAGACTGCTTTTGGTAAAATCACCATTTTTACTATGTTAATCCTGCCTATCCGTTTTCTGACAACTTCTTCAATTTCTTTTTTCAGGGACTTAAAGTTCTTGTCATATAGGTCCTTCACATGCTTAGTTAGAGTAACCCCAAGGTATTTTATATCATTTGTGGCTATTGTAAAGGGTGATGTAATATCCTTTTCAGCCTATTTGTCTATTGTATATAGGAGGGCTACTAATTTTTTTGATCTTGTATCCTGCTATGTTGCTGAAGGTTTTTATTAGATGTGTCAGTTCCTTGGTTGAATTTTCGGGGTCACTCATGTATACTATCATGTCATCTGCAAATAGGGAAAGCTTGACTTCTTCCTTTACAATTGGTATCCCTTTAATTTCCTTATGTTGTCTTATAGCTCTGGCTAGAAATTCAAGTACTATATTGAATAAGTATAGGGAGAGGAGACAGCCTTGCCTTGTTCCTGATTTTAGTGGTATTGCTTTGAATTCTCTCCATTTAATTTGATGTTGGCTGTTGGCTTGTTGTATATTGCCTTTATTATGTTTAGGTATGTTCCCTGTATTTCTGATCACTCCAAAATGTACAATGGAAAAAAAGAAAGCATCTTCAATAAATGGTGCTGGCATAACTGGATATCAATGTGTAGAAGGCAAATAGATCCATCTCTGTCACCGTGCACAAAACATAAGTACAAGTGGATCAAGTACCTCAACATAAATCCAGTTACTCTGAAGCTGATAGAAGAGAAAGTAGAGAAAGTAGGAAGTACTCTTGAACGCATTGGCACCGGAGATCAATTTCTAAATATAATACCAGTAGCACAGACACTGAGAGAAACAATCAATCAATGGGACCTGTTGAAACTGAGAAGCTTTTGTAGGGCAAAGGACATGGTCAACAAGACAAAGTGACAGACTACAGAATGGGAAAAGGTCTTCATCAACCCCACATCTGACAGAGGGCTGATATCCAGAATATATAAAGAACTCCAGAAATTAGACATCAAAATGCCCAACAGTCCAATTAACAAATGGGCTATAGAACTCAACAGAGAATTCTCAACAGAGGAAGTTCAAGTGGATGAAAGACATTTAAGGAATTGCTCAACATCCCTAATTATCTGGGAAATGCAAATCAAAACGACTCTGAGATACCACCTTACACCTGTCAGAGTGGCTAAGATCAAAAACACAGAACACAACTTATGCTGGAGAGGATATGGAGCAAGGGGAACTCTCCTCCACTGCTGGTGGGAATTCAAGCTTGTACAGCCACTTTGGAAATCAATATGGTGCTTCCTTAGAAAATTGGGAATCCATCTCCCATAAGACCCAGCTGTAGTACTCTTGGGCATATACCCAAGGAATGCTCAATCATACCACAAGGGCATTTGCTCAGCTATGTTCATATCAGTATTGTTTGTAATAGCCATAACCTGGAAACAACCTAGATGCCCTTCAACTGAAGAATGGATAAAGAAAACATGGAACATATACACAACGGAGTACTACTCAGCAGAGAAAAACAATGACATCATGAGGTTTGCAGGCAAATGAATGGATATAGAAAAAATCATCCTGAGTGAGGTAACGCAGACTCAGAAGCACAAACATGGTATGTACTCACTCATAGTAGGATAGTAGATGTAAAACAAAGATGACTAGACTGCTACACAACTCCAGGGAGGCTACCTAGAAAACGGAACCCTAGGAAAGACACAGGAATTGACCAATGACAGAGAAATGGATGAGATCTACATGAACAACCTGGATGACAGTGGGAGTAATGAAGGGCAAGGTTTGAAGGAATCCAGCTGGATCAAGAACAGAATGGAGAACAAGGAATAACAGACTGTGATAAATGAAGACCATGTGAGGACAGGAATAGGCAGAGTGCTGGAGAGATCCCCAGAAATCCACAGTGATACATCCTCTGTAGACTGCTGGCAATGGTCGAGAGAAAGCCTGATCTGACCTAGTCTGGTGATCAGATGGCCAAATACCCTAACTGTTGTGCTGGAACTCTCATCCAATAACTGATGGAAGTGGATGCAGAGATCATTAGCCAGGCCCCAGGTGGAGCTCCAGGAGTCAAATTGTCGAGAAAGAGGAGGGAATGTAAGAGTGTGAATTGTTGAGACCAAGATTGGAAAAGCACAGGGACAAATAGACAAATGAATGGAAGCATATGAATTATGAACCAAAGGCTGTGGAGTGCCCAGCTGGATCAGGCCCTCTGGATAAGTGAGACAATTGAATAGCTTGAACTGTTTGGGAGGCACCCAGGCACTGGGATCCGGACCTGTCCTTAGTGCATGACCTGGCTGTTTGAAACCCTTGGGCTTACACAGGGACACTTTGCTCAGCCTGGAAGGAGGGGACTGGACCTGCCTGTACTGAATCCACCATGTTGAATTGAATCCCCAGGGGTATCTTGGTCCTGGAGGAGATGGGAATGGAGGGGAAGGGCTGGGGTGAAGGTGGGGGTGGGGGCGGAAGGGGGAAAGACAGGGGAACCCATGGCTGATGTGTAAAATTAAAACACAAATATAATAAATTAATAAAAAAGAAACACAGAGCCAAATACAGAGTTAAATCCTAAGAGATCAGAGCAAGAGCCATGACTTCCTTTAGCTTACTACTTGCTATCATACTTTCCCTGAGAGAGAGACCTTCTTCCTTTGTGTCTTGTGTTTTATTGCTTTCCTATTCTGCCTTATCATTGGCTCTAAACCCAGCCATATGAATTCCTCATCACTGCCTCTCTATACAGACCTCCTGGTCTCTATGGTTGGTACTGGGATTAAAGACTCAAGAGTCACCACGCTTGGCTGTGTCCTTGACCACACAGAGACTCTGCCAGCCATGTAATCGCATGAAGGGCATGGGCTGCAACCACCTGACTTCTATTCCTGGCTTGCTAATGACCTGTGATCTCCAGGCAAACTTTATTTATTAACATACAAATAAAATCACATTTCAACACAATTAAAATACACCACATTTAAAGTTAACTGCTAGAATTCAGTTATTTCTTGATAGTAGTAAAACCCATAGTTGACAACAAATACTATAAAAGGTTGAGGGTAGAGGGACTTGACAGATTCTTTTAAGAGGAAACTGGTGATAGACACTTTCAAAACTATCTAACATGATCTGAACAAGGTGGCTATATTCTATATTATGAGAATCATGGTTGATTTATATGTTAGAAATTTTTCCAACACAATGTGATGGACAAGTTAAAGATCAAAGGCAGAAAATCTGTTAAGAGTGCACTGATATAATTTGACCTCAGCTTGTCTTAGTTAACTGGCACATATTACTGGGAAACAGATGTTATATTCTTCCCTTTCAGTTCAAAAAAAGAAGAACTAACAGAGATGGGGAACACTGATGGCTATAGAGAGACATTTTGTAAAGTCTAGCACATAGGTTTAAAGACTAAAGCATCCTTCAGTGTTTACCCAAGTGAATTATTTATGAACTCAAAATTTTTTTCAAGTAAGTATAAAATTACTTCAACCAATCATTTCCCATTATGACTTAGTCCTAGAGTTTATTTAATTTTCTATTTTTAAATAACTAAAATATACTAGAAATTGAAAGGAAAATATAGGTTATGCATTATAAGTAGTTGAACAGAGTGACTATCTCTGACTTTCACCAAGTTGTTGATAATTGCTTTTGATATAAGGGAAAATAAGGTAACAAATTCTTTGCTGAAAGAGGTGTAGGGTTAATGTAAATAAGTTTATAATGTAAACAAGTTTAATAGATAAATTATATATTTATAAACATTAATAATTTCACATAGTTATATTTGACAACTTATGATACAGGTGAACAGGTTCACAGACTAACCTGAACTATTTTGGCATAATTTTCATCTGATGCCAAGAGCTTTTAATGAGCATTTTTAGGATAGTTATAACTTATAAAGTATAAATCTGCATACATGAAAAGTTAAGTTGTAATTCATAGCAAGTTCAATAGCAAAACTTAGATGGTACTTACTTAACATGTTGTTATGCATGGCCAAACAAAATCTTCATAAAGTACTGCAGTTTGATGGAGAAATCATGCACAAACATGGCACAAATAGCTAATATGAATATGCTTAATGCCCTTGTAATACTTTTCCATGTGTATAGATTTAAACCTTATCTCTTTAGGTTGTACAATTTATATCAATCTGTGTGGACAAAGCAAATTATATTTACTTTGAGATATATTGAAATAAAATCCATGAAATAATTCGATGTCAAAAAAAATCTACTAGTCCAAAATTTCCTATAACATCCCCAGCTACTTTTTCTATAAACCTAATCTTAGTTTATAGAGCAAATATTTATTAGAAAAAGTACCCATTGTTGTATTTTTTGAGATTATAATATAATTACACCTTTTTCCATTTCTTTTTACTTCCCTCCAAACCCTGCCATATAACCCTCTGGATTTCCTTTCAAATTCATGGTCTTTTTTTTTTTTCATTAATTATTATTACATGCATATGTGTATAAGCATATGCATATATATATATATATGTATATATATATATATATATATATATATATATATATATTCATAAATACAACCTGCTTAGTCTGTATCATATTATTTGTATAAATATTCTCATGGCTCACTATTTCACATTGGGTAGCTAATTTATGTGTTCTTACTGGGGAAGATCATTTCTTCTGCACTTAATGTTTCTGTAGTTCTATGTGCAGGGTTTAGACCTCCTGGTATTTTCTCCATCTATTTTAGGAAATCTATTACCATGAGATTGTGTCTCTTAATAATATCAGATATTATACCCATTAAGTCTCACCAATATGAGTACATTAGCTTTTGGGGGAAAATTTTTTTTCGTTGAGTCACACTGACCCAAACGTGGCACATTTGAAAAGAAGCATGGGCTACCAAATGAGATCCAGGAAAGGCACAAAGCTACACAAAGAAACCCTGTCTGGGAAAAAAAAAAAAAAAAAAAAATTCAAAAAAAAAAAACAAAAACGAAAGGAAGGCCAACACATTCTGCTTTTCACATGATAAGTCATTATGATTTAGAAAAACATATTTGACCACTTAAATCGAGAAGAATGAACTCTGGTAGACCCTACAACACTAAAAACATTATTCATGATAATCTTTAAATCTTTGGATGTTCTAAAGGATTGTACACTTGTTTATGTCCTAAGAGTCCCAGGTCCAGAGAGGAACTGTTCATAAATTTCAACAGTGTGTAATATGTTCATAAGAATTAAAAAGTCCATTATTCAGTTAGTTCTTTCATGTACACATTTATTTTCCATTTTTGTCATAATCAGATTATCTGTAATTTGTGACTTTTTATTCAGAAATGAGCATGCCAACACCCATTTTACAAAGCTGTGAGGATAACATTCAGATATTTCAAGAAGCCTAGCAAATCATGAGAATAAATGTTGTGATAAATTCTAACACTGTTTAAGAAAATTGGAATTTACATTCTGTAACAACATGTCATGAGCTCATAGCATCTATATAAAACATACAAGGAATTGAGCCTCTGAAACAATGCCAAAGATTATGGAAATTCTGATTACTTTGTTTCTAAGAGAATTCAGAAATACATAAAAATAAAAACCATATAAATATCTTTGTTTGTATAACTTAAATGATACTTTATTGTTTCTATGATCAAAACCACATAAATAAGATCTAACATGTTTAGTGTATACTTTCACCCATGTACAATTGGAAAAATAAATTTAATATTTTGAGACCAACATGGCTATTAATTTCTGAACAATGCCAACTCAACATGCTGAACTGGATACTTCATTCCAAACATGGTAAGAGTTAAAATTGGACATGAATGGGAATGCAGAAGCTCTTCCGTTAAGTAAAGGGTTGTATGGTTTTTAAATATACACATGGAAGCACTTGATACACTCCACTCTTTCTGTTGACATTACAGATTATCTTGGAATGTAATTAAGTTGTTACTTCATTGAGAAAAGCTCTATCTTTTTTGTCATATTCTTAAAAGCATCCTTTACTTGTTTGTTTCTAAGTGTATAAATGAAGGGGTTCAACATGGGTGCCACTGAAGTGCTGAGCAGAGCTATTCCTTTATTTAAAGCAACTCTTTCATTTCCAGATGATTTCACATACATGAAGATGCAGCTGCCATAAGAAATGGACACCACAACTATGTGTGAAGAACATGTAGAAAAGGCTTTCTTTCTCTGTTGAGAAGATGGGATTCTCAGAATAGTCCTGATGATGTTTGTGTAGGAAATGCTCACTAACACCAGAGTAACCAGGAGTGTCAAAATGGCAGAAAGAAGCGTCATTAATTCTATTATGTGCGTGTCTGTGCAGGAGAGCTGAAGTATAGGAAAAACATCACAGAAGAAGTGATCGACAGTGTTAGCTGCACAGAAATCAAGCTGGAGCCCCATGAGGAGAGGAGGAAAAATTATCAGGAAACCAGACAACCAGGAAGCAAAGACGAGCAAGTTGCAAATTCTGCTGCTCATGATGGTCATGTAGTGTAGGGGTTTGCAGATGGCCACATAGCGGTCATAGGACATGGCAGCCAGAAGAAAAAATTCAGTTGCTCCCAAGAGAATAGTGAAAAATAGTTGTGCTGCACAGTCATTATATGAAATGGTTTTATCCCCTGTGGCCATACTAACAAGGAATTTGGGGATACAGACAGTGGTGACTGAAATTTCTAAAAATGAGAAGTTTCGTAAGAAGAAATACATAGGTGTCTTGAGATGAGAATCCAGTAGCGTGAGCGTGATGATGGTTAGGTTCCCAGTAACACTCAGCATGTATGTGAGAAAAAGAAACACAAAAATGACCACCTGCAGTTGTAGATCATCTGTTAATCCAAGAAGAATGAATACCGTCACCACTGTGTGGTTCTTCATAGCTAAGTTCTGATTGCCCAAGATAGGAAAAGAAAATTAGAAATGAAGGGGAAAAAAATCTGAACAAGAAAGTGAAAGTCTTTATAAGAATACTAGTATTCCCACTTAAACAACTACTATTCTCTGGTAGTAACCAATACAATTTTTCTCATATATTTTTTTTACCTGACATCTGACTAAATATATCCAAGATTTTTGTTGTTGTAGTTATTCAGTTAAATCAAAGCTCATAAACTTAAGTATTACAAATGAATAATATGTTCAACAAAGACAGTTAAGTGCAAAATCAAATATACACAAAATTATCATAGTATTTAAATTTGTATTTCTGTATTATACTTGGATCCTTCTCAATATATTTATCTTCTATTACATTATTGGTGATAATGTGGTAACACATTCTTCATTGTTCAACAAAAAGCTGCATTAATACATTTTTTCCATGGACTTTGCTAATTTTTGTGTAAGATTTGATCAGTCAACTCTAAAGAGACACATGGTGGACTGTCTTCACATGTTTTAGCTGAGATACAGTAGGATTTTAATGCCTTCATGAAGCTTCTGAAAGCCCTGTGCTTTGCATTCTTGTGACCATTTTTACTTCTCCATTCTGGCTTGTCCTGAACTTGAGCTTGCTCATTTTTTTCTGTAAGCTCCTCATATTTTTATAAAATGAATGCTATATTTTACAAATGTCATATTAATATTGACTTTGATGACAAATCACAGCTGTAAGAAGCTACTTACCTTGATTGTTCTCTTTTTTCTGATATCCATCTTAGTAAGTAAAGATCATATTTTCATTTTTGATATTTGTGTTAATTACATAGCATGTTTTTCTGAATATTTGCAGTGACACAGAGAAAGGCTGTACAATACAAGATAAAATGTTGAGTATATCCAATAGTTTTGTTAGTGTCGTTCATTGTCTTGCCTGCTGCTCCCCACCCAGAGGATGCCTCTTTCCCTCTCTGTGTTAGTCACAATCCTTCTCAGTTGTCTTTCTCATTTAGACTACAAAAGTTAAAAAATTATAGTAACTTTCTGAGTTATTGTATTTCTTTTTTTCCAGAAATGCTTGGTTATTCATGTTTTTCACCTGAAAAAAACTTCCAAATTTTTAGATAATATAAAAAATCATATTAGAACTTTTTTATGTTTTGAAAAATCACGGTTCTAGTGTGAAAAAATTATAGATCTAGAAATTTTAAATCATTACTAGTAAGCAAGTTCTTCTAATCTCACTTTATTACTATTTGACTTTGTACCCTTTTATGTGTCTTCATTTGATCATTTTCTGAAAGTGCCTGAATATCTATGTAATGAACATATAAATACAATGCTTATTATATTTATATGCATGAGTGAGACATTCTGAACTTCAAAGTCACAATCTAATTTAAAGTTCAAAGACACAGAAAAACTTCATTCTGTGAAATATGAGTAATATGATGGTAAAGTTCAGAAATAGTCCCCACTCCAGTAGAAAACCACACATACAGTCACAGATTGGCTTTTATATAGAAAAGACACAAAGTTGGGTGAAAAAGGAAGAGGGGTGGTTCTGGGAAGAGCTGGGGGAGTGAAAGTGATTATGATCAAAAACTCGTGATATGAAATCCTCAAAGAATCATTAAAAAAAACATCAAAATGTGTTTAACTTCTTTTTAGGCCCAAGTAGTATATCCATCTGTTGATACATATGTGAGAATGAAGAGGGGTCAAAAGACTGAAGACAGCAAGATTTGACAAGATTGCAAAGTAACCTCTTCCCCTCTCTGTCCCTTCTCTCTTTCTCTTTGAGTCTCACTGGATATGACCACTTTGGTAACACTCTTGATGTCAGTCACAGATAAAGAGTAATACATATTTTGACTCAGCAATTGTATTCTTGTCTTATTGTCAATGGAGAGGAATACTTATGTCCACCAACATCTGTGGACAAGACAGTCATTAAACAAAAGTAACATTTCAGCAATAAAAGAATTGTGTTACAGTCCTTGAAAGCATTATGATACAAAAGGAAAAAATGAACATTTTACTGCTATCAACAACTATATCACCCTTTCATTATGATCTCTCTACTTCTGTGCGGCTTACAAAACCCCACACTAGTGTAGGCAATAGCAGGTAAAAGTTTAGGGAAACAAGAAAGAATTCAGGCAGAAGGAAGATCAGAAATAGTCCATGCCATACCAGACAAAAGGGATAGTAGTTAATGTACAATGTTAATATCTGTACTCATTTTAGCATGATCTTTTCACTTTTATTTTCTTAAAGAAAAAATGAGATAATTTTATTTATGTCTAGCATTTTGCTTAAATTTGAATTTAAGTAATAAAGAGCTACTATAACTATTTAGCATCATTAGTGTGCTTCTTATCCCCATAAAAAAGTATTTGCTAGTTGACAGTAAATAGTAATGACAATCAAATGGTCCTCTGTGTATTGGTGACTGATTAGAAAATTCATTGGTGAGATAAGAGATCCTTCCTTTTAGAAAATGAAAGTGTGTGGAAATTTAAACATGTCATTAATATAACTGTTTGATAAATACAAAAAAATCTCCTCAAGTTCAGAATGAACCTTTTTCTGTGTCATATTTTTAACATGTATAACCATCATGTACAATAGAAGTATATGAATTATAATTATCAGGAGAAAAACACTCATTTAATAACAGTTTTATTTACACTGTCAAGAGTATCTTTCAAAGAATGATTCATTAAAAATGAAGTATCAGCTCTCACACTGCAATTGATGCAATTGATCTACAGAGTAACTTTGAAAAGTACACATGTGTGCTATAAAAATCAATTCAAGTCTTATATACTATTTCAATGAATATAATAGTAATTTTCTTCTACTAGGCTTGCAACTACTTAACAAGACTAAAACAAAGCCATATTTTCCAAACCTTAGTTTTTTCTGCAATAATTTTATTTTCAATCATCTTTTTATGCAAGTCCCAGATAGAGGCATTTTCTGAATGTTTCATATCCAGTGTATTGTAGATTGCTTTATCACATATTCCTGTCTTGACTTTTTATCCAAAACTGCCACAGTATCAGATATACATATTCAGGATGTTCAGTACAAAGGTTTCAGCATGACAAAAAGTCTCATCAAGCCTCACTTCACATGATTTCTTATTTAAGAAGCAATGTTCTCCAATTTCTTTTAAAATAGGTTATAAACTACTTGATTATTCATAAGATCTATTGTGTTTAAGAGGGAAAAGAAGGCAAGAGAAATTATTTACTTGCTTTTTTCTATGAAAATACTTCCAGCCAATATGAATGGTAGTTTCTAAGATTGCAGGAGCTATAATCCTTTTCTATACTGAATCACTAGTCTCCAGAGGATTGAAAGGCTTAAAAATTAGCAAGAGAAGAAAGCAATTCCCTGGATACTATTGTGCTAGCATTAATATATTAAAATAGCTTTACTGAGTGAAGAATATTTAGAATCCATAATCATGTTTGATTAGCTTTATGGTATAAACCATAACTTAAGCCCAACTCCTCTTACATTTCCCCACAAAATATATTTCAAATAAGAAAAATGAAATATACTAATAAATAGTGTGGAAATATAAAAAGGTATTACTACAACTTTGAGTTAAGGTTCATTGAATAAACAGCTCATATTGTGCCTCCCTAGTTAAGCCTCTGAGTTAGGGAGTCAGATGCAGTTATCTAGAAAACCAAGGCCTGTCACCACTGACAATGAAAAAGGAGAGGTGGATACCCTAATTGTCACCAGAGAGCCTTTATCCACTAACTGATGGAAGCAGACCCACAGATCCACAGTCAAGCACTGGGACATTTGCCAGGAGTCCTTCTGAAGAAAGGGAGAAGGGATTGTAAGAGCTAGGGAGGTCAAGGTCAGGACAGGGGAACCCACAGAAACAGCTGTCCTGAGCTTTTTGGAGCACATGGACTCTGGACCAACAGTTAGGAAGCCTGCCTGGGACCAGCATAGGCCCTTTGCATGTGTGTGACAGTTGTGTAGCTTGTTCTGTTTGTAAGGTTCCTAGCAGTGAGATCAGGACCTGTCCCTGTCCCTGCTCCCTGTAGCTAGCTTTTGGGAACCTGTTCCTCATGCTGGATTACCTAGCCCAGCCTATATGCAGTGGGAGGAGCTCGGTCCTACCTCAACTTGAAGTGCCCTGCTTTGGTCAAGCACATGGGAGGCCTGCCCCTTTCTGAGTGGAAATGGAGGGGGAGTGGAGGGAGAAGAGGATAATTGGGAATGAGGGGTAGAGGGAACAGGAGAAGAGGAGCAAGGGGAAACTGTGGTCAGTACATAAAATAAATGGAAAAAGTGTTAATTAAATAATAATAAAAAAATTTAAGCAGCAGAACCATGACTGGTTGAGGAAAAATGAGGCCAATCCTGAATCCTTGAATACAGACAGCATGCTTGCATCTAACTGCGTATGTTACGATTCAAACAACAGAAAATTATGTTAAGTGAATGTAAAATTTTACATTTCCACTGTTAGATATTTCAACACTATTAGTGGTAACAGATAATTTTAAAGATCACTGTGGCAGCATATAAGACAAACTTACAAAAAAATTATTACTGCAAAGTATGAAACACAATCAGCCTATGCTATTACCTTGGTCACTTTTCTCAAGCTGAAAATGCCCATGTGAGCAGCTTCAAATGAAGGAAGAAAAAACCAATATCCAGAATCTTAGCTCCTGTGTGTTTTGGGTTTAGTGTGATATCTCCATCTATAGGCACAGTGCACACAGAAAATTATACTCTGAGGCCCGAGACCCCAGCCACTTCCTGAGACTCAGAGACCAGACCCCAGTTCCCATTCACCCTGGAACTCCCATCAGGACCAGAGGTGAGTGCCTGGGGTTATAGTCAGAGAGGCAACTGCCCCTGGCTCCCATCCATGGGCACCATCCTGGGAGGACCTGCCCAACTTGGCCCCAGTTTCCAGCCAATCAGCAGGCCCTGTGGGAAGGCTCCCCTTTTCCAAGACTGTAGGCAGACAGTGAAGTCTCCAAACCCTGCCCCCACACCCATTTGTCTGAGACCTAGCCACTTCCTGAGACTCAGAGACCAGCCCCCAGCTCCCATCTGCCCCGGAACTCCCATCTGGACCAGAGCCCACAGCTCGCATCCACCACGAAACTCCCTCTAGACCAGAGAGACTGTCCAGTGGACACTACAACCTCAACGCCTTCCCCCACACCCATATGCTGGAGACCACAGCCACTTTCAGAGACTTAGATACCAGTGTCCAGTATTCCATCCTGCCCTGGAACTCCCATCTGGACCAGAGCTTCCATCCTGTCCCAGAATTCCCATCTGGAAAAGAGGAGCTCCCATCTGGACAAGATAAGGAGACCCCAGGGACTTCCTGAGACTCAGAGTCCAGCCCCCCAGCTTCCATCAGGCCAGCACTCTATCTGGACTAGAGAAAGGCTCCCTAAATCTGTCAGCTCTGTCTGGACCAAGTACACTGATAAGACCAAGAAGGATCCCATGAGGAGTTGGGCAGATGCCAGGGCAGAAGTACATACAACAAAATAAAGAGCAATACAGCATCACCAGAACCTAGCCCTTCTCCAACAGCTTGACCTGAACATCAAGGAATGGAAGAAGAAGAAGAAGAAGAAGAAGGAGAAGAAGAAGAAGAAGAAGAAGAAGAAGAAGAAGAAAACAACCTTATAAGTAACATCATGAAGAGGCGAGAGCCTTATATAGAAGAAATCAATAATAAAGTGGAGGAACAGACAAACAAAAAATGGGAAGAACGTTATAAAAAACTAGAGGAAAGGACAATTAAAGCAGAAGAGAACAATAAGTCCTGGAAAGAAAATCATGAAAAAGCAAGGGAAACAGTCCCAAACCTGAAGAGGGAAATAGAAAAAATGAAGAAGACACTAGCAGAAGGAATGTTGGAAATAGAAAATCTGAGTAAATAAACAGGAACTTCACAAGCAAGTATAACCAACAGAATGAAAGAGATGGAAGAGAGGATCTATGGTGTTGAAGATACATTAGAAGAAATAGATTCATCAGTCAAAGAAAACACTAAAACCAACAAAGCCATGACCCAAAATGTCCAAGAAATATGGGACACCATGAAAAGACCAAACCTACAAATAATAGGGATAGAGGAAGAAGAAGAATACCAACTCAAAGGCACAGAAAATATATTTAACAAGATCATAGAAGAAAACTTCCCCACCTTAAAGAACGAAATGCCTATGAAGACACAAGAAGCCTATAGAACACCAAACAGACTAGACCCCCCACCCAGAAAGTACCCTCACTACATAATAATTAAACAACTAAATGTACAGAATAAAGAAAGAATATTAAGGGCAGCAAAGGAAAAAGGCCAAGCGACTTATAAAGGCAGACCCATCAGAAGAATACCCGATTTCTCAATGGAGACTTTGAAAGCCAGAAGAACCTGGACAGATACAATGCAGACACTAAGAGACCATGGATGCCAGCCTAGACTAATATACCCAGCAAAACAATCATCATAGATGGAGTGAACAAGACTTTCCAAGACAAAACCAGATTTAAACAATACTTATCCACAAACCCAGCCCTTCAGAAAGCACTAGAAGGAAAATTCCAATCTAAGGGAGGCAGATACACCCATGAAAACACAGGCAATAACACCACAGCAGTAAAAGGAGAGAAGTACACACACACTACCACCAAAAAAATAAAAATAACAACAGGAATGAACAATCACTGGTCATTAATATCCCTTAATATCAATGGACTTAATATACCTATAAAAAAGACACAGACTAACAGAATGGATATGAAAACAGGACCCATCTTTCTGCTGCAAACAAGAAACACACCTCAAATTCAAAGACAGACACCTTCTAAGAATAAAAGGCTGGTCTTAAGAAGCAAGCTGGTTTAGCCATCCTAATATCCAGCAAAATAGACTTCAAACTAAAATCAATCAAAAGAGATGATGAAGGACATTACATACTCATTGCAGGAAAGATCCACCAAGATGAAGTCTCAATTCTGAACATTTATGCCCCAAACACAAGGGCACCCACATATGTAAAAGAAACATTACTAAAGCTTAAATCACATATAAAACCGCACACATTAATAGTGGGAGACTTCAACACCCCACTTTCACCTCTGGACAGATCGGCCAAATTGAAACTTGACAGAGACATAATGGTCTTAACTGATGTTATGGCTCAAATGGACTTAATCAATATCTACAGAATATTCTACCCAAACAAAAAAGAATATACCTTCTTCTCAGCAGCCCATGGAACCTTCTCTAAAATCGACCACATACTTGGCCACAAAGCAAATCTGAACAGATTCAAAACAATTGGAAAAACCTCAAATGTTCTATCAAACCACCATGGTTTAAAGTTAGATTTCAACAACAACAACAAACAGAACCTACAGAAATACTACAATCTCATGGAAACTGAATAATGCTCAACTGAATCACCAATGGGTTAGGGAAGAAATAAAGAAAGAAATTAAAGACTTCCTAGAGATCAGTGAACATGAATACACCACATACCCAAACTTATGGGACACTATGAAAGCAGTGCTATGAGGGAAATTCAGAGAACTAAATGCCCACATAAAGAAGCTAGAGAAATCTCACCCTAGTGACTTGACAGCATACCTGAAAGCCCTTCAACAGGAAGAAGCAAAGTCTCCCAGGAGGAACAGATGCCAGGAAATTATCAAATTGAGAGCTGAAATCAATAAAATAGAAACAAAGAGAACAATACAAAGGATTAATGAAACAAAGACTTAGTTCTTTGAGAAGATCAACAAGATAGACAAGCCCTTATCCAAACTAACCAAAAGACAGAGAGAGAGCATCCAAATTACAAAATCAGAAATGAAAAGGGGGACATAGCAACAGACAATGAGGAAATCCAGAGAATCATCAGGTCATACTTCAAAAACCTCTACTCCACAAAACTGGAAAATCTAAAAGAAATGGATAGGTACCACATACCTAAGTTAAATCAAGACAATAAACCATTTAAATAGTCCAATAACCCCTAAGGAAATAGAATCAGTCATTAAAAGTCTCCCAACCAAAAAAAAAAAAAAAAAAAAAAAAAAAAAAAGCCTAGGACCAGATGGTTTCTCTGCAGAATTCTACCAGATCTTCAAAGAAGACTTAATACCAATACTTTTTAAATTGATCCACACAATAGAAACAGAAGGAATATTACCAAACTCCTTCTATGAGGCTACAATTACCCTGATTCCAAAACCAAACAAAGATGCAACAAAGAAAGAGAACTACAGACCAATCTCCCTCATGAACATTGATGCAAAAATTCTCAATAAAATACTGGCAAACCGACTCCAAGAACACATCAAAACAATTATCCACCATGATCAAGTAGGCTTCATCCCAGTGATGCAAGGGTGTTTCAACATACGAAAGTCCGTCAATGTAATTTGTCGCGCCCGCCTCGACCAGTAAGGAAGACGGGACACCGGGATCCTTCTCATCACAGTTTATTCAGACCTTTGATTAGTTGCATTGTGTCTCTCTCTCCCTCTCCGGGCAAGCCTCTCCCAGCACCTAAGTAGGGCTGGGCTGCCAACCCAAAGCAGCCAGGTGGGCACTGTCCATAGGTTCACGCATATGCCAGCAGCACACAAATCCAGCCATAGCCAAATAAGGAGCTGTTTACCATAAAGAGTGTTTGCCATCGGGAAGGCAGAGGGTAGAAGCCAGAGCCATCTTTAGGGTGCGGCTACACGCAGCTCTCTACAGTAATTCACCATATAAACAAACTCAAAGAAAAAAAACAACATGATCATTTCACTAGATACAGAAAAGGCATTTGACAAAATCCAACACCCCTTCATGATAAAGGTCTTGGAGTGATCAGGAACAAAGGAACATACCTAAACATAATAAAGGCAATCTACAGCAAGCAAACAGCCAACATCAAATTAAATGGAGAGAAAATCAAAGCAATACCACTAAAATCAGGAACAAGGCAAGGCTGTCCTCTCTCCCCATACTTATTCAATATAGTACTTGTAGTTCTAGCCAGGGCTATAAGACAACATAAGGAGATTAAGGGGGTACAAATTGGAAAGGAAGAAGTCAAGCTTTCCGTATTTGTAGATGACATGATAGTATACATGAGTGACCCCAAAAATTCAACCAAGGAACTGATATAGCTAATAAAAACCTTCAGCAACATAGCAGGATACAAGATCAACTCAAAAAAATCAGTAGCACTCCTATATACAATAGACAAACAGGATGAGAAGGATATCAGAGATACATCACCCATTACAATAGCCAGAAATGATATAAAATACCTTGGGGTTACTCTAACTAAGCATGTGAAGGACCTATATGACAAGAACTTTAAGCCCCTGAAAAAAGAAATTGAAGAAGATGTCAGAAAGTGGAAAGACCTCCCATGCTCATGGATAGGCAGGATTAACATAGTAAAAATGGCAATCTTACCAAAAGCAATCTACAGATTCAATGCAATCCCCATCAAATTACCAACACAATTCTTCACAGATCTGGAAAGAATAATACCCAACTTCACATGGAAAAACAAAAAACCCAGGATGCCAATGTACAATAAAACAACCTCTGGAGGCATCACAATCCCCAACCTCAAGCTCTACTATAGACCTACCTTAATAAAAACAGCTTGGTACTGGCATCAAAGCCGACATGTAGCCCAATGGAATCAAATTGAAGACCTTGACATTAACCCGCACACCTATGAACATATAATTTTTGACAAAGAAGCCAAACGTGTACAATGGAAAAAAGAAATCATCTTCAACAAATGGTGCTGGCATAACTGGATGCCAATGTGTAGAAGGCTGCAAATAGATCCATATCTGTCACCATGCACAAAACTTAAGTCCAAGTGGATCAAAGACCTCAACATAAATCCAGTTACTCTGAAGCTGATAGAAGAAAAACTAGAGAAAGTAGGAAGTAGTCTTGAGCGCATTGGCACCATAGATCATTTTCTAAATATAACACCAGTAGCACAGACACAGAAACAATCAATCAATGGGCCCTGTTGAAACTGAGAAACTTTTGTAGAGCAAAGGACATGGTTAACAAGACAAAGCAACAGCCTACAGAATGGGAAAAGGTCTTCACCAACCCCACATCTGACAGAGGGCTGATATCTAGAATATATAAAGAACTCAAGAAATTAGACATCAAAATGCCCAACAGTCCAATTAAGAAATGAGCTGTAGAACTAAACAGAGAATTCTCAACAGAGGAAGTTCAAATGGCTGAAAAACATTTAAGGAATGGCTCAACATCCCTAATTATCTGGGAAATGCAAATCAAAACGACTCTGAGATACCAACTTACACCTGTCATAATGGCTAAGATCAAAAACACAGAAGACAGCTTATGCTGGAGAGGATGTGGAGCAAGGGGAACTCTCCTCCACTGCTGGTGGGAATGCAAGCTTGTACAGCCACTTTGGAAATCAATATGGCGCTTCCTTAGAAAATTGGGAATCAATGTTCCCCAAGACCCAGCTGTAGCACTCTTAGGCATATACCCAAGGAAAGCTTAATCATACCACAAGGGCATTTGCTCAGCTATGTTCATATCAGCATTGTTTGTAATAGCCAGAACCTGGAAACAACCTAGATGCCCTTCAACTGAAGAATGGATAAAGAAAATATGGTACATACACACAATGGAGTACTACTCAGCATAGAAAAACAATGACATCATGAGGTTTGCAGGCAAATGGATGGATCTAGAAAAAATCATCCTGAGTGATGTAACCCAAACTCAGAAGGACAAGCATGGTATGTACTCACTCATAGGAGACCACTAGATGTAAAACAAAGATGACTAGACTGCTACACAACTCCCGGGAGGCTACCTAGAAAACGGGACCCTAGGAAAGACACAGGAATCTCCCAATGACAGAGAAATGGATGAGATCTACATGAACAACCTGGAAGACAGTGGGAGTAATGAAGGGCAAGAGTTGAGGGAAAGAAAGATTAGGGGAGCAGGAGATCCCAGCTGGATCAAGAACAGAAAGGGAGAACAAGGAATAACAGACCATGATAAATGAAGACCACATGAGAACAGGAATAGGCAGAGTGCTGGAGAGGTCCCCAGAAATCCACAATGATACATCCTCTGTAGACTGCTGGCAATGGTCGAGAGAAAACCTGATCTGACCTAGTCTGGTGATCAAATGTCCAACCACCCTAACAGTCGTCTTGGAACTCTCATCCAAAACTGATGGAAGTGGATGCAGAGATCCTTGGCCAGGCCCCAGGTGGAGGTCCAGTAGTCCAATTGTCGAGAAAGAGGAGGGACTGTAAGAGTGTGAATTGTTGAGACCAAGGTTGGAAAAGCACAGGGACAAATAGCCAAACGAATGGAAGCACACGAATTATGAACCAAAGCTGGAGCAGGCACTCTGGATAAGTGAGACAATCAAATAGCTTGAACTGTTTGGGAGGCACCCAGGCAGTGGGACCGGAACCTGTCCTTAGTGCAATGACCTGGCTGTTTGGAACCTTGGGTTTACACAGGGCCACTTTGCTCAGCCTGGAAGGAGGGGATTGGACCTGCCTGTACTGAATCCACCAGGTTTAAATGAATCCCCAGGGCAGTCGTGGCCCTGGAGGAGATGGGAATGGAGGGGAGGGGTTGGTCTTTTTTTTTTCATTAATTATTGTTACATGCATATGTATATAAGCATATGCATATATATTCATAAATACAACCTGCTTTGTCTGTATTCTATTAGTTGTATAAATGTTCTCATGGCTCACTATTTACATTGGGTAGCTAATTTATGTGTTCTTACTAGGGAAGATCATTTCTTCTGCACTTAATGTTTCTGTAGTTCTATGTGCAGGGTTTAGACCTCCTGGTATTTTCTCCATCTATTTTAGGAAATCTATTACTATGAGATTGTGTCTCTTAATAATGTCAGATATTATATCCATTAAGTCTCACCAATATGAGTACATTAGCTTTTGCGGGAAAATTTTTTTTCTTTGGGTCACACTGACCCAAACGTGGCACATTAGAAAAGAAGCCTGGGCTTCCAAGTCAGTTCCAGGAAAGGCACAAAGCTACACAAAGAAACTCTGTCTCAAAAAAAAAAAAAAAAAAGAAGGCCAACACATTCTGCTTTTCACATGATCAGTCATTATGATTTAGAAAAACATATTTGACCACTTAAATTGAGAAGAATGAACTCTGGTAGACCCTACAACACTAAAAACATTATTCATGATAATCTTTAAATCTTTGCATGTTCTAAAGGATTGTACACTTGTTTATGTCCTAAGAGTCCCAGGTCCAGAGAGGAACTGTTACATAAATTTTACCAGTGTGCATTATGTTCATAAGAATTAAAAAGTCCATTATTCAGTTAGTTCTTTCATGTACACATGTATTTTCCATTTTTGTCATAATCAGATTATCTATAATTTGTGTTTTTATTCAGAAATGAGCATGCCAACACCCATTTTACAAAGCTGTGAGGATAAAATTCAGATATTTCAAGAAGCCTAGCAAATCATGAGAATAAATGTTGTGATAAATTCTAACACTGCTTAAGAAAATTGGAATTTACATTCTATAACAACATGTCATGAGCTTATAGCATCTATATAAAACATACAAGGAACTGAGCCTCTGAAACAATGCCAAAGATTATGGAAATTCTGATTACTTTGTTTCTAAGAGAATTCAGAAATACATAAAAATAAAAACCATATAAATATCTTTGTTTGTATAACTTAAATGATACTTTATTGTTTCTATGATCAAAACCACATAAATAAGATCTAACATGTTTAGTGTATGTATACTGTCACCCATGTACAATTGGAAAAATAAATTTAATATTTTGAGACCAACATGGCTATTAATTTCTGAACAATGCCAACTCAACATGCTAAACTGGATACTTCATTCCAAACATGGTAAGAGTTAGAATTGGACATGAATGGGAATGCAGAAGCTCTTCAGTTAAGTAAAGGGTTGTATGGTTTTTAAATATACACATGGAAGCACTTGATACACTCCACTCTTTCTGTTGACATTACAGATTATCTTGGAATGTAATTAAGTTGTTACTTCATTGAGAAAAGCTCTATCTTTTTTGTCATATTCTTAAAAGCATCCTTTACTTGTTTGTTTCTAAGTGTATAAATGAAGGGGTTCAACATGGGTGCCACTGAAGTGCTGAGCAGAGCTATTCCTTTATTTAAAGCAACTCTTTCATTTCCAGATGATTTCACATACATGAAGATGCAGCTGCCATAAGAAATGGACACCACAACTATGTGTGAAGAACATGTAGAAAAGGCTTTCTTTCTCTGTTGAGAAGATGGGATTCTCAGAATAGTCCTGATGATGTTTGTGTAGGAAATGCTCACTAACACCAGAGTAACCAGGAGTGTCAAAATGGCAGAAAGAAGCGTCATTAATTCTATTATGTGCGTGTCTGTGCAGGAGAGCTGAAGTATAGGAAAAACATCACAGAAGAAGTGATCGACAGTGTTAGCTGCACAGAAATCAAGCTGGAGCCCCATGAGGAGAGGAGGAAAAATTATCAGGAAACCAGACAACCAGGAAGCAAAGACGAGCAAGTTGCAAATTCTGCTGCTCATGATGGTCATGTAGTGTAGGGGCTTGCAGATGGCCACATAGCGGTCATAGGACATGGCAGCCAGAAGAAAAAATTCAGTTGCTCCCAAGAGAATAGTGAAAAATAGTTGTGCTGCACAGTCATTATATGAAATGGTTTTATCCCCTGTGGCAATACTAACAAGGAATTTGGGGATACAGACAGTGGTGAATGAAATTTCTAAAAATGAGAAGTTTCGTAAGAAGAAATACATAGGTGTCTTGAGATGAGAATCCAGTAGCGTGAGCGTGATGATGGTTAGGTTCCCAGTAACACTCAGCATGTATGTGAGAAAGAGAAGCACAAAAATGACCACCTGCAGTTGTAGATCATCTGTTAATCCAAGAAGAATGAATACCGTCACCACTGTGTGGTTCTTCATAGCTAAGTTCTGATTGCCCAAGATAGGAAAAGAAAATTAGAAATGAAGGGGAAAAATCTGAACAAGAAAGTGAAAGTCTTTATAAGAATTCTAGTATTCCCACTTAAACAACTACTATTCTCTGGTAGTAACCAATACAATTTTTCTCATATATTTTTTTTTACCTGACATCTGACTAAATATATCCAAGATTTTTGTTGTTGTAGTTATTCAGTTAAATCAAAGCCCATAAACTTAAGTATTACAAATGAATAATATGTTTAACAAAGTCAGTTAAGTGCAAAATCAAATATACATGAAATTATCATAGTATTTAAATTTGTATTTCTGTAGTATACTTGGATCCTTCTCAATATATTTATCTTCTATTACATTATTGGTGATAATGTGGTAACACATTCTTCATTGTTCAACAAAAAGCTGCATTAATACATTCTTTCCATAGACTTTGCTAATTTTTGTGTAAGATTTGATCAGTCAACTCTAAAGAGACACATGGTGGACTGTCTTCACATGTTTTAGCTGAGATACAGTAGGATTTTAATGCCTTCATGAAGCTTCTGAAAGCCCTGTGCTTTGCATTCTTGTGACCATTTTTACTTCTCTATTCTGGCTTGTCCTGAACTTGAGCTTGCTCATTTTTTTCTGTAAGATCCTCATATTTTTATAAAATGAATGCTATATTTTACAAATGTCATATTAATATTGACTTTGATGACAAATCACAGCTGTAAGAAGCTACTTACCTTGATTGTTCTCTTTTTTCTGATATCCATCTTAGTAAGTAAAGATCATATTTTCATTTTTGATATATGTGTTAATCACATAGCATGTTTTTCTGAATATTTGCAGTGACACAGAGAAAGGCTGTACAAAACAAGATAAAATGTTGAGTATATCCAATAGTTTTGTTAGTGTCGTTCATTGTCTTGCCTGCTGCTCCCCACCCAGAGGATGCCTCTTTCCCTCTCTGTGTTAGTCACAATCCTTCTCAGTTGTCTTTCTCATTTAGACTACAAAAGTTAAAAAATTATAGTAACTTTCTGAGTTATTGTATTTCTTTTTTTCCAGAAATGCTTGGTTATTCATGTTTTTCACCTGAATAAAAACTTCCAAATTTTTAGATAATATAAAAAATCATATTAGAACATTTTTATGTTTTGAAAATACCAGTTCTCATGTGAAAAAATTATAGATCTAGATATTTTAAATTATTACTAGTAAGAAAGTTCTTCTAATCTCACTTTATTACTATTTGACTTTGTACCCTATTATGTGTCTTCATTTGATCATTTTCTGAAAGTGTCTGAATATCTATGTAATGAACATATAAATACAATGCTTATTATATTTATATGCATGAGTGAGACATTCTGAACTTCAAAGTCACAATCTAATTTAAAGGTCAAAGACATAGAAAAACTTCATTCTGTGAAATATGAGTTATATGATGGTAAAGTTCAGAATTAGTCCATATTCCAGTGGAGAACCACACATACAGTCACAAATTGGCTTTTATATAGAAAAGACACAAAGTTGGGTGAAAAAGGAAGAGGGGTGGATCTGGGAAGAGCTGGGGGAGTGAAAGTGATTATGATCAAAACTCGTGATATGAAATCCTCAAAGAATCATTAAAAATACATCAAAAAGTGTGTTTGACTTCTTTTTAGGCCCAATTAGTATATCCATCTGTTGATACATATGTGAGAATGAAGAGGGGTCAAAAGACTGAAGACAGCAAGATTAGACAAGATTGCAAAGTAACCTCTCCCCTCCCTGTCCCTTCTCTCTTTCTCTTTGAGTCTCACTGGATATGACCACTTTGGTAACACTCTTGATGTCTGTCACAGATAAAGAGTAATACATATTTTGACTCAGCAATTGTATTCTTGTCTTATTGTCAATGGAGAGGAATACTTATGTCCACCAACATCTGTGGACAAGACAGTCATTAAACAAAAGTAACATTTCAGCAATAAAAGAATTGTGTTACAGTCCTCAAAAGGATTATGATACAAAAGCAAAAATGAACATTTTACTGCTATCAACAACTATATCACCCTTTCATTATGATCTCTCTACTTCTGTGCGGCTTACAAAACCCCACACTAGTGTAGGCAATAGCAGATAAAGGTTTAGGGAAACAAGAAAGAATTCAGGCAGAAGGAAGATCAGAAATAGTCCATACCATACCAGACAAAAGGGATAGTAGTTAATGTACAATGTTAATATCTGTACTCATTTTAGCATGATCTTTTCACTTTTATTTTCTTAAAGAAAAAATGAGATAATTTTATTTATGTCTAGCATTTTGCTTAAATTTGAATTTAAGTAATAAAGAGCTACTACAACTATTTAGCATCATTAGTGTGCTTCGTAGCCCCATAAAAAAGTATTTGCTAGTTGACAGTAAATAGTAATAACTATCAAATGGTCCTCTGTGTGGACTTTCATTTAGAAAATGAAAGTGTGTGGAAATTTAAACATGTCATTAATATAACCGTTTGATAAATACAAAAAAAACTCCTCAAGTTCAGAATGAACTTCTTTCTGTGTCATATTTTTAACATGTATAAGCATCATGTACAATAGAAGTATATGAATTATAATTATCAGGAGAAAAACACTCATTTAATAACAGTTTTATTTACACTGTCAAGAGTATCTTTCAAAGAATGATTCATTAAAAATGAAGTATCAGCTCTCACACTGCAATTGATGTCTACAGTGTAACTTTGAAAAATATACATGTGTGCTATAAAAATAATTCCAGTCATATATACTATTTCAATGAATATAATAGTAATTTTCTTCTACTAGGCTTGCAACTACTTAACAAGATTAAAATAAAGCCATATTTTCCAAACCTTAGTTTTTTCTGCAATAATTTTATTTTCAATCATCTTTTTATGCAAGTCCCAGATAGAGGCATTTTCTGAATGTTTCATATCCGGTGTATTGTAGATTGCTTTATCACATATTCTTGTCTTGACTTATTATCCAAAACTGCTACAGTATCAGATATACATATTCAGGATGTTCAGTACAAAGGTTTCAGCATGACAAAAAGTCTCATCAAGCCTCACTTCACATGATTTCTAATTGAAGAAGCAATGTTCTCCAATTTCTTTTAAACTAGGATATAAACTACTTGATTATTCATAAGATCTATTTTATTTAAGATGGAAAAGAAGGCAGCAGAAAATATATACTTGCTTTTCTCTATGAAAATACTTCCAGCCAATATGAATGGTAGTTTCTAAGATTGCAGGAGCTATAATCCTTTTCTATACTGAATCACTAGTCTCCAGAGGATTGAAAGGCTTAAAAATTAGCAAGAGAAGAAAGCAATTCCCTGGATACTATTGTGCTAGCATTAATATATTAAAATAGCTTTACTGAGTGAAGAATATTTAGAATCCATAATCATGTTTGATTAGCTTTATGGTATAAACCATAACTTAAGCCCAACTCCTCTTACATTTCCCCACAAAATATATTTCAAATAAGAAAAATGAAATATACTAATAAATAGTGTGGAAATATAAAAAGGTATTACTACAACTTTGAGTTAAGGTTCATTGAATAAACAGCTCATATTGTGCCTCCCTAGTTAAGCCTCTGAGTTAGGGAGTCAGATGCAGTTATCTAGAAAACCAAGGCCTGTCACCACTGACAATGAAAAAGGAGAGGTGGATACCCTAATTGTCACCAGAGAGCCTTTATCCACTAACTGATGGAAGCAGACCCACAGATCCACAGTCAAGCACTGGGACAATTGCCAGGAGTCCTTCTGAAGAAAGGGAGAAGGGATTGTAAGAGCTAGGGAGGTCAAGGTCAGGACAGGGGAACCCACAGAAACAGCTGTCCTGAGCTTTTTGGAGCACATGGACTCTGGACCAACATTTAGGAAGCCTGCATGGGACCAGCCTAGGCTCTTTGCTTGTGTGTGACAGTTGTGTAGCTTATTCTGTTTGTAAGGGTTCTAGCAGTGAGATCAGGACCTGTCCCTGTCCCTGCTCCTTGTAGCTGGCTTTTGGGAACCTGTTCCTCATGCTGCATTCCCTAGCCCAGCCTATATGCAGTGGGAGGAGCTCGGTCCTACCTCAACTTGAAGTGCCCTGCTTTGGTCAAGCACATGGGAGGCCTGCCCCTTTCTGAGTGGAAATGGAGGGGGAGTGGAGGGAGAAGAGGATAATTGGGAATGAGGGGTAGAGGGAACAGGAGAAGAGGAGCAAGGGGAAACTGTGGTCAGTACATAAAATAAATGGAAAAAGTGTTAATTAAATAATAATAATAAAAATTTAAGCAGCAGAACCATGACTGGTTGAGGAAAAATGAGGCCAATCCTGAATCCTTGAATACAGACAGCATGCTTGCATCTAACTGCATATGTTACGATTCAAACAACAGAAAATTATGTTAAGTGAATGTAAAATTTTACATTTCCACTGTTAGATATTTCAACACTATTAGTGGTAACAGATAATTTTAAAGATCACTATGGCAGCATATAAGACAAATTTACAAAAAAATTATTACTGCAAAGTATGAAACACAATCAGCCTATGCTATTACCTTGGTCACTTTTCTCAAGCTGAAAATGCCCATGTGAGCAGCTTCAAATGAAGGAAGAGAAAACCAATATCCAGAATCTTAGCTCCTGTTCCTCCAGGTCACTGACCTTTCAAGGCCCACTGCTATCTTTAATCTTAACAGGTGGATTAGTTTTGTCAGCTTTAACAAAGTAGAAAGTTATATTCTTATTTGGATGGTTGGTGGTTTGCTTTACATGAGTTAACCTAACCATTAGTTGTTTCTCATTTTTAATATTCTCAGTGGGCAGATGAAGGAAGAGAGCTGATGGACTACCATGTGGGAGGCTTTTGTCGCTAACCCTAGAGGTCCTTTTATTTGCCTTCCATGATAAGAAGTCACATATCTGAACACATCTAATTCAAAGAAGTCATTTGGAAACGTTCTATAGATAGACTGCTACTTTCATCATGAACAGGTCTTGTTGCCCTTTTCTTGTTTGCTGAGCTGTCCACCTCAACATTGATTTCCTATTCCTCTAGCCCATTGTTATTGCTCTCCACCTCAAAATTCCAGGTCTTGTATTAAACATCTGCAAAACATTCGTGTAGAAAATGATACTGTATTTGATGAACTGAGTTTCTTCTTTATAGCTTTTTGCTCTTCTCCACACAGCACGCATTTTCACATGCCATCTATTCAGGTCTTTTTTTTTTTTTAAGTGCTTTTTGCTTCTCCTACAAAATTCTATACTGTCACATATATAGTGTGTCCTTTGTGTTATTCATCCCTAGATTCCCAAGATCTGGAATATCCTCTATTGAAAATGAATATATAGGAGTTAAGGGCAAAACTATTTCATTATTAGGATATGGACCAGTTGAAATTATCCTGAAACATTTAACATGAAGAAATATAAAAGTAAATAATTGTCCTGACTAGCAGAGGATAGTAAGGAGTGGGAGTGAACACTGGATTTAATGGGAAGATATAGAGAGTAATAATGAGCTAATGTTTTTAGTGTTGAAGTTAGGCAGAATTTAGTGTAGAAGACAGGACACTCTCAATGAATGTTAATGCAAAATATCCAAAGGGACCATTATTGTGGAGACCATTCTCAGTAGGTAGAGTGAACAGTGACCAAAGAAAGCATTGTTCATTGAGTAGCAATTCTAGAATATCATCAATGTGTGAAAAATCACAACTCTTCCTTAAAATTAACTCTTCAAATAAAATAACCAGTATCTAAATGGGTTAAGAGTGTAGTTCAGTTGTAGATCCCTTATACTGTGAAGCAGGCTGGATTTGATACCCAATACTAAAAAATATTTTAGAAAGCAACAAAAATTAACAAAATGAATTTATCTAACTTGAAGCATTTGACAAATCAGTGAAATGAAGTATATTTTTACTAATTAAATTTGTTCTTGATAATTTTGTTCATGCATATAATATATACTGATTATGTCTTCTCCATCCTGTATTATAAAACTCCAACCCCTGTATATTCTTCTTCTTCCCTACAAATCTCTTTCTCACATTCATGTTTGACTTGTTTTGTGACCAATATGACTATGGGCTTGGAACCTGGCAGGCTTAGAAGTGAGTATATAACTAAAGACAATGGCACCCCTTTGTCACAATCTATCAACAGATACTAGTTCAGATGTGTTGGGTAGGAATTCATGACTCCTTTCCTCACCTATAACTGAATATATAAATTTAAATATCTTAGATTAATAACACTACAAATTTCATATCAGGGCACAGTTATCATTTCATAGCCAAGTAAAATGTTTTTCAATTTCTTTTTGGTTGATGTTTCTAACTTATAAATAGTGAATTTGTACCACTTAAAAGATTACTCATCATAACTCTAAGTAATTATATAATTTGAAAAATGATTAAATATAGATTTTCAGAATAGTATTTATGTATATATGTTTTTACCCTTAAACATACACATATTCCAGTTTGAAAAGTCAAAATTTCATGAATTGCCAATGAAAATGAAAATTAGCAGCCTTTTGCTCCAGCACTCATCAACAATAAATTCTGCCATGGAAGAATCCACATTAGTGATTATCATTCCTTTATGCCCATTACAAATTCTTATATATTAGTTTACAAATCAGTTCTTGGCTTTGGGTAAGTGAGATGAGAATTGGATATTATCATCCTTTTGGCCTCCTATAGATTATGTTCTTCCCTGTTTGAACATATTGCCTTATTGATAGTTATCTACCTATTGATTTGTTATTACCTTTACAACAGAATTATTAATTCTTGAGATTTCATCAATGTATTTAATCATATTCACCCACAAACTCTCTTCTTGACTCCTCTTAGATCCAACCCACTCTTCTTCCTTTCCCCTAATTCATGTCTTCTTCTTTTTTGTTTTTTAAATAATCTTTCAAGTCTAATTTGTTTTGCCCATATTCTCTGGAGTGTGGGGCCAACCACTGCACTATGGTGGACCTACCAAGGCCATCCTTAATCAGGGTGGTGTGAGAGGCTTATGAGTCCCTCCCTACTCCCTGGCAGAATGTTAACTGACTTGATCTTGTAAATGTGTAAGAAAACACTGTGAGTTCATGAATGCAGCAGTACTGTCATGTCCAGAAGACACTGTTTTGTGCTATGCTGATCCTTCTCAATTTCTGGCTCTTGCAATCTTTCTATTTCTTCTTCTTCAATGGTCCTGAGACTCGTGTTGGGGGAGAGGTGACATAGATGATCCATTAGTGACTGAGCATGCCACTGACACTTATTCTCTATATTTCGCCAGTTAATTTACCTGTTCACTGTATGTTTGTTCACTGCACAAGGAATCTTGTCTGTTAGGTCTGAGAACTGTACTAATCAACAGGTAAAGGGATGCAGAGGGTTTGCTACTATATCTCTTTAACATAGCAATGACAGTAGGCTCCTCTCTGGGGCCCATGAGCACTGTGGTCTTAGGTTCTTGCACTGATTTACAGGAACAAGCAAATATTTCTTCTTGTGCATTGGCTTTAAATTCAATCAGCAAGTGATTGGTTATCTGAATAACATTTGTGCCCCTATTGTACCCACCAGCATATTCTGACATGCTAACCTTGATGTAATTCACAGTGTTCACAGCTGTATTAGACTGTTGGTATCCCCCCCCCCCCCCCCCCCCCCCCGCACTGACAGAAACCTGAAAGGCACCTTTTAGTACTATGAGAGGTAGCCATCAGGGAGGGAAGAAGCTTCCTAACCTCGAGTGACTGATTTCTCTGTTGTAGAAAGAATCTTAAAGAGTCTTGTTAACAAACACAAACCTGAGGCCAGTTATTGGGGTGAATGCTAGAAGATCAGAGACACAGAACAAGCCACAACTTCCTCACCTCAGCAGTTCCTCAGCTGGTCTTGTTTCCTCAGACTGAAAGCTTCTGAGTCCTCATCCAAATGGATCTCAGCTGAACTGCTGCTAGAAGCCTAAAAGCTTAACCAACCAAAATGCTTCTAGTTTCTGGTCCTCATGCCTTATACATCTTTCTGTTTTGCCATCACTTCCTGGGATTAAAGGCTCACTTCTTGGGATTAAAGGCATGTATCACCATGCCTGGCAGTTTCCATGTGGCCTTTAACTCACAGAGATTCAGAGGGATTTATGCCTCTGGAATCCTAGGATTAAAGGTGTGAGTGCCACCATTTTCTAGCCTCTGTACCTTGTGGCTGTTCTGTGCCCTGACCCCAGATAAGTTTATTAGGGTGCACAATATTTTGGGGAACACAACACTGTGGTGGGTATTGTGTTCCCTGAAATATTGTGTGTTCCCTGAAATAAACATATCTGGGGTCAGAGAACAGACAGCCACTAGAACAGAGCCAGAAATGGTGGCTAGAAAATAGGAAGAGTAAGCCATAACAGAAGTTGGGCGGTCGTGGTACACACCTTTAATCCCAGCACTTGGGAGGCAGAGCTAGTCAGATCTCTGAGTTCAAGGCCACTTTAGAAACAGCTAAGCATGGTGACCCACGCCTTTAATCCCAGGGAGTGGGGGCAGAAAGAAAAAGGTATATAAGGCATGAGGACCAGGAACTAAAGAGGAAAAAGCATGTAGTTAGTTTAAGCTTTGGAGCAACACAGTTCAGCTGAGATTCATGTGGAGGAGGACTCAGAAGCTTCCAGCCTGAGGAAACAAGATCACCTGAGGAACTAGCAAGGTGAGATAGCTGTGGCTTGTTCTGCTTCTCTGATCTTCCAGCATTCACCCCAATAATCTGCCTCAGGTTTGATTTCATTAATAAGAACTTTTAAGATTCCTACTACACAATACCACCATACTCTGTCCTGTGATCAGTGTGTGTGTGTGTGTGTGTGTGTGTGTGTGTGTGTGTGTATTATCTTCAGAAATAATATCTTACCTTCAAGTTCTGGTGGATAATCAAGACCAATTACAATCAGGCAAATACAAATACAAACTATTTTGAGATTTCATCTTACCTCTGTCAGAATGGCCAAGATCCAAAAACTGAAGGATAAATTCTAGGAAGCATGTAGGGAATAGGGAATCCTCTCACATATTATTGATGTGAATGCAAACTGATGCAACCACTATGGAAATCAGTGTTGCTGTTCTTCAGAAAACTAACAATAAATCTACTATATATCCAACTACACCACTTCTGGGCTTATACTCAAGGAATTCCAATTCCTAATATGGAGACAAATGCTCATCAATGTTTGTAATGCTTTATTCACAGTAGCTAACACAGAAACAGCCTAGATGTCCATGAACTGATAAGTGGACTATGAAATGTAGTACCTATATGCAATACAATTTTATTAATCTGTGAAGAAAAATGAAATTCCAGGTAAAAGCTGGAAAACAATATATTGAATAAAATGACCACAAAGTGACTGAGACCCGAAAGACAAATATCTCATGCCCTCACTCATATGTCAATCTTAGCCTCGAATATTTAAATTTGTGTGTTTAGTTTGGAGTTATTGTAGAATCCAGAAAAACTGAAAATATAACTGTTGTGAAAGAGGAAGAAAGATCTCAAAGTAGAGGGTATACTAGAACACAGGTAACATGATGCAGACGGAGGTTTATGTGGGGAGATGTTTGGAAAGATAAGGCAGAGAAAGATTTTTGTAATAGGGAGAGTTAACACTAAGGGTGTTTGAAAAAGCCAATGGAAACATACTTTTTATAAGTTTTCTGAATATATGTATTCATATAAAAGTGTAGAGTTGGAGTTAGCTTATGTAGGGGATTCTGTTCATTACAGAAGCTAGAGGTTGCCAAATAAAATAGCCTGTGTCAGGACTGGGATACTTCTCTTAGTTGTTGATCAACGGTGTCCCAGAGACTCCACCAAACAATGTGAGCTATTGCCATTGGTCCTATTTATCAATTTCTTTGTATGTCCTAGCAAACACTAGGCTTTTCAACATCATTTTGGAACACACTATCATTGCTCCATCCCACAGCTTTTGCTCCTTCATCAAAGAACTATCAAATTGTTTGCAGGAACCTACTTCTGGCTTTGCTCATATGTTCCGTTGATCTATGTGGAAAACCTCATGTTATCAATTGCTGAGACTTAAAAGTTTGGTTGTAGAGTATTGTGATTCTTCCAACTTCTTCCCATTTAGAATTTTTTGGGGTATTCTAGGTATTTTGTCTTTCCATATAAATGTTAGAATCAACTTGTAAATGTCCTGAAAATACCATGATAAAATTAGAGATCATTTTGAATTTATGTATTAACTTCGCAAGAACTGATGTCATAAAATAGTACATCTTTCTATAAACAAGCTTGCACTAGACCTTTATTTCTTTGTTTTTTATAGATGATCTAAACTTTTATAATATTTATATAAATTTGGTGATTTTTTCTCAACTACTGAATCATCTTCATTATTTCCAACACTGATTTTAAGGACTTCTTTACTGAACATCAAATATGTAGTAACATTCAGATATGTGATGGTCCCAGACTTTATGATCACATAGATCTCAGTGATACTAGTCAAATTGTGCTTTAAATATTACACAAGATTTGAAGCTTATGTCTAATGTAAGCACCCAAGGTAGTAAAATTCTACATCTACATTTCAAGCATATAGCTGGAGATCTACAGTCTGGTTGCAAAAATAATAAAATGGTTTGGGTGCATTTTCATTGTAATTCAGTGTACCATTAGCATTCTATTCTCTTGTCCTCATAGACCCAGAAATTCTGCCAGTACATTAGACATAGCTCCTCCTCTCCCAATTCTTTCTCATATAGATGTCTTCTTATTTCACTCAAATGTAACTGATACTACAAATGAGTTTTAATCAATTTAGTGTATCAGTTCATTGAAACTGTTGTTTCCACCTACATGTGTATTGTAATTCTTATTAATATATGACTCCAGGGCCAGTCTGTAATTTCTGTTTTATGAGAAAGTGTTGCTGTATTCAAGCTATATGATAAGGTCAAGTTGGGTCAGCTAATACCCAGTTCATTTGGGGCATCTAAATTCACCTGTTAAGGAATTCAAATGTTTATTCTCTACCCAGTCCCAGCAACAACCGCAAACCAATTTTCAGAACAGGGTAGATATCCACATATGATGGTATAGCTTTTCTGAAAATCCTAATATATGTCCTATTATTTACCTACAGGAAAGTCTATAAGCAGCATGCCTATGTGCCAGGAATATTACCTCCCTGAAACATCAAATGGGTCATAAGTTCCAGGCAACTGAACAACCTGTATATCAAGCAACCTTGATTTACTGCAGAGATTTCTTTGCAAAACTAGCATTTTAATGTATCAAATAACCATGCAAACACTACAAAGCACACTAAAAGATTCCATGTTTCTTAATAATAGTAAAGACCACATGTAATAACCTAGATTTAACTTTCAAAGTAATACTCCAACGTCTTTCTCTAGAAGGTCCCATAATTTTTATGAAAGTTTTTCTATGTTTCATAATTTTAAAGAAAGTTTATTACAAATGTTCCCAATTATTTTGCCACTTCCAGATCTTAGGTTACCTTATTTATACTGGCTATCATTACACAAATTTAACAGCACAGTGTTGCAATCGATTTACCTAAAAATAGATTATGAAGTAGGAGTGGAGTTGGTGTGCAACTGTAGTAGAGTAGGGCAATGTGTTGCTATGCTGACCTTTTTGCTGAAAGCTAGCTGCATTTGATGATGTTTAAAGACAAATATAATACCTTTCACATGCAAATGCCAGGGATTGTATTTATTTTTCCGCAACGACATCAAATCTAAAGTGATGCCTTCAGTTGAAACAATCTTTGAGTTTGTAAGAGCTCACTGCTTCCCTTCAGGATTTACTAGTTTTCTGAATAAGTCAAATTGGCACATTCAAGGAAGAAATAGTAGAAATAACATCAATAAGTAATGTAATCTTTTTCATTTGGGATACTAATATTTGCAGTTTTCCTGAGGCTTATATTGTTGAGAAAAGTAATTAAATATACTTACACTTGGCCTTTCCTTCCTTAATAGTCAGTACATCAGAGAAATGAGAAACTATTTTAAAAGGTAGAGTTTTCAAAATATTATCAAAAGGAATTTGAGGAAAACTCAGAATCATAGAGAAATATTAACTTTAAGTTAAAACTATCTTGATGTAACATATTGTTTACTTGATCTTGTGGATAATATTCATTTCATACACATTGCTGATCTTTATAAAGAATCAATGTCAAAATACTTAGCATTGAACAGGTACTTACTATTTTGTCTTTATTAAACTGAAACATAACATATATAGACTTTCAAACACTATTTACTTGTAGATTTCTGTTTGATAGAATGATGTGCTGATTCATCTTCTCTAAAAACATTATTGACTAGTAGTTCTCCTCAAGATAAAAGTTTGACCTCAATATATTTTACTTTAATTATTATTTTTGTGTGTTTTGGGTTTTAGTGTGATATCTCCATCTATAGGCACAGTGCACACAGAAAATGATTCTCTGAGGCCCGAGACCCCAGCCACTTCCTGAGACTCAGAGATCAGCCCCTAGTTCACATTCACCCTGGAACTCCCATCAGGACCAGAGGTGAGTGCCTGGGGTTATAGTCAGAGAGGCAACTGCCCCTGGCTCCCATCCATGGGCACCATCCTGGGAGGACCTGCCCAACTTGGCCCCAGTTTCCAGCCAATCAGCAGGCCCTGTGGGAAGGCTCCCCTTTTCCAAGACTGCAGGCAGACAGTGCAGTCTCCACACCCTGCCCCCACACCCATTTGTCTGAGACCCAGCCACTTCCTGAGACTCAGAGACCAGCCCCCAGCTCCCATCTGCCCCAGAACTCCCATCTGGACCAGAGCCCACAGCTCCCATCCACCACTGAACTCCTGTCTGGACCAGAGAGACCATCCAGTGGACACTACAACCTCAACGCCTTGCCCCCACACCCATATGCTGGAGACCACAGCCACTTTCAGAGACTTAGATACCAGTGTCCAGTATTCCATCCTGCCCTGGAACTCCCATCTGGACCAGAGCTTCCATCCTGTCCCAGAATTCCCATCTGGACAAGAGGAACTCCCATCTGGACAAGATAAGGAGACCCCAGGGACTTCCTGAGACTCAGAGTCCAGTCCCCCAGCTCCTATCCGGCCAGCACTCTATTTGGACCAGAGCTTCCATCAGGCCCAGAACTTCCATCTGGAGTAGAGAGAGGCTCCCTAAATCTGTCAGCTCTGTCTGGACCAAGTACACTAATAAGACCAAGAACGAACCCATGAGGAGATGGGCAGACGCCAAGGCAGAAGTACATACAACAAAATAAAGAGCATTACAGCATCAACAGAACCTAACCCTTCTCCAACAGCTAGACCTGAACATCAAGGAATGGAAGAAGAAGAAGAAGAAGAAGAAGAAGAAGAAGAAGAAGAAGAAGAAGAAGAAGAAGAAAACAACCTTAAAAGTAACACCATGAAGAGGCAAGAGCCTTATATAGAAGAAATCAAAAATAAAGTGGAGGAAAAGACAAACAAAAAATGGGAAGAACACTATAAAAACCTAGAGGAAAGGACAATTAAAGCAGAAGAGAACAATAAGTCCTGGAAAGAAAATCATGAAAAAGCAAGGGAAACAGTCCAAAACCAGAAGAGGGAAATAGAAAAAATGAAGAAGACACTAGCAGAAGGAATGTTGGAAATAGAAAATCTGAGTAAATAAACAGGAACTTCACATGCAAGTATAACCAACAGAATGAAAGAGATGGAAGAGAGGATCTATGGTGTTGAAGATACGTTAGAAGACATAGATTCATCAGTCAAAGAAAACACTAAAACCAACAAAGTCATGACCCAAAATGTCCAAGAAATATGGGACACCATGAAAAGACCAAACCTACAAATAATAGGGATAGAGGAAGGAGAAGAATACCAACTCAAAGGCACATAAAATATATTTAACAAGATCATAGAAGAAAACTTCCCCACCTTAAAGAACAAAATGCCTATGAAGACACAAGAAGCCTATAGAATACCAAACAGACTAGACACCCCCCCCAGAAAGTCCCCTCACTAGATAATAATTAAACAACTAAATGTACAGAATAAAGAAAGAATATTAAGGGCAGCAAAGGAAAAAGGCCAAGTGACTTATAAAGGCAGACCCATCAGAAGAACACCCGATTTCTCAACGGAGACTTTGAAAGCCAGAAGAACCTGGACAGATATAATGCAGACACTAAGAGACCATGGATGCCAGCCTAGACTAATATACCCAGCAAAACAATCATCATAGATGGAGTGAACAAGACCTTCCATGACAAAACCAGATTTAAACAATACTTATCCACAAACCCAGCCCTACAGAAAGCACTAGAAGGAAAATTCCAATCTAAGGGAGGCAGATACACCCATGAAAACACAGGCAATAACACCACAACAGTAAACCCCAAAGAAGAGAAGTACACACACACTACCACCAAAAAATAAAAATAACAACAGGAACGAACAATCACTGGTCATTAATATCCCTTAATATCAATGGACTTAATACACATATAAAAAGACACAGACTAACAGAATGGATATGAAAACAGGACCCGTCTTTCTGCTGCAAACAAAAACACACCTCAGATTCAAAGACAAACACCTCCTAAGACTAAAAGACTGGAAAAAGACTTTCCAATCTAATGGTCTTAAGAAGCAAGCTGGTGTAGCCATCCTAATATCCAGCAAAATAGACTTCAGACTAAAGTCAATCAAAAGAGATGATGAAGGACATTACATACTCATTGCAGGAAAGATCCACCAAGATGAAGTCTCAATTCTGAACATTTATGCCCCAAACACAAGGGCACCCCTGCATGTAAAAGAAACATTACTAAAGCTTAAATCACATATAAAACCCCACACATTAATAGTGGGAGACTTCAACACCCCACTTTCACCTCTGGACAGATCAGCCAAATTGAAACTTGACAGAGACATAATGGACTTAACTGATGTTATGGCTCAAATGGACTTAATCGATATCTACAGAATATTCTACCCAAACAAAAAAGAATATACCTTCTTCTCAGCACCCCATGGAACCTTCTCTAAAATCGACCACATACTTGGCCACAAAGCAAATCTGAACAGATTCAAAACAATTGGAATAACCTCCAGTGTTCTATCAAATCACCATGGTTTAAAGTTAGATTTCAACAACAACAACAAACAGAACCTACAGAAAAACTACAATCTCATGGAAACTGAAGAATGCTCAACTGAATCACCAATGGGTTAAGGAAGAAATAATGAAAGAAACTAAAGACTTCCTAGAGATCAATGAAAATGAATACACCACATGCCCATACTTATGGGACACTATGAAAGCAGTGCTACGAGGGAAATTCAGAGAACTAAATGCCCACATAAAGGAGCTGCAGAAATCTCACCCTAGTGATTTGACAGCACACCTGAAAGCCCTTCAACAGGAAGAAGCAAAGTCTCCCAGGAGGAACAGATGCCAGGAAATTATCAAATTGAGAGCTGAAATCAATAAAATAGAAACAAAGAGAACAATACAAAGGATTAATGAAACAAAGACTTAGTTCTTTGAGAAGATCAACAAGATAGACAAGCCCTTATCCAAACTAACCAAAAGACAGAGAGAGAGCATCCAAATTACAAAATCAGAAATGAAAAGGGGGACATAGCAACAGACAATGAGGAAATCCAGAGAATCATCAGGTCATACTTCAAAAACCTCTACTCCACAAAACTGGAAAATCTAAAAGAAATGGATAATTTTCTGGATAGGTACCACATACCTAAGTTAAGTCAAGACCAGATAAACCATTTAAATAGTCCAATAACCCCTAAGGAAATAGAATCAGTCATTAAAAGTCTGCCAACCAAAAAAAGCCCTGGACCTGATGGTTTCACTGCAGAATTCTACCAGATCTTTAAAGAGGACTTAATACCAATACTCTTTAAATTGTTCCACACAATAGAAGCAGAAGGGATATTACCAAACTCCTTCTATGAGGCTACAATTACCCTGATTCCTAAACCAAACAAAGATGCAAAAAAGAAAGAGAACTACAGACCGATCTCCCTCATGAACATTGATGCAAAAATACTCAATAAAATACTGGCAAACAGACTCCAAGAACACATCAAAACAATTATCCACCATGATCAAGTAGGCTTCATCCCAGTGATGCAAGGGTGGTTCAACATACGAAAGTCTGTCAATGTAATACACCATATAAACAAACTCAAAGAAAAAAACCACATGATCATCTCACTAGACACAGAAAAGGCATTTGACAAAATCCAACACCCCTTCATGATAAAGGTCTTGGAGTGATCAGCATACAGGGAACATACCTAAACATAATGAAGGCAATCTACAGCAAGCCAACAGCCAACATCAAATTAAATGGAGAGAAAATCAAAGCAATACCACTAAAATCAGGAACAAGGCAAGGCTGTCCCCTCTCTCCATACTTATTCAATATAGTACTTGTAGTTCTAGCCAGGGCTATAAGACAACATAAGGAGATTAAGGGCATACAAATTGGAAAGGAAGTAGTCAAGCTTTCCCTATTTGTAGATGACATGATAGTATACATGAGTGACCCCAAAAATTCAACCAAGGAACTGAAACAGCTAATAAAAACCTTCAGCAACATAGCAGGATACAAGATCAACTCAAAAAAATCAGTAGCCCTCCTATATACAATAGACAAACAGTATGAAAAGGATATCAGAGATACATCACCCTTTACAATAGCCAGAAATGATATAAAATACCTTGGGGTTACTCTAACTAAGCATGTGAAGGACCTATATGACAAGAACTTTAAATCCCTGAAAAAAGAAATTGAAGAAGATGTCAGAAAATGGAAAGACCTCCCATGCTCATGGATAGGCAAGATTAACATAGTAAAAATGGCAATCTTACCAAAAGCAATCTACAGATTCAACGCAATCCCTATCAAATTACCAACACAATTCTTCACAGATCTGGAAAGAATAATACTCACCTTCATATGGAAAAATAAAAACCCCAGGATATCCAAAAGAATCCTGTACAATAAAACAACCTCTGGAGGCATCAAGATCCCCAACCTCAAGCTCTAATATAGAGCTACTGTAATAAAAACAGCTTGGTATTGGCATAAAAACCAACATGTGGACTAATGGAATTGAATTGAAGACCCTGACATTAACCCGCAAACCTATGAACATATAATTTTTGACAAAGAAGCCAAAAATGTACAATGGAAAAAAGAAAGCATCTTCAACAAATGGTGCTGGCATAACTGGATGTCAATGTGTAGATGGCTGCAAATAGATGCATTTCTGTCACTGTGCACAAAACTTAAGTCCAAGTGGATCAAAGACCTCAATATAAATCCAGTTACTCTGAAGCTGATAGAAGAAAAAGTAGAGAAAGTAGAAGTAGTCTTGAATGCATTGGCACTGGAGAGCACTTTCTAAATACATCACCAGTAGCACAGACACTGAAAGAAACAATCAATCAATGGGACCTGTTGAAACTGAGACGCTTTTGTAGAGCAAAGGTCATGGTCAACAAGTGACAGACTACAGAATGGGGAAATGTCTTCACCAACCCACATCTGACAGAGGGCTGATATCCAGAATATATAAAAAACTCCAGAAATTAGATACCAAAATGCCCAACAGTTCAATTAAAAAATGGGCTATACAACTCAACAGAGAATTCTCAACAGAGGAAGTTCAAATAGCTGAAAGACATTTAAGGAATTGCTCAACATCCCTAATTATCCGGGAAATGCAAATCAAAACAACTCTGAGATACCACCTTACACCTGTCAGAATGGCTAAGATCAAAACTACAGATGACAGCTTATGCTGGAGAGGATGTGGAGCAAGGGGAACTCTCCTCCACTGCTGGTGGGAATGCAAGCTTGTGCAGCCACTTTGGAAATCAATATGGCGCTTCCTTAGAAAATTGGGAATCCATCTCCCCCAAGACCCAGCTGTAGCACTCTTGGGCATATACCCAAGGAATGCTCAATCATACCACAAGGGCATTTGCTCAGCTATGTTTATATCAGCATTGTTTGTAATAGCCAGAACCTGGAAACAACCTAGATGCCCTTCAACTGAAGAATGGATAAAGAAAACATGGTACATATGCACAATGGAGTACTACTCAGCAGAGAAAAACAATGACATTATGAGGTTTGCAGGAAAATGGATGGATCTAGAAAAAAATCACCCTGAGTGAGGTAACCCAGACTCAGAAGGACAAACATGGTATGTACTCACTCATAGTAGGATACTAGATGCAAAACAAAGATGATTAGACTGCTACACAACTCCAGGGAGGCTACCTAGAAAATGGGACCCTAGGAAAGACACAGGGATCGACCAATGAGAGAGAAATGGATGAGATCTACATGAACAACCTGGAAGACAGTGGGAGTAATGAAGGGCAAAGTTTGAGGGAAAGAAAGCTTAGGGGAGCAGGAGATCCCAGCTGGATCAAGAACAGAAAGGGAGAACAAGAAATAACAGACCATGATAAATGAAGACCACGTGAGATCAAGAATAGGCAGAGTGCTGGAGAGGTCCCCTGAAATCCACAATGATACATCCTCTGTAGACTGCTGGCAATGGTTGAGAGAAAGCCTGATCTGACCTAGTCTGGTGATCAGATGGCCAAACACCCTAATGGTCGTGCTGGAACTCTCATCCAATAACTGATGGAAGTGGATGCAGAGATTCTCAGCCAGGCCCCAGGTGGAGCTCCAGGTGTCCAATTGTCAAGAAAGAGGAGGGACTCTAAGAGTGTGAATAGTTGAGCCCAAGGTTGCAAAAAACACAGGGACAAATAGCCAAACAAATGGAAGCACATGAATTATGAACCAAAGGCTGTGGAGCCCCCAGCTGGATCAGGCCCTCTGGATAAGTGAGACAATTGAATAGCTTGAACTGTTTGGGAGGCACCCAGGCTGTGGGACCTGGACCTGTCCTTAGTGCATGAGCTGGCTGTTTGGAACCTTGGGCTTACACAGGGACACTTTGCTCAGCATGGAAGGAGGTGACAGGACCTGCCTGTACTGAATCCACCAGGTTTAAATGAATCCCCAGGGGAGTCTTGGCCCTGGAGGAGATGGGAATGGAGGGGAGGGGCTGGGGGGAAGGTGAGGGTGGTTGCAGGAGGGGGAGGACACGGGTACCCATGGCTGATGTGTAAAATTAAAACACAAATAATAATAATAAAAATAAAGAAAGAAATAAATGAAAAAAGTGATACTCTGAATTGGCTTTTAAAATGTGTGTTTAGTGTCAATTTTCTTCAGTGCTTTGACTCCTGAGTGGGTGCGTATGCTCTACTGGATGGCCAGGCACTTAGGCACAGACTGTCAGCACAAAGCAGACTCAATGGGTTTAAAAGATATTACATGAAGTTGGAAGGAAAAAGTGAAAATTGTTTGAGGATATATGAGAAGAATTTGATTAACATAAACAGGAAGTTGATTTGATCAAAACACTCTATATGCAAATATGGAATGTTCAACAATGAATACATTTAATGTGTATTCATGAGTCCTTATTCAATTAAGTAGTTCAAAAAAATCATACCTAACTGTATGTAATTCTTTAATCTGTTTTAAAATTATATATCCAATTCAATGATTATTTAATGTACTGATGATAGTATTTTAAATAGGAAAGAAATATTGAGTAAACCGACGGCTCAATTATAGTTTAAATAAAAAACAAAACCCTTTCCCTATCAGTTATCCACCAGGTATTAGGTGATTCTTATACAATTAAAGTGAGGTATAGCAGAACGGTCAAATAGAACTTCTGTAAGTTGCACTAATACTGCCTTCATGTCTCTACTTAATCTTGAATTTTCCATTATTATTCATTAGGAAAGGAAAGAATTTAAGGGTACAAATGTGATATTCAATGTTTATAGGCTTTAATAAAAGTTATTTTTTAGATATCTCTATAGCTTATGTTTCTCGTGCGTCTGTTTTTAGAATTGGGGTAGAAACATTTATGAACTATTAAAATATCTAGCATCCTTGCTGTAAAACTGTCATACCATTTATTAAATACTCTCATAGGGAAATATAAACGAAATGACAGCTTTTACTTGTGATAGAATCCTCACTTATGAAGCACTAACTTCATGAGTTAAATATTAGTATCATTTTGTTTCACAATTCCTTAGCTGTGAATAAAAACAATGGTCAGGAGCAGCAACTGAGGAAGTTGCTGGAAGTCATATATTTGTAGTTAGACAAAGAGGCAGTTGGTTCAACATGACCCAGTAGCCAGTGTTGGTTTGATCTTTGAAAGTCTGACCTTGAGTAGTTTATTTTAGTTATGTTTAAGCAAAGCACAACTTGGGAAAAAAAAAGTTTCCTCATGAAACTTAACTCAGTCTTGTGTGCACAACAAAGCTTAACACATGACTACATTTAAACTCTTTGTAAAGTATGAGTGGCATCTCTCTATAGATTCTATAGATCACCTGAGGAACAGGCTCAAGATAAACAAGCTCACGATAAGGAACTGTGGGAGTGTAGGGCTATAGCATCAGGGAGAGCCAGTGTGGCCTGGTCACACAGAGAGCTTAAAGGTCACTGGGTTATTAACCTCATCCATCCCCAGCCCTCCAGGCAGAAAACGGTTGTACATCGCTCCTTTAAATAGACAAGCATGTGATTTAACATTCTTAATTTTCCTAGTGCTTACATGTAAGCACAAGGACCTACATGCTCCCTACACATATGTATAGATAAAGCACCCAAGTTCGTAAATAATAATTAAAAATTGTATGTGAAATATAAATAAAAACAATAGTAATGAAGTGTTAGAAGATACATAGGAACACATCTTGATAGAAGAAAAATGGCTTAATTTAATAAGTGAGTGCTGAAAAGATATATTTTATATGTACAATTATAATGTTTTAACCTTTATTGTCTTAATACCGAGCCTCAAATAGTTTCACTTTTTTGAGAACTTTATCATCTTGTTTAGCATATCTTTGAAGGATATTTTCACTTGCTTGTTTCTGAGAGTGTAGATGAATGGGTTTAACAAAGGAGCTACAGAGGTATTTAACACAGCCACCCTCTTGTTAAAATTTGCTGCATCTTTAACAGAAGGATTTATATACATGAAAATACAGCTTCCATAAGAAAGTAAGACCACTATCATGTGAGAAGAACATGTAGAAAAAGCTTTCTTTCTCTGTTGAGCAGAGGGGATCCTCAAGATGGTCCTGATGATGTGTGTGTAGGAGAGAATCACCAGGAGCAAGGTGAAAATGAGGGTCACAGCAGCCAGGAGGAACTGGATCACTTCTATGAAGTGTGTGTCTGAACAGGATAAATGCAGCAATATAGTGTAGTCACAGCAATAGTGATTGATGATGTTCGATGCACAGAAAGGCAACTGAAGAGTCATTGCATGCGGCACAACAACAACTATAAAACCAGAGAACCAGGAGCTTAAGACTAGTTGAAAACAAAGTCTCCTACTCATGACACTTGTGTAGTGCAGGGGTCTGCAAATGGCCGCATAGCGGTCATAGGACATAGCTGCTAAGAGGTAAAATTCGGTTGCTCCCAGAAGGATCGCAAAAAAATACTGTGTGAAGCAACCGGCAAAAGAAATGGTCTTGTCTCCAGTTCCAATATTGACTAGCATTTTGGGAACAAAGACAGAGGTAAAAGATATCTCCAAAAATGCAAAATTTCGAAGGAAAAAATACATAGGTGTCTGGAGGCGGTAATCCAGCAGGGTCAAGAGAATGATGGCCGAGTTTCCCGTGGCACTTAAGGCATAAGTTAGGAGCAGAAAGAGAAAAAGCACAGCTTGAAGGTTGACATCATTTGTCAATCCGAGAAGAACGAACTCTGTCACTGATGTGCGGTTTGCCATCATCAACTTTAGGCAAGTCAAAATAGAGAATAACGAAGAAAAATGTTGAAATGAAATTGAACTTGGTTTCAACATAAAATCAGGATCCACAACTAAAATCAAATGTTTTGAACTATGGAACTTTATCTGTATTTTGTTTTGAAAGTTAACTGCCCTAGAACAACAAAAAAACCTTGATGTATTGACCTGTTTTATTTTAGAAATATGGAAGTTCTCCTACTTGGGGACCAGCTGTTATTTCTTCTAAATTCTATCAGCACATTTTCTCACTGGCTTATGCTTCCTTTTTTATTTTCTGTTCTGATTTTCCTCTCTGGAGTGATTAGCAGCTGCCATATTTGCATAGATTTCTAAAGAAATATGCATGGATGGGTGTGACAGCAAAGCAGAAGGGGACTAGTTAGGAAAATGAAAATGACTCAGGGAAGGTGAAAGGATATAAGTGTATTTAAAATATACACTACACCTGAAAACCCTGCTATGAAAGCCAGAATTTTATGTAATGAATATATGCTGATGAATTTTTAGAAAAAAATTGCTTATTAAAATTAGTATTTTTTCAAGGAAAAAGTTATTTATTAATTCATAAAACTCTTAATCAGAGCCAGAAATGTTTAAAGAGAAATTAAAGATAGGCTAGAAATAAGATAATTACTAAAATTTAAAATAATGAAAATTTAAAATGAACAAAATTAAGCATTATATTTGTGGGACATAGAAACACTCAAGTGTTTCCATTTTATAATAAGCAAAATTATATACTCATGAAGCTCAACCTTTCTTAAAGAGGAACTGTATCTCAGTTAAATAACACAAGGAACTGGGCAAGAAACACAGCTTTTCTGGAATGACATCTATTTTGCCAAAGTTAATTAGAGCTTCTACAATCTGTTAAAGAAGATGCTGATATGTAGAACAAGCTTTAGAAGGATTTAACAGACCCTCAAATGACCTGTAAGAAACAAGCAATTGCTATAAGTTTAAATAAAATGCATATCATTATATATGTAAATAAAGTTCAAAATTACTGTTGCAATAAGCAGAAAAAATGTTCTCACTGTGCAGTTTAAGCTGATACTTGCTCTCACATTAGGTTTATCAATAGAGCTTTTAAAACTAGAAAATATCAAATCAATTTTTTAGTCACAGGAAAATGTTATCCAAAACATGAACTATCAGATTAAAACTGAACTTGTTATATTTAGGAATATATATGTATATACAAATACAAATACATATATGAATGCAATAACAGTTAGTGAAAAAAGAGGTCATGAATTTGAAATAGGAAGGAATGGGTAAATAGGAAGGTTTGGAGGAAGAAAAGGAGAGGGGAAAATGTTTAATTATACTATAATCTCAAAAATAAAGTAAAAAAAAAACCTGAGTTTGGCTGTTATCACATCTTTGTTAATTTGCACTTTAAAATTATTTTTACTTTCTCATTTTAAATAACACTGTGTGCCTGCTGAAACTGAAATGTTGTGAGCTTACTCCATTAAAAAGAACAGCTTCTCCTACATTTCTATTTGCTTATTTTGTGTGCATGGGAGTGGAAAATGTATGGTAGTGCAAGTGTGGATCAAAGGACAGCTTGTGGGCATTGCTTCTCTCCTTCCAGGGATTAAACTGGTTGCTAGGCTTGTTGGTATTGCTGGTCCATTTTAATCCCACTTCATTGCGTTCAGAATTCATATCAACTACTCTTCGTGTGCTATGATAAATTTGTGTTATGACAGCTACTCTGAATTCCTGGTTTGCAGTGGCTTGTTTTATAGATAATCCTCATGTTTCCTGAATGAAAGATTAAAAACGAAAGCAAATCAATTTTTTGTTGATCTTTTAAGATGGCCTTGCTATGTAACTCTGGCTACCTTTCAATCTGTGGCAGTCCTCCTGCCTCTACCTTCTGAGTGCCAAGATTACGGATGTGTACCACAAAGCAAATATTTTTGTATTAGTAAGTCATGTCTATTAGATTAAGCAATGTATTATCTTTCTAAAGGAAAAATATATTTCAAATATTTACTAGCATAAAATATTTTACAATAACTAGTGATATATATAATTATCTATTGTTATATAGATTTATATATATATATATATATATATTTATATAGTTTGTATATGGTTATATATAATTATATATGTAACCAAATAATAAAGCTTGATCCAATACATTTTGTTTGGCAAGAAATAATTGACTTCCAGAAAACCATAAAATAATATTTTATATGTAGTTTAACGGTCATGAAAGAAGCTTTCCAATGTTTCCAAAAATGTAGAGCTATGAATTTACTTATGACAAGAAAAATTATCTCCATAATGAATTATTCCACTCACACATTTCCTTCTGTTTTTCATACAGTGGAACACAAAGGCTTAACAATCACCTCCTAGGATATGAGAAGAAATGGCTCCATGCTACATAAGGAGGAAACTAATGAAAAAGACTCCATGAGAAGGAAGAATTGGCATAGCATAAAACATAATTTATTTTACCGTTTTAAGCTCTAATTGTGTGTCATTGAAAATTTCTACATATGCCAATATCTTACAGGTCGTATTTGTCCCACTCGTTTAAATCACAAAAGGGCATGAGACATGTATGTGAAGTGATGTCATCAAAGGTGAACAGTAGCTGTCACAATAAAAAGGTAACAGATCACTAGTTAAGTTCAGCCATGGCCAACCCACTCCTACCTCAAGCAGAGCCAGTACTATCTTTGGTACAAATTATAGATCCTTTTGTAGCTGAATTGGAGAATATAAAGGTTGAGAGCCACTGGGAAATGATCCCTGGGCCTTCAGCAAGAAAAAAAAAAAATACACCCAGGCTGTTTATGTGAAGGTGAATTCAAAATTACATAAATGTATTCATTCCAATTGCTGTATAAACCATCATCCCAAAATTATATAATCTCCTTATTCATCCAGAACTTTAAATTTTTGTTAACTCCCATGTTTATCAATGCATACATGAGCATTGCTAAAGTATAAATTTTCCTCACAGTCATTAATGCTGCAAGGTAAAGAATTGTCCAATGTTTGGAGAAGGCATTTTAAAAGAATTTGAGGCAACTCATAATGAGCTAATTACGTAGACCCAGGAACTGCATTCTCAGGCACATGTTCTTTCCTTCAGTGTTTCAAGTCAGTAGATTTGATTTACTATTATCTCCTTGTGTTGTTTCAGGGTCATTTACAGAGTCAGGGAGGAAAATACTCTGGGACATCTTTTAGTACCAGAAATAAATGATGGAAGTGATTTGAAAGACAGAGTTGCTCAAAAAATAATGACAATAATAGCACACAGGCCATTTGAGCACCAAATTACACGATGATAATATCAAATTTGAAACAATACAAATGAATTAACATACTTGCACTGACTCCTAGTGATTATCTAAAGTGTAATGGAGCAAGAATAAGTTTACAGTGAAGTTTCAATTAATGAATTGGAAAAAGGGAAATTGAAAACAAAGATGAGGCAAACACTATAAAAATGGTTACAAATAGGATATATGATATATGAATAGAAACTTGAGAGGGAACAGAATTTTCATTACCTCAAACTACCTTTCCCAAGTATTTGGCAGTTGTGAAGGGGGATAGGAACTTTACAGTGTGGAGGGAGTGCCAAGCACCAGCTTAACTCAGGGAATAGAATATAAATCACTGGTAATAAGGCACAGTAAGACCATGAACATTATGTGAGTAGACACACATCTTTTGTAGTTGTGTCAAATGTTCTTTGTTATTCCATTCATGTAAAAATACAAGCTCGGTCAGCACTGAAGGACTAAATAACTGGTAAGTATTCTTCCAAACTGTTGAAGGGGTTGGGGAGGAGTGTGAGATAAATATGATCAAGATACAGCTTATGTGCACATGAAATTTTCAACAAATAATACCAATGTAATTTAAATGTCAGATCATAAAATGAAAGTGAAGAGATTGTTGAAAAACTGGGTCAAAAAGAGTAAGGAAAAACAGCCAGCTCATCCACTAAGGACAGGTCTGGGTCCCACTGTCTGGGTGCCTCCCAAACAGTTCAAGCTATTCAATTGTCCCTGGAGGAGATGGGAATAGAGGGGAGGGGCTGGGAGGAGGGTGAGAGTGGGGACGGGAGGGGGGAGGACAGGGGAACCCATGGCTTATGTGTAAAATTGAAAAACAAATATAATAAATTAAACAAAAACTATAAAGCCAAAAACAAAAAAACGTAAGTGAAAAAACTGAAGGTAACATGAAAACCTCATTCAGGAAATTGACTTTCAATTGGGAACTAGTGAAACCATTTGAAATATTTATTTTAATTAAGCATTTCAGTAGAGTTAGTGTGCTGGTTTTTATGTCATATTATTATAGTTTTACCATATGCTAATCAGTTGGAACTAGGGACGTAGATCGAGGAGTGTATGGAAACTGTTGTTTTAGCAACTCTCCTATAAATCAACTAGCTCAAAGAAGTTTTTGTCTTAGTTGCCTTTGCAAATTCAGAAAATAGAAACAAATAATATAAAAGTCAGGCTTTTCTACTTAAAAATATCCAGAACTCTTCCCTGGGCCTGGGAGCAGATGGCATAGATGTCTCTTTAATGTTGAACACTTAAAACTGACTCAGCATTTTAGCCATTTACGTGTCTGCTTTAGACTGTAGGAGCCAGAGGGAGGAGAGCACTCCTAAGAAGCACCATCTCCTGCAAATAATACAGGTATTACAATCACTGAGATGTAATAGCTGTGACCATCTGTATAAGACCTACACATATATGCACTTACACACACATGTACACACACATAGGAAGGAAACTAGTTATGAAGAACAGCATCAGGATTGGAAAGGGGCACAGGAGGGTAATAGGAGTATATATGAGCATAAAGCATTATATACATGTATGAAATCATTCAAATAAAACAACTAAAATGTTGGGATTTCTAACCCAACATTCACACATTAAATAAGAGGTAAGATCAAGAAAGTCAGTTCAGCCAGCACTTGGGAGGCTGAGGCAAGTGGATCTCTGTGAGTTCCAGGCTAGTCCGACCTATAAATCCAGTTCCAGGACAGCCAGGGCTGTTACATGGAGAAACCCTGTCTCAAAAGAAAAGAAAGAAAAGAAAGAAAAAAAGAAAGGCAGTCCATTGTTAGAGCATATGATAGAGTGCAGCTTTTGTAGACACTGTTTCTACCTGTTAGAATTTTCTGTTGCTGCTATACTTAACTTTATCTCACGTCATGCTATTTCTTGGTCACCTAAACTCATTTTCAACTCACATCACCTGCTGTTGAGTTGCTCTGTACATAGTGAGCTATACTCTAACTTTGGCTATAATGTTGCTCACCCCTTCTGTGGGTAGAACATTCTACATCATTTTGGTACTTTGTGCTATTTAATTCATTTTCCTTTTGTTGCTCTGAATTACAATCTGCTAAATTTAGCTTGTCTTATTTTTAGCTTTTAACACTGTTCTATCTTTTAGCAGATATCAGACTTCACACTACTCAAATCTCAAATACTCATGCCTAAGAAGAAGCTTCCTTGACCTTGCCACTAAAATAGCCACTGCACATCATTGCACAACCCATGAACTTGCTTGATATTGCATACAGAGCAGCAGCTTTTGTTCACCTTGTTGGGATCAGAATGGCTCTGACCCCTCTAAGACTGCCCCCACTCCCCTGTTCTGAGTGAGCTGAGGTCAAGCTGTTCCGCAGATGTTTTGCTGATCAGTGCATCTCTTGGTTTGGCAGTTGTGGCTTCCTGGGGCATGCTGACCATTCCTTGACGCTGGGTGCTTGGTAAACAATTCTGGTTGTTCCTCCTTCTGAAAGGGTATATAAGATGGGGAAGAAAGAATAAAAGAGTCCTGATGCTTGCAACTTAACTCATGTGTGCTGTGTTCATCCCAACTTCCCTTGCCAGATGATGGGCTCAATTGCCGTGTAGGCTCGGGACACCTGACTTCTACATTTCACACACAAACACACACACACACACACACACTCACACACACACACACACGCACGCACGCACCCATGCTCAAGTTTTCATTGTCTATCGTTTTTACTCTACTAAGCAAAGAACTTTATTTAATGCCGTATCTCTAAGTTTAAAAAAGTGATTAGAATATGTCTGGATTTCTGAGTATAATTTAATTGAATCATGTGTTTTATATGAATCTTGTTGTATATTAGCTTTATCCACACTCCAGAATGTTATGTTTACATAATTTTTAAAGAATCAAAAATCTTTGAAATATTTTTGTTTTATAAACAACCTCAAAATAAGTGTATGATGTAAAGAAACTCTAAATGAATGTTGAAGTATGTAACATTTTTGTTTATGCTACATTGACTTAGTAAGTTTTCAGTTACAGAAATAGATTTCTGATTGGGGACAAAAGTGTGTGCTGTGTAAACATGAAGATCTCAGATTGGATCCTCAGCATCCATGTAAAGAAAAGCTAAGTACAGTTTTCAGCTTCATGCATATTTTTTAACCTGTAATTATTTATTTATTTATTTTTATTATTATATTTGTGTTTTAATTTTACACATCAGCCATGGGATTCCCTATCCTCCCCCCCACCTTGCCCGTAGCCCCTCCTCTCCATTCCCATCTCCTCCAGGGCCAAGACTCCCCTGAGGATTCAATTCAACCTGGTGGATTCAGTACAGGCAGCTCCAGTCCCCTCCCTCCAGGCAGAGCAAAGTGTCCCTGTGTAAGCACAAGGTTCCAAACCACCAGCTCATGCTCTAAGGACCAGTCTAGGTCCCCCTGCCTGGGTGCCTCCCAAACTATTCAGTTGTCTCACTTATCCAGAGGCCCTGATCCAGCTGGGGGCTCCAAAGCCTTTGGTTCAAAATTCATGTGCTTCCATTTGTTTGGCTACTTGTCCCTTTGTTTTTCCAATCTTGGTCAACAATTCACACTCTTACAGTCCCTCCTCTTTCTCGACAATTGGACTCCTGGAGCTCCACCTGGGGCCTGGCTGAGGATCTCTGCATCCACTTCTGAGGATCTCTGCATTCATCAGTTATTGGATGAGAGTTCCAGCACGACAGTTAGGGTGTTTGGCCATCTGATTACCAGACTAGGTCAGATCAGGCTTTCTCTAGATCATTGCCAGCAGTCTACAAAGGATGTATTATTGTGGATTTCTGGGGACCTCTCTAGCACTCTGCCTATTCCTGTTCCCATTTGGTCATCATTTATTATGGTCTGTTATTCCTTGTTCTCCCTTTCTGTTCTTGATCCAGCTGGGATCTCCTGCTCCCCTAAGCTTTCTTTCCCTTGAACCTCGACCTTCATTACTCCCACTGTCGTCCAGGTTGTTCATGTAGATCTCATCCATTTCTTTGTCATTGGGCGATCCCTGTGTGTTTCCTAGGGTCCCGTTTTCTAGGTAGCCTCCCTGGAGTTGTGTAGCAGTCTAGTCATCTTTGTTTTACATCTAATATCCTACTATGAGTGAGTACATACCATGTTTGTCTTTCTGAGTTTGGGTTACCTCACTCAGGGTGATTTTTTTCTAGATCCATCCATTTGCCTGCAAACCTCATGATGTCACTGTTTTTCTCTGCTGAGTAGTACTCCATTGTGTATATATACCATATTTTCTTTATCCATTCTTCAGTTGAAGGGCATCTAGGTTGTTTCCAGGTTCTGGCTATTACAAACAATGCTGATATAAACATAGCTGAGCAAATGCCCTTGTGGTATGATTGAGCATTCCTTGGGTATATGCCCAAGAGTGCTACAGCTGGGTCTTGGGGGAGATGGATTCCCAATTTTCTAAGGAAACACCATATTGATTTCCAAAGTGGCTGCACAAGCTTGCATTCCCACCAGCAGAGGAGGAGAGTTCCCCTTGCTCCACATCCTCTCCAGCATAAGCTGTCTTCTGTGTTTTTGATCTTAGCCACTCTGACAGGTGTAAGGTGGTATCTCAGAGTCATTTTGATTTGCATTTCCGGGATAATTAGTGATGTTGAGCAATTCCTTAAGTGTCTTTCATCCACTTGAACTTCCTCTGTTGAGAATTCTCTGTTGAGTTCTATAGCCCATTTCTTAATTGGACTGTTGGGCATTTTGATGTCTAATTTCTTGAGTTCTTTATATATTCTGGAGTCAGCCCTCTGTCAGATGTGGGGTTGGTGAAGACCTTTTCCCATTTTTTAGGCTGTCACTTTGTCTTGTTGGCCGTGTCCTTTGCCCTACAAAATCTTCTCAGTTTCAACAGGTCCCATTGATTGATTGTTTCTGTGTCTGTGCTACTGGTGTTATATTTAGAAAATGATCTATGGTGCCAATGCATTCAAGACTACTTCCTACTTTCTCTAGTTTTTCTTCTATCAGCTTCAGAGTAACTGGATTTATGTTGAGGTCTTCGATCCATTTGGACTTAAAAGTTTTGTGCATGGTGACAGATAAGGATCTATTTGCAGCCTTCTACACATTGACATCCAGTTATGCCAGCACCATTTGTTGAAGATGCTTTCTTTTTTCCATTGTACATTTTTGGCTTCTTTGTCAAAAATTATATGTTCATAGGTGTGCGGGTTAATGTCAGGGTCTTCAATTCGATTCCATTGGTCCACATGTTGGTTTTTATGCCAGTACCAAGCTGTTTTTATTACAGTAGCTCTATAGTAGAGCTTGAGGTTGGGGATTGTGATGCCTCCAGAGGTTGTTTTATTGTACAGGATTCTTTTGGCTATCCTGGGTTTTTTGTTTTTCCATATGAAGTTGAGTATTATTCTTTCCAGGTCTGTGAAGAATTGTGTTGGTAACTTGATGGGGATTGCGTTGAATCTGTAGATTGATTTTGGTAAAATCACCATTTTTACTATGTTAATCCTGCCTATCCATGAGCATGGGAGGTCTTTCCATTTTCTGACATCTTCAATTTCTTTTTTCAGGGATTTAAAGTTCTTGTCATATAGGTCCTTCACTTGCTCAGCTTCATGCATGATTTTATTGTTCTTTTTTTGTAAAATTTAATTCAGATTAAAGTATTTTCATAGTTGAGATTTGACTGTGGGTGGAGAGATGGCTCAGCAGTAAAGAATGCTTGTTACTCTTGCCCAGGGCCAGGGTAAAGTTTCAAGCATCCAGCGAGTGGCTCGAAACCGTAACAACTTCAGTCACAGGGGAGCCAGCCGATGTCCTCTTTTGGCCTTTTCACTTTTTTCTTCATGCACTGTTTTCTTTGTATTTATTTAGAAGTGTGTCCTTTCCTCTTCTTCTAATTTCAATCATTACTGAGAATGCTATCCTAGCTTCCATTTAGAATGTTTTCCTGATGCTTATTTTTAGCAGTGTCTCAAATACCTGTTTGTTTATGTGTGCCTAAATGAAACATCATGTTCTTACCAAAAATTGTTACTTTAGATTTACTTTCTCCAACAGCTGTGTTATCTACTTTTGTGTTGCTATGACTTACATCAGACAGATAAAATTAAAAAGAGGGATTTAGTTTATCTCGCAGTTTGAGGGATATCAGTCCATGGCCCCAGTGTTTGCAGTTTGAAATAAGTCACAGGATGATCATGGCAGCAATGTGGCAGAGTGAAGTCACCCACCCCATGGAGGCCAAAAAGGAAGATGCCAAAGAAGGAGAAGGGAATCAAATGTGTTTTTGCAAAGCATGCTCTCAATAAACTACTTCCTCCACCTAAGCTCTCCTCCTATTTTCTTATATATTATAATATCAAATATATATGATATTATGGTATTATTATATGGCAATATATATGATATATATATATATATATCATATATATATATATATATATATTTACTTTTCCATATATCATAATACTGTTATATCATGATCCCTCAAGGGATTAATCCATTGATAGGGCTAGCCACTAAGAACTAGCTGTTTCCCCAAAAGCACATCATCTGACAACCAAGAAAGACCCCAACACAAAAGCCTTCAGGATGTCTCATACTGAAACTGCATTGGTTTGAATTAGCTTTGTGGGAGCCCACAACTGACTTAGTTTTCCAGTTTGAATTTGAAGTCTATTCTGAATCAATAGAGTTCAAGCTTGTTTGCTCCAAGTCTGTGAGAAAGTTCTGATTAGCCCACAGAGTCTCCTTGAAGGGCTGTGAGAAAGTCCTGATCAGCCCATAAAAAGGAACACACTATCTAGCTAAACACAGGCTGCTGATGCCAGCTAGAGGGACAGTGAGATAGAAAATGAAACTGCCTGTTCCTTGATGCAAGGCAGGATAGTGGTTGAATGCCTGTGCTACCTCTGTCCTTCAGAGGTATAAACTGGCTGTGTAATAAACTCAGGGCTGTCCGGCATTGACTGGCAGACCTCTTGACTCTTTTCTGTCTTCTTCATTGTCTCTTCAATCTGCTTGCCTCTACCCAGCTACCCAGCTGACTGTCGGCCGGCCCGACAAGGCATCTAATATGTGATTTATTTTTCATTGTGGATTTAAGTTCATTTACAATTCTACATTTTTCTCACATATTTGTTGGTCAATTGAATTTCTCTTTTTGAGAAAATAAAATTCTTCGTTTATTTACAAATTTTTTTTTATATTCTTTAAACTATGCTGTTTGAGTTTATTACATAGTTTAGATACCAACTCTTTGTAAGATGTATGGCTTATAATATTTTCTTCCATGATTCACATCAAACTTTCAGGATGATGATTTTTTTCCCTCGATTCGGGGAAGCCAGTGTTCACAAACCCTAAGGCTTACAAATGTAGTCAATCAAAAGAAAGCTAGAATGTTACTTCCGTCACACTGGTGATTTATTGTATCAGTTTGCAATCCTTACAAGGTTTAAATAAAGCAGCCTATTTGTAACTAAGACTTCTTTTTCCTTATCTATTTTTTGTTTTATTTATTACTTTGTTTGATAATGACTAGAATGACCAGAAAATTACTTAAATATTAATAAGACAAAAGTGTTCAAAATTTTATTGTTGGGAGAATTTGAGGTAGTATGTGGGGTTTTTTTTAAGTGACTTTGCATAACAAAGTGCTTTATTATTTCAGGTTTTCCTGTTATGAAAATATTTTATATAATATACACACATGCATATAATATATGTAGATCAAATCCAACTCACATTCCATCTCCTGAAATTCCTCTCCTGTTCCTTCCACCAATTTTCTCTCCCAATTTCTTGTGCTCTTTATTTTTAATGCCCAGTGATTTCATAGAGTGATGCTCATTTGTACATGGGTACTAGATTATCTACTGGAGCATGAGTAACCTCTCAGGGTCTGCATCGCTGAAGAAAACAGTATTTTCCTCCTCCAGCAGCCTGATTATTCCCCCAGAATGATAGGATTTTCTGTGGCTTGATCTGGTGCATACAGTTTGCACACTGTCATAGCTACTGGCCGTTCATGTTTGTAACTGTGCTCTTATGTTCAACAAATACTATTTTGCTGAAAAAAATCTACTCCTTATGTCTCCTAAATTTTTTCTGTCCCTCTCCCACAATGATACCTATGCCCTGGAGATGGAAGTGAAAGGTATCCAGCCACCTCATTTAGAACTGAGAACTTAATAGTTTCTCATACTATGCACATTGAGGATTGGAAGTTGCTATGTGAATCACCATCCAGTGCAAAAGGAAGTTTCTCTGATGAGGATTGGATGATACACTAATCAATGGGTAGAAAGATAAGAACATTGAGGCAGTTTAGCATTATAATATTATGGGTTTCCCCCTGGGCCCTATGACCTAGTCAGGTTTTTTGTTTTTTTTGTTTTTGTTTTTGCCAAATTAATCATGGGTTCCATCTTGTAAAGTGGGCTTCAAAGCTATTAGAAAGTGGCTGGTAACATGACGTTTATGTTACTATTGTAGGAGTAGGCACATCTTGCCAAGCCACTCATTACTGTAGGTCTCAGGGTTCACATCTGGGTGAGGCTGGTGATGACTTCTTCCTTTAGTAACATTTATAGGACCTTCCAGCACTATGAAATCTACCCAATAGAGATGATGCCTCCATGTTGGTACCAGCTTGATTACTTCATACCCAGTGACTCAGACATGTGGTCTCTACAGCAATAGGTTCTTATCATCAAGTTTTAGAGAGTAACAAAGAGCAATGGCAATAGCATATTATGTTTGGGGTGGTCTACCAGACCCCAGTGGTCAATAAGTTAAAAAGAGGTAGTCCATACCTTGCACTAGGCTTTTTATTTAATAGTTTTTTGTGTCTGGGGAAATAGAGTATCCCTGTAACTTTTTAAAGTCTCTAATGAATATAGTTTTTGGCCTTTTCTTTTCTGTGCTGATCCTCATTAACTGAGATTCACTGATTGATTTTCAAATCATAACTAATAGCATTCACTGAATAAATGCCATCTTATGATTTACCCTTTTCTCTAACGTTACAATTGACATACAAACATACATGAATTTTTGGTCTATATTTATATCAGACATTATATATTTAAATTTTATACTTCAGATGGTGTATATGTTATGTTCCCTTAAAGAGTTGGACTGTGAAAATTATCACTGACTATAATTATTTTATTAATTTAATATTATGGTGTTTTAAAAAGGAAAATAAATTTGACCTTTTATTTTTTCTTTGGGCTTTTGTTTGTCTCACTGGTTTCCTATATTCATTATAAACGTTCTTTTGTCTTAATTTAGATTTAATTTTCTCTCTTTTGCTGCTCACAAAGAAAACTAAATTCATTCATAAATTTTTATTTTAGTATAAATAGTTGAAGTTACACTATTCCTTTAAATAAACTAAAGTATTCTTACATGAATAAGGAAATTTAATTGGAGAGTAGAAAAGATAGAGAGATATTACTTCAGTAACTATGATATGAGATTTAATGTTCCAACATGTAATGTCGGTCTGAAGTTAGTAAATTTCTCTTGCACAGTGGTATTGGATATAAATTCCAGAACTACCTTATGCGTAGATAGGATCAGCCAGCTTGGTTAATAATGTACAGACATTAGAAGCCAGGTTTCACACCATAACAGTCAAGAAAGAAATACTGCAAGAAAGAAAGGGACCTGGTTAGAGCAAGTTAGCATAGAATTGAAAGTGGACTTTTTCCTTGAGTTCATAGACTTTAGAAAAGCAGTTGTAAAGATAGACAAATGTGTATCTGTATATGGATGTATTTCCTAACTCTGTTCATTAAAAAAAAGCTAGAAATGATGGCAGTCTGATTTTAAGGAGAACGTCTAAAGTTCCTTTGATTGCAAATACCATTTTCCAATAAAAGGCAAATAATTTCAAACTATCTTTTAAAAACCGATTTTTATTTTAAAGTATTTTTATTATATTTTGTTTCACTCACAGCCAGAACATCAACCAGATAATCCAGGTTATTTTCTGTGAGTAACAGAACAAAAAGTTGATGCACTAAGGGTACAACAGTAGCTCTGCTGTAACTGCAAATTTGTAAACACAGTCTTATCATGGAAAAGTAACAGCAAACTTAAGGACAGTTATCACTTACATTGTTCACAAAATAACTACTGGTATTCTTTATCAGCAAGGAAGTCCTAAGGGATACAGAATACCGAGGAATTCTGTTAGAGCATACAGAGAACTTAATGCTGAACATAAAAGGTTAGCTTGAATTGGACTCTAGACTTTCTCTCCCCTCCAAAAATCATTTGTGTGAAAATTGTCAAAACTGCCTTCTGGCATAAGCTTAGCAAATTTTGTTGTGCTACTGTTGATGCCTTAATTTAAAACACAAACAAAAAAGAATCCCTCAATGTGATGTGCTTAGGGTCATATATGTTTCAATGTACTTTATTTTTATTATGTTTATTTGGGGGTGTTGTTGACATAGGACAATGTGAATGAGTTGGTTCTCTCCTTCCAGCATGTGTTTCCAGTAATCAAATTTTGACCATGAGGTCTGTCAGCACAGGGCTTTACCCACTGAGGCATCTCAATGGCTCATCAATGTATTTATTTTTAGAAAAGGTATAACATCAGTATCATATTGAAAAATGTTTTGAGAAAGAGAGCTAGGGAACAGTATGATAAAATACACTATGTGGGCCTTGGCAAAGGATATTGGAAAGTCCTTGTCCTACTTTTTGTTTTTAATTGGATTTAATATATATAATTATACAAAATATAGACAGAAAATTTAAATAAAACGTATTGGTGGTCAATAAATTGCCACATATACTTAAAAATGCTTTTAAAAAATTTAAGTACTACTGTTCTATTCACAATAGAAAGAAAGTGGAATCAGCCTATACATCCATCAGGGAGATAACTTAGGTTCAGAAAGACAAACACCAGAGTTCCTTCTCATAAAGGACCCTAACTTCTAATTTTCACATGTGTTATTTATGTGGGAGTCAGTGTGTATAGATGCTAAAAACTAGAAAGAGTGCTGAGATGGGGGTAGGCTTTAAGGGAAGGTGGGGAAAGTGGTAGAAGAAATATGGTAACTAAATGGAAGGGGAAATACTGGGGATCAAAGGGTTTAAGCAGGGATGGGGTCATTGAGGGAGGGGAAGGATATGAAGATGAACAAAATCAGCGTATGAAAATGCCTACTGTTTTCTAAGCTAATTAAAAATAACTTTAAATACTTTCAAAATTAGAAAAAAAAAGTAATGATTTAAACCCCTCCTAGTGAGATACTTTCTAGGGCAGAACGTAATTTTCATGGTACTTACCAATGGGAATAAATCATTCTGGACATAACAAATAAAATCTGAATGAAGATGAAAGGGAAATGGTTCTGAAGAGAGGGGATGTGTGTTGGGGGAGACTGTGGAGGGGAAAGGAGGGAGAAACATTTGATGTAATGTATGAAAGAAGAATAAAAAAGAAAAGAAAAATAGCAAGTATAATAAAAGATATTGCTTTGGAATCAAAGCAGTTGCTTTGGAGTTGGTCAAGAATAATATCAGACAATTTATTCTTACACAGCTTAGCTTGGGTCACTGATAATACTCATAAACAGAGAAGAGAACATGAAAAACAAACAAACAAACAAACAAAAACTACCTCTGTTATATGTTTAGATCCATCTCTACTTCCCCTAAAGCAGAGGTTCTCAAACTTTTTAATGTTGTGATCCTTTAATACAATTCCTTATATTGTGGTGACCCCCAACCATAAAATAATTTTGTTCCTACTTCATAACTGTAATGTTGCTACTGTTATGAATTATAATGTAAATATCTGATATGTAGGATATCTGATATACGACCCCCAAAGGGTTGAGAATTACTGCTCTAGACAAATGAAGTTTCAGTTCAGATGAAATATAGTAAGTCAAATCAATGTAAAATTCTAGGAATTATGGGCCTCAAAATATATACTTTCCCTCCCTAATCTCTAAATTTGCAGTAATTATATGACTAGTTAAAATTTTTGTTTGCATATAACAGAAAGAAATTAATTTTACTATTCAGTCAGTATGTAACATATACATACATAAAGCATATTATTTTGATATGGAGTATGCATTATAAATTTTGATATTGCATTCAGATATTGTTTGCTATGTGTTAGGAACATTTTATTTTTCACACATTTTCTAAATTTTACCATGTTAGACATAAACACACATTTTAAAATACTTATGCACTACTAATTTTATCTTATGATTCCAAATTCTGTTAAAAAATTGCATTTAGATCGAAATAATTGCAACAGAATTTTGCCTGACCTTAATAAAATTCCTTTGACCTCTCTTAGTATTTTCAAAATTAAATGTCAGAGAAAGATTTAAAGAACATACATTTCTAATCTCAACTAATACTTCATTATATCAAAAGCTAAAATATTAAATAAAACTTACAAATTCTTGGTAACTTAAACATTTTCCAGGAAATTGACAAAGCATAATAGATGGTGAATACTGGTAGAAATAACTAAGATAAACGTTAAGTGATAATTATAGAGGGGAAAATATAATCATATACCACTCTTGTATTTAAATCAATATATGTTTGTACCAAATTTCCAAAATTAAATTTGTCTCATATCATTATTTTGTCTCTATTATTTTTTAATTTTAATTTTTCTAGTTAGCATACAAGGTAACAAGATGTAATTTTCATCCATAATTTGCTCTGGTGAATCTTTCCCCGTCTTCTCCCACATTTCCACACTCGTCTACACTGTATCCTTCCTTCCCAGTACTCTACTTTCTAGTTTCATTTCACACGCATCCTATTTATTACCTCCTGTCCCTAACAATTGTATTCCCCTTCCAGGTCTCATTTCTAGTTTCATGGTCTATAACCCCACTCCTTTTCTCATAAATGCATGTATATAAAATCTAAAATCTAGGACCCACAGATTAGCAAAGTCACATGGGATACATCCTTCTGAGTTTGGATTATTCCACTTAATATAGTAATTTCCAGATTCAACCATATTTTTTGTGTGTGAAAATATCCATCAACAAGTGACTGGGTCATGAAGAGGTGTGGCATGTATATACAATGGAATGTATCCAACTTTAATGAAAATGTATGTTATTTTCAATTTAGGTGATAACTTTGTCATAACAAAAATGTTACTGAATCTATTTATGACATTAATATAATGGATTTAAAATTCAAGAAGAACAGAATTAAATTGAGAAGCGGTCATCTCTCAGTAATTCTGTTTTGTCAAGCTATTTATACTGTTTGATACTAATTTTCTCTCATGAAAAACAAAGATTCGGTAGAATTTACCACTTGATTTGCCTCAGGGGTATTGTCAAAGTAAATCACATTTGTAATGTTGCTACTATTTTAATTTAAACGTTTTTTCTTACAATATATTAATAGTGCTTTTCTCCTCCCCATCTTCTCCCAGATCCTCCTTCCCTATCAACTTTATCTTCTTTCTCTTTCTCTCCTTTGCTAAAGGAACACCAAAATGAAATTCAAATAAACACAAAACCAATTAGGCAAAAACAAAGCCAAAAATAAACTAAAAGCTCATAATAAAACAAAACAAAACCCCAAAACATGGAATTCCTTTTGTGTTGGCCAACTACTCCTCAGCATTGAGCCTGTCCTGGAGTATGATTGATGTACTCAGTGGTACGCTATTACAGAAAACTGAATTTCCCTTTGCTTGCATGTATCAGTTGCAAACAGATTCCTGGTTTGTTGTGGGGCCACAAATCTACCTCCACCTCTCAGTCCTGGGAGGCTGCCTGGTTTGAACCTGTGCAGGTCCTTGTGTGTGCTGCCATAGTCTCTGTGAGTTCATATGTGTGCTAGTGCTGTGTCTGGAAGACACTGTTTTCTTGGAGTCATCCATCCTCTTTGGCTCTTACAATCTTTCCACTTCCTCTTCCCATAGATCTCTGAGCCTTGAGAGAAGAAGGAATTTGATGAAGACATCCTATTTAGGACTGATTGCTCCAAAGTCTCTCACTCTCTACACATTGTCCAGTTGTGGGTCTCTGTGTTAATTTCCATTCACTGCAAGAAAAAGCTCCTCTTATGAGCAAGGTGCTGATCTATGGGTATAGCAATGTGTCATTAGGAATCATTTTATCATTATGTTTGTTTAGCAGCATAACCACAGCAGATTTTTCCTTAGGCCTGTGACCTATCTATTCTCAGGTAATTAGCCACGTTAGCATTGACCATTATGAGGTCCATCTCATGGAGTGGGCCTTAAATCCAATCAAAAGTGGTTGATAACTTCCATAACATTTGTACCACATACATCAGCATGTCTTGCAGTAGGTCTTTGTTCTGCTTTTTGTGCCATGGTGTACTGTGAATATTTTTATTTAAACTGTAAAAACAGGTGATTAGTAAATGACTAATGCCTAATTTAGTCTCTGAGCAAAAAGTCCATAATTATATAATCAAATTTTAATTCTAAGATAATTTTATTTTAAAGGCTCATTTAAGTTTGGAATTTACATTAATAGTTTGCATTATGAATTCCTTGAATTGGTAAATCTCATTTTTTGAAAATCTACATTAATAAAAAAAATCACTTAAACCACATTACATTCTTCTATCTCATTAACAATCACATGTTTGTAGTGGATATTTACATTTACTCTGCATCATATTTGTTACCCATTTCCATCTGACTTCATCCTCTAAAAGTCTGGTCTTCATATACTGAGTCAAAGACAGTTTCACTGTCTGGTTCAGATTTGGTTTGGGGAAGAATAGAAGCCAATCATATATTTAAAATAAAAACAGGGTAAGACTGGGATCACTGCTGTTTTTTGGTGCAGAGATCCTGTAGTTTTTTCATATATCATCTTCTGAGGAATAGTTGCATATGTGCAATTAATAAAAACACTTTCCACTTCAGGCCAAAGGGGGTCCAATTTCCATCATATGACCAGAGTAGCAACCACATAAACTTTCCCACAGTTTTTAAATGGTCTGCTTATAATCTTTTCCTCAACTACTTCAACTTGAGAGTTCCATTTCTTTCTTGTGAGGACTCTGCTCAATGGCCTGGGATGAGCCCAATATTGAAGTTATTCTGATGAAACAAGAAAAACCATCCACTCTTTCCCTAAAATGTGGGTGAATACTGTATCCCCACTTTGCTTAGAAACACTCTGCATGAAGGATCTTATAAGTCATCTAACTTCTTTAAGACCTTTCGAGTGATAGTTCTCTTCACTGCTCCTTTCACTTCATTGTTCCTTAGGCTGTAAATGATGGGGTTTAACATAGGTGTAATGACAGTATACGACAAAGAAACAAGTTTCTTGCTCTCAGGAGACTGGCTAGATTTAGGCCTTAGATAAGTCAAGCTGGCTGTTCCATAAAAGAGGGATACCACAATAAGGTGTGATGAACAAGTAGAAAATGCCTTCTGGCGACCAGTAGCTGATGGCATCCTCAAAATGGTCCCAATAATGCGGGTATAAGAAACCAAAATGAGAGAAAATGGAAACATAATAAAGAGAAGAGTGGATGCAAGTGCTTGCATTTCATATGTAGTTGTATCTTCAGTAACTAATTTTAAGACAGGAGGACCATCACAAAAAAAGTGATCTACAGAATTGGGCCCACAGAAAGGAAGAGCCATCATCCAAGCTGTCTGAAGCATGGACACAGGAACACCAGACAACCAAGAACCTATGGCCATACCCAAGCACAGGGACCTATTCATTATGACAGAATAACGGAGAGGATTACAGATGGCCACAAAGCGGTCATAAGCCATCATAGAGAGTAGAAAACATTCAGAGCTGCCAAAGAAGAAGAAGAAGTACATCTGGGTGCCACAGCCCACGAAAGAGATGACTTTCCTTGTTGACACTAGGTCTACCAGCATCTTTGGCACCATGACCAGAGTAAAGCACACTTCAAGCAGTGATAGGTTTCGCAGAAAGAAATACATGGGTGTTTGAAGAGCAGGGTCCACACTGGTAACTGTGACAATGAGAAAATTCCCCAGCAAGGTAACTGAATAGATGGCCAGAAACAAAACGAAGAGGGAAACCTGCATGTCAGGGTTGCTTGTGAATCCCAGAAGAACAAATTCAGTGACTCTGGTGTGGTTTTCACAAGTCATATTTTAAACAATTTCTAGTAAAAAATCAAGATAAGATATATCAAAAGCGTTCAGCAATACAGACACCATCTTAAATAAAATAAGTAACAGTAAATAACAAACAATAAAAATCCATGAAATACATTCTTGCTCTCAGTAGAGTATTGGATTCTAATTTAATTAGTTATGTGCTACTGAGGCTGAAACATTTATTCATGACAACTAAACAATTAATTGACCTTTTAACACAAAAAATAAAATTTTATTTCTCATTCTAGTTGATTTTGGGAAAACTGTATTTTTTATAAAAATAATTTTGACTCAATGTTGTTATGTGATGAGTACCTATGAAACCTATGAGTACCTACAATATGAAGCTGATGTGATGGTCTCAGGATTTCCCCCAAAACAGCAGCACTTCTAACAAGCCTACATGCATATGAGCAAATACCTTGGTGTCTTGTGTGATTAAAGTCCAAAGTGCTTCTTATGTACATCACTATTGCTTTATCAATTAAATCAGCCCAAATCAAATTTTAGTAAAATATAAAATAAAATAAATTTTATTACTTATTTAAAGTAACCAAATTTTTAGCATTCCATGATCTTCCAGGTAATACAAGTGTTCCATCATTTGTTTTACTTTAATGCAGGACAAAGTTATTCCATCTTCTCTAATTAAACAGTTCCATTATTTTTCTTAGAATATTTTTGCAATACAGGGATGCAATATAAAATAATATGTTTAAAAATTGAAGTTGAGGGGCAAAAAAAATTACAAAAAAATATCTGGATATATCTTACCAACTAATGGCTGACATTTCTCCTTTAATTTGAAGTCCAACCAATTTTTCAAAGGGTAATGATAACAGAACTTGAAATTTTTAAAAGCTCAGTCTTCAATAAAACAAAAGGCTTAGATAAACTAACCTGCTTTGTTTTGGCACTAAATGGTGAATATGTTTTAGTAACAATATTTAAAAGTGCAATTAACCTTGGGGAAATGATCCCTGGGACATTGTAAAGGACTACTGTTAATTGAACAACATTTTACCCCAAAGGGAGACTATGGATTGCTTTTTAGAATTGACTATGCTTTCTGTAAATTATGACTACATTTCAACATACACTTCATAATAATGCTTCTTTTGTTATGGGACTCTTGGGTATTACAAATATTGCTGTATTAAGACTATGTGAAGAATATACTTTAATTTTTCCTGTAATATTTTCATATTTATTGTGAGAAAAATAAAATTCAATATTTATATAAATTTATAGCACACATTTAGGACATGACTTTAAATTTTATTTTAAATACCAAATAAACTCCTCCAAAAATGGTATATAAGATGATATCTAAACATGAAATGTATATAAAATGTTTTCACTTGAACATTTAAAACTGGGGTTATACATTTTGATTATATGACTGTTCTGTATGAACCCAGAAGTTATATTTAAAAGTCAGATAATGTATAAGAATAAAAATAGAAGCTAAAATGTCTCTTTTAAAGTAGGATTAAAATACCACATACACATTTGAGATTTTTTTCCATATAGATTAAGAAATTAATGAAAAGTTTACAATAAGAACTATTCATTAGAAAATTCTAATGGTAATACAAAAATAGTCATAAACATGCTCAGCCAAACATTTACCACAATGCTCCAGCATATGTCTAATAATAAGCATCAGGTGTATGTTCCCTGATAATTCAATTCCACTCTATTACCAGAGAATTTTGTATTTCCAAAACAGATGGGTATCCTAGCTAATACCAACTTTTTGAAGTTTTTAGTAATAAACGTATTATAAATTCTTGATGACACAAGTAAGATTTATAAATTAAAGTAATATTCCAAATGTCACTTTAAATAAATTTCCATTTATTTAGTCCATTTTTTCCAGTGCTAGAAATGAAACACAGGGTTCTGTGCATGTTAAGCTAGCACTCAAATCTGAGCTACAATGACAGCACTATTTACTTTATGAGAATTTAATAAACTAATAAATACTTACTTTGCCACTTAATAGATAAAGACATAAAGCTTTAGTCAGAGCCCAGAAGTGACAATATTCCTGAGATAAACAACTGAAAGGAGAAAGCGTTTATTTTGGCTTATAGCTTCAGTCCAGGGCCACTTAGCTCTGTTGTTTCTGGGTATGTAGTAAAGCAGAATGCCATGGCTGGGATCACAAGGCTGCACAGAGCTGTTCACAAAGAGAATTCTGACTCAAAACACATTTTAACTAATGAATTATGTCACTTCTAATTTGTTAGTAATATAAGGATTTCCCAAAGTTATCAAGTCCTGATTCCTCTTTAAGTTATTGACTCAACTCTCTCTCTCTCTCTCTCTCTCTCTCTCTCTCTCTCTCTCTCTCTCTCTCTCTCACTCTCACACACACACACACACACACACACACACACACAAGAACTTTTTGTATAAGTTTCATCACTTTGCTAGGAAATTTCCTCAGTTAGCTACCCAAGTCCATTTACAAGCTCTGCTTCCAGACCGATTTAGTTTCCTTTTTGTTGTTATTATAAAACACCAAAGCCCTTGTAGAGAAAATGGTTTACTTGGCTTACACTGCCAGGTCAGAACCCATCAAAAGCAAAAGTCTGTGCAGGAACTTGAGACAAGAACCTGAAGTCAGGAACCCAAAGACAGGAACCTGAGGAAATGATGTTTGCTGGCTTACTTTCTGGCTCACCCATAGGCTCATGCTTAGTATTTGTACACAGAAAAGGACCACCTGCCCAGAAATGTTCCTGCCTCACAGTGGCCGTGGCTTCAGAGATGTATAAAATAAGTGCATATAAAAAAAACTTACACAGCCAGATGTAGTAACACATGCCTTAATCCCAGTAATTGAGAGGCACTGTGAGATTGAGGCCAGCCAAGTTTACAGAGAGAGTTCCAGGACAGTCAGAGCTACGCAGTAAAACCCTATGTTTGGAAAAAAATTTAGACTGTTCAGTGCTCTGGGTTTGAACATTATCATTGCAAAGAACACATAGATAAGATAAAGAGCAAGAAATTTGGTAGTCTTTTACATTACTAAAATGCTAATGCAAAATGAAGGAAAATAATATTGTTTTATAGTTACTGCTATCAATAGATAAAGTGATACAAGTAATGGATGAGATAATACATAGATAAATTTCTTGTCTCTGGGTCCACATAAGTGAAATTAGAATTTTAATATATATTTTTATTTTTTTTAATTCATATAAGAATACCTGTAATAACATAATTTCTACCTCTCATGCTTTTGTTGTCAATTCCTCCATTTCTACTCTATAATTCCTTTTCAGATTCACGACAATTTCTTGAAACCTACTGAGTCCATTTGGTGTTGTTTGTTGTACACATATGCATTCAAGACTGACCATTTGTTACAGGATAACCTATCAAGGGGATCATCTGGGGAAAATGATTCTTGCTCTCTGAGCAGATACTATCTTACAGATCTTCATTCAGGGGTGGGGCCTTGTAAAATTGCTCTCTCATTCCTGTTGGCATGTCAGTTGGTGTTGTCATTCATTATGCAGGTCTTATTGTTGAGATTTCATGGGTGCATCATGCCTTTTGTGTCTTATAGACACTATCTAGCAGTGGCTATCCTGGTCCTCTGGCCCCTACAATCTTTCTACCCATTATTCTGCAATAGTCCCTGAACCTTAGGTGTAGGGTTTGTGTTACAGATGAAGTAATTGGGGTTGGACACTGCATGGTAACTTACTCTGCATTTTGACCAGTTGTGAATCTCTACAGTAACCTCTATCTGCTGCAAAATGAAGCTTCTTTGACGAGGGGTAAGGTCTACTCTTACCTGTGGATATAATAAGTGTTTAGAGTATAGTTAGAAGTTATACTGATTTAAGAAAATGCTAGTAGTAGTTTCTTCTCTAGGGTACATGACCTCTCCAGCAATAGATACTTTCATAGGTTTACACTATCAGTTATTGTGGGATAATCTTTTTGTACACTGTGAAGATATGTCAAGACACCTCTGATTGGTTTAATAAAGAGATGAATGATCAATAGCTAGTCAGGAGAGAACAGGTGGGCCTTCCAGGGACAGAATGGAGCTGGAGATGAATCTAGAGGAGGCATGACACTCACAGAAACTGGGGCAGCAAACACAGGGCCAACACAGCTCCTCGGCATATGTAATATAGCTTTCAGCTTAGTGTTTTTATAGGACTCTGAGTATGTGAATGAGTGGGTCTCTGATTCTTGTGCCTGTTCTTGGGATTCTTTTCCTTCTGCTGTTTTGTCTTGTCTAGCTTCAATGTGATGGGTTTTTGTTGTATTATATTTTATTTTGCTATGCTTTGTTGTTATGTCATAAAAGCTTGTTCTTTACTTTTTTAGTTGTTATTGTTATATATTTATGTATATACTTTTTCAAATATATATATATATATTTATTATATTATATTATATTATATTATATTATATTATATATAATTTCAAAATGTTAGTCCAGCTTTATTGTTAATGATTTTATTATTTCAGGTATAACCATTTTGCATTAGACAAACAGCAATGGGGACAACCCATGACAGAGGGTCATTTTCTTGTCACACCATTCACTAGGTGTCCTTAGCTCTTTGATTAGGGATTTGAGATATAGGGACACTATTACATCAGGAGGTTTGCAGGCAAATGAATGGAGCTAGAAAAAAATCAAACTGAGTGAGGTAACCCAGACTCAGAAGGACAAACATGGTATGTACTCACTCATAGTAGGATACTAGATGTAAAACAAAGATGACTAGACTGCTACACAACTCCAGGGAGGCTACCTAGAAAATGGGACCCTAAGAAAGACACAGGGATCACCCAATGATGGAGAAATGGATGAGATCTACATGAACAACCTGGGCTTGTTCTTTTCTAATGAGATACAGAAAGGGAGTGGATCCAGATTGGAGGAGAGGTAGGGAGGAACTGGGAGGATCAGAGGCAGGAGAAACTGTAATCAGGTTATATTTTATGAGAGAAATATCTAGTTTTGATAAAAGGAGGAAATAAATAAAAGCTTTAAAACAAATACAGTAATGGAAATTATATATGTATATATATAATATATGTATATATAATATATGCATGTATATACTGCAAATGGAGAGAGATTAAGAGCCATATCCAGTGTAGGCAAATGTGATCCAATTATAATTATCTGAAGTTGTGGAAAACTCAGAGAGATAGAAATCTGATAGGGAAATGCCAATCTGAGTATCTCTTTGAGTGTGGATACAGTCTTCTTAATTTCTTGGATGTGAAAACTCCAAGGTCTCTGGCTCCAGTCTCACACTGAAAACTTACATGACCAGTTTTTCTATTCCTAAGACCCTTGGGCTGGAACCAACATCCTAGTGTCTCCAGCATATAGATGGTCTGTGGTGGAACATCTTAGTTTCCTTAAACATGTGAGTCAATTCTATAGAAATACCAGTACTATCTGTTCAATATATTTCAATTTGTGTATCTATCCACTCATCCATCTTTCTCTTCTTGAATAATTCTCTCCCTTGAGACTTCTCTCTTCTAAAAACTCCAGTGTTTGCAGTTGGTAGGTCTCTCACTGCTCTTTTCTTTTGCTTTTAGTTCTTATAATAGGATCTAAGAATGTTGACTATCAGTTAAAAGATGTACTTTAACCAAAGCATAAACTTTGAATTAAAAATATTGTAATTATATCATTTATTTATTTACTTATTTGTTGTGTGTTTGTGTGTGTGTGTGTGTGTGTGTGTGTGTGTGTGTGTGTGCTGTGTACACATGAGTGTGTGTGGTGACTTCCTCACCATCTATCATTTTTGTTGACGTTATTATAACTGGTCATCAAGTTTTTACAGCAGATTTCTGTTGTGGGAATTCGTTCCACCAATAGCTTTGTGGTAAAAACCTTGGGGAGTGGCTTCTTGTCCACATAAGTGACCACTTAAGAGGAAAAAGAAAGAGTCCTGCTCTCTCTTGGGGTGTAATTTAGAACCCAAATGAAGTCCAAACAACTCACAAGGACATTCACATCCCTTCACTATCAATATTTCAGTTGGAGTAGCATAAAAGGTATGAATGACCAATAAATATTAAATTTCCCATTGAATTGGTTGAAATATTTTAATGAAACATTTTTCTCTTAAGAAATGAACAGTTTGAGGTCTTGGCATCACAACCCAGTGGGTAAAGAAATCTGAGGGATGCAAAAATCTGAATGGTAACTCAGTAATAGAGCTTCATAAAGGTTGCTATAGCATAGTCCTTAGAGTTTCAGGTGAATCATGGGTATCAGTCAGAAACTTTTACTTTACTGTGTCTTCAATGAAATACTTGATAGTAATAGATTTTCTCTAAAAATACACTAAAAAAATAAAAGCCAAGTTACACAAGAAACATGGTTTTGTGTTGTTGTTGAACGTATTTCTCCTGAGAATAACATAATTACACAACACAGGGATATAATCCCTACAGTCTCTCATAAAAATAAAAGTGCTGCTTATGTTTATAATTCATGTTGTCATTTGACAGTGTAAAACACAATACCAACAGCAAGAAGAAGCTTTTCCTTCTAGGCAGTCCTCTGTGGTATTGTGTTCCGCCAAAATATTGTGCACCCTAATAAATTTATCTGGGGTCAGAGAACAGACAGCCACAAGATACAGAGGTTAGAAAATGGTGGCACTCAGGCTTTAATCCTAGCATTTCAGAGACAGAAATCCCTCTGGATCTCTGTGAGTTCAAGGCCACATTGGAAACAGCCAGGCATAGTGACGCACGCCTTTAATCCCGGGGAGTGATGGTAGAAAACAGAAAGGTATATAAGGCATGAGGACCAGAAACTAGAAGCATTTGGCTGGTTAAGCTTTTAGGCTTTGGAGCAGCAGTTCAGCTGAGATCTGTTCTGGATGAGGACTCAGAGGCTTCCAGTCTGAGGAAATAGGATCAGCTCAGGAACTGGTGAGGTGAGGAAGCTGTGGCTTGTTCTACTTCTCTGATCTTACAGCATTCACCCCAATTCCTGGCTCTGGGTTTGTTAATAAGACCCTCTAAGATTCATGCTACAGTCCTCCAAGCCACAATATCCTGAAAACAGTTTATTAATATTAAGATCTTTTTTTTTTTTTTTTTGAGCTGAGAATCAAACCCAGGGTCTTGTGCTTGCCAGGCAAGTGCTCTACTACTGAGCTAAATCCCCAACCTTGAGAAGATCTTACATGTTTTTCTACATCTGTGTTTCTTATTTACCTAACCATTAACGTATTCTACTTAAGCAAAAATTAGATTGTCATGTAGATAAATGCTAAATAAGTGACTGGAATAGACGTTCTTTCTGTTGGATACTTAAGTGGAGCCTTGAGATGATTGTAAAGGTCAGATAATTAGATGACATTTCCTTATTTAATTTTGTTTTATAATTGAAACACTGTCATATATCATTTGTAAAAGAACTTGTGTGTATTACTAGGTAAAAATTAGAATTCATAACTTAGATGCCTTTTTATTCAAGTTTCTGTGAAAATAGAACAAGATCCACAACAGAAATATGCATTCACTTGAATGGGTTGTTTGTCTCGCTGGCATTCAGATGTCTCTGTTCTTTTGTCAGCACACTGATAGTGGAAGTTTCATTACAGAGCATGATTGACACCAGTGACTGCTGACTGTGTCCCTTGGAACTATCTGCCTGCTCTGTTGTCTTCACGGATGTCTGACTCTGGCCTCATGAGGAATGGAAGCCTGTCCCTCTGCACTGAATTCACACTGGTGGCCTTTTCTTCTCTAGCAGAGCTGTCCTCTTCTTTGTGTTCTTGGTTTTCTATTTGTTTACAGTGGGAGGAAATCTCATCATCATCTGTGTGATCTGGGCCACCCCTTCCCTGCACACTCCCATGTACTTCTTCCTGATCAACCTCTCTTTTCTGGAGATGTGTTATATCAGCAGTGTGGTACCTCAGATGCTGGTGCATCTACTGGTGCATCCTAAGACCATAAGTGTGAGAGGCTGTGCAGCTCAGATGTATGTATTCACCATCTTGGGACTGACAGAATGCTGCCTGCTGGCTGCCATGGCTTATGATCGCTTTGTGGCTATTTGTTACCCACTGCATTACACTCTGCGGATGGGCCCTTTGGTCTGCTTGAAGTTGGCTGGGGCATCTTGGATGACTGGAACAGTGGTGGAGTCGGTACAGACCACATGGATCTTCACTCTGCCTTTCTGTGGAGCAGGAAAAATTCAGCATTTCTTTTGTGACATCATGCCTGTGGTGAAACTGGCATGTGTGGATACCTCCCAGAATGAAATTGTGATATTTATCGTTTCCCTCATCTTCATTATGAGTCCCTGTCTCTTCATCCTGTGCTCCTATGTGCGCATCCTTCTGACCATCTTGAGAATGCCTTCAGCAGCTGGCAGACACAAAGCTTTCTCTACCTGTTCCTCTCACATTCTAGTCGTTTCTCTTTTCTATGGCACTGCCTTGTTCACTTATCTCCAACCCAAGAGTTCACACACCCCAGACGCCGACAAGGCTACTGCTCTCATGTACACTGTGGTCACCCCTGCTCTGAATCCTGTTATCTACACGCTAAGGAACAAGGAAGTGAAAGAAGCCTTTCGAAAGGTAACACAGAGGAAGCTCCTTAGATAAATGGACTAGTTTTGCCCCAGCAACTGAAACTTTTGCCATTGTACAGAGAGTTTACTCAACTCTATGACTCTAACATTTCATGTTGTTATTGAAGCATTGATACCCTAACAAATAGGTTTACTTTAGAGTTTTCAATGTAAACAACTAAAGAGTAACACATACTAGGATTATTTATTTGTTTAATCATTCATTCAAGTTTTTTTTTATGGTATTTAGAATTGAACTCAATATAAGACAGTGCACTGATATCAAGCTAAATCTACTCTTTTTTAAAAAAAACTTTGAATTTGCAGACAAGCCTTAAGCTCACTGTGTTGTCAAGTTAGGCCTTGAACCCATGGTTACCTCAGTCTCTTCAAAATCTGGGATTACACGACAGCACTAAATGTGGTTTATTCAAATTTTCAGCTTTTAATCTATATATCATGGCTACCATCATTTTAAAACTGTTAGAAATAGTTATTCATGGAGCAGAAATATTGTAAAATACAATCAAAAAAGTATTTTCCTTTAGATCTAGTAAGGTATTGCGTGCATTCCTCATGCCCTGAAATTTGTTTAAACGTTGGTCCTAGAAGATTGAGAAATCCCATGCCATTGCTTGCTCACTGTTGACTAGTGTAGATTTGTACAAATACAGTAAGGAATTCCTGTAAGGGTAAAGCATTTTGATTTGGACTTGAAAATTGTAAATTAAATTGGAGAGATACAGAAGGTACATTGTCAGTGAAAAATGGAAACTAGCTAAACTGACATAATTGTTATACTGTATTTTTTGTTCAACATATTAAAGAAGATAAAGGACACATAGAAATGGTAAAGAATTAGCTTGTATAATGATTATTCTTGGTTGTCAATTTGACTACATCTAGAATTAAAGAAAAACCCCAAGCCATTGGGCACACCTGTGAGAGATTGTTTTTAGTTAGTGGTATCATTATGGTAGAATGACCCAGCTTAAATCCAGATCACTTGAAGGTGGAAGACCTACCTTTAAATTCACACCTTCTCATTGCAGACTATATAAAGGACAAGAAGAAACAAGCTTTTGTTCTTTGCTCTCTTCCTTGACTCTCCTGGCAATTTTTTCCTTTATTGTTATTAGAGTCTACTTCTTTGTGATTACAGTGTAGACTGAAGACCAGATGAGACATCCAGACTTGTTGGCTGAACAAGTACTAGATTCTTAGACTTTACTTTGGGAGACAGCCATTTTGGACTGTCTGGACCACAGTGCCCTACAAAGTACTCATATATATATATATATATATATATATATATATATATATATATATATATATATATATATATTCTATCTGTTCTGTTCTTCTAGAAAACCCTAACAGAGACTGTGTTCACAGAAATGGTTCTAGTGAAACAGAATTATAAGGATGAATTGTTAAGTATGTTAAGTATGTTTGGGAATTCGCTAATGTCTACAGTGACTGGAGACTCCCCAGGTAGTATGGAAAACGTTGAAAGCCCATGGTTAGAAATCTCTGAAAGGCTTGCCGCACAGAATAAGGAATTCAGTGACTCTGAATATAGAACTTTTAAAAATTTATCAAAAAAATAAGAAAAATAATGATTCTGGTTGCTTCTTTCTAGCATTTCTGGATAAGTTGACAATAGAAAAGAATGATTTTAGGGATAAAAATTAACCAATTTCTATTATCTTGGGATACAGTGGTAAATGAAAAAGAGTGAACTCAATGAAATAATTGCCTAGATCCAGATGTGCATAAACAATCTAAAAGTTTCTGCGTGTGCTTTGGAAGGGAATCTTCTTTCTGGCCGCCATAGAACTCAAGTTGTAGAATATCAAATCTATGCCTTCATAATAAGATTGGCTGAATTACAATAAAAAGTCAAGTTCCAGTCTCAGAGGGTGTCAGTTCTTAAAGTAAGGGCACTGATTGGTAAAGATGGGATCTTGTAACTTGGAGTGGAGATGTGTGGGAAGACCTTGCTGAAGCTGTGGACTTTGTACATTCTGATTTTGACGGGTTTATGACACTTGAGGAAGTAATCTCTCCATCCTTAGCAGAGGATGTATTCCAACCTCCACCTCTTGTGGGAATTAATCTTTCATTATCAACCAAACAGCAGAAAATGTCCCTAAAGGAGATGCCAGGCAAGAAAATACTGATGTCTCTCAGGGCCCTTCAAAAGTTGCCTCTAGATCTATAACCAAACTCAGGGTAGGCAGGCTCCCAGATGGGAGAGAAGAAGTTAGTCCTTGAGGAGATGTTCTATGCTTCTAGAGTTTCTAATTCATTAAAGCAGAAATTGGTGTTCAAACGGATTTAAAAAGATATACCGGGCATAGATATCCTCAATGATCTGTTCTAAGTAGCTGGGGTGTGTTCTAAGTAGCCTTGGCCTGGAATGGCTACCCACTATAGGGGTGTCTTATTTCCTTAGATTTCCAGAACTGCCCCAAAGTAGAATCACAGGTTTGAACACTTGAATGTGTAGAAAAAGTTTCTAACCATAACATTTTTTGAGTTTTTATTTTTTTTTTGTTTTGTTTTGTTTTGTTTTGTTGTTGTTGTTGTTGTTGTTGTTTTCCGAGACAGGGTTTCTCTTAGTAGCTTTGCACCTTTCTTGGAACTCTCTTTGTAGACCAGGCTGGCCTCAAACTCACAGAGATCCACCTGCCTCTGCCTCCCAAGTGCTGGGATTAAAGGCATGCGCCACCACTGCCCTGCCTAACCATAACATTTTAATGCAAAATGATATAATCACTCTTGCTTAAAAAAAAACATTAATTTTTATTGATGTAACTGGAGTCTTTCTGTACAAAAACTATATCTTCATTTGATGGGGGAATGTCTTTCTCTATACTGTGAATATGTGTTGCTCTGACTGGTTGATAAATAAAGTTGTTTGGCCTATGGCAAGGCAGCTTAGAGGCAGGTGGGAAATTCAAAAGAGAGAGACAGGAGAAAGATGGAGAGACAGACGCCAGCCTGCCATCCAGGTAGCAGCATGTAATGGCACACAGGTAAAGCCACTGAAAATGTGGCAACATATAGATTAACAGAAATGGGCATAGGAGCTAGTCAGTGGTAGGCCTGAGCTAATGGCCAAGCAGTTTTAATTAATATAAGCTTCTGTGTGTTTACTTATGTCTGAGCAGCTGTGAACTGGGCAGGACACAGGAAAAACTTCAGCTACATTCATTAGTTATCAATATTTTGAGAATGCATGTTCCTAAAAGCATCTTTATAGTAATGAGAAGAATCTTTATTCATAATGAACAGAATCAATTCATACAATCTTCAAGAGGTAAAGGGAGATATGTGATTTATCCATATGCTGGGATCATTAGCAATCAAATAAATGTTAGGATTGCAAAGGTATAGATGAATTTTAAATACATCATGACTGAACAAAAAAAGGAAGGATTAAACAGAAGTATACTAAGGGAATTGGTTCCATTTAAATAAAATTTTAGGAGAAATAAGCTCACACAGAGGAAACTTACAAATCAGTGTTTGTCAGGATTTTGGTAAAGGGCTTTAACAATTGTGGACCTTGGAATTACCCGGAGTTATGCATTCATTCTCTAGACTACCTTCAGTTTGACAACTTTTAATACACAACCTGCTCTGCAAAGAAATAGTAACATCCATCTCACTCGGTTCTTCTGGGTACATGTACCCAGGTTCTGGCTAATGAAAACAATGGTCTGTAGAAAAATATTTCTCAACTCATTGTCCTGTAAAGCAGTCAAGAATACAGAAATAAATGACTATGAGAACATATTTTGAAATTTAAGATTGCATCATGATCCTTTTAATTAATGATGCATTCTTCTTTCTCTTAACTGTAGACCAATAGCATTCTGCTGGCATAGTCTCCAGATAGGAAATAAGAAGTCTTCTACTTGATTTTGTCCCCCTCAGTTCCTCAGTGCACACTGATGGAAGGTGAGGTCTAGAGAGAGGTATTTGGATCACAAAGTAGAGCTCCAAAAGAGAATCAATACCTATCTTTGCTTTCTGTCGTGAGTTAAAGGGTACACCCAATCTTGGACTTTCTAGCCTTCAGAAATTTGAACCAAAATAAACCTGTTTTATTTATATGCACTCTGCTTTTGATATTTGCCACATACATCTTTTATCATATTGTTGTATTAATATCTTCTTCACTCAGTAAACAAAATCTTGAGTATTCAGATAGAGAAACATAAAACAGACAAAGAAATGGAGTTAAAGAATTCCAATTTGAGGCTGGAAGGTGGTAGCACACACCTTTAATCACAGCACTTAGGAGGCAGAGGCAGGAGCATCTCTATGAGTTCAAGGCCAGCCTGGTCTACAGAGCGAGATCTATGACAGACAGCAAAACTACACAGAGAAACCCTAATTTGAAAAACAAAACAAAACAGAATTCTAACTTGAATCAAATTTTATAAAAAATAAACTTGTCCCTCATTTACCTGAACATTCCAGGTGAGAGTCTTGTGTGGTAGGGGAAAGGGATGAGGATGTAGTTTCCTGGACCACCTGGATTGGTAGAACTACAGGTGAGGAAATCTTTGCTTTAAAAGTATGGGAATAAGTATTAATATTCTTGTCTTGCAGAACTCTCTGGAGGCTTTTCTAGAAGTAAATGTCCTGTGTACAGCCAAACGGCTTCAGGAGACTTACTTCAACTGACTGATGTGTATGAAATCCTCCACCAGAAGATTTTGTTGGGGTATTGGGGAAAATAGGGACCACTACAGCTCTTTTCTGGTTCCAATTCATCTATGCAATTTCCAAACAAAACACCTCCAGACATCCTCACCAGGCCATTCTTAGCCATAGAACAAGACAGCCTATGTCACATAACATGGTCAGAGTAAATTGATTATGTTAATTTTATTGTCAACTTTTTAAAACTGAATTGGTAGTCCAAGACATACCAGTGAGGTACACAGTAGGAAACAATTCAAGCCTAATACAGGTATGTAAACAATTAGAATTAGTTACCTAACTAATAGCTGTTTTCTTAAACGTTATAGCAAACACTTCTCAAAGCAATTTATACTCAAGTCTCTAGCCATTTTTAAGCACTTTTTTTTTCATTTTGTTTTATTTGTTTTTACAAGTAACATTGACAGAATAGGTTATATTTAGGAGTATATATGTATACACATATATACATACATATATGTATATAATAACTATTAGTGGAAAAGAGGCCATAAATCTGAAGGGGAATTGGCAGGGATATGGGGCAGGGTTTGGAGGGAGGAAAGGAAAGAGAGAAATGTTGTAATTATAAATAAATAATAAATAAATAATGTAAAATGATACATATCAGTGCAATATATGTTATGCTTATATTTATGTATACACACATATATATAATGCAAAACTATTCATGTGTCTACTTGAACATTAACGTTTTTCTTTTATATTGAAAATACATTTTTTTCTCTCATACATCACAAGCACAGTTTTCACTCCCTCCACTCATCCTAGCTCCATGCAACACTTCCCACACCCCCAGACTCATTCCCCCTACATTTCCACTTCAGAAAAGAGAAGACCTCCAAGAGAGAACAAACAGAACAAAACAAGACTAGGTGAAAGTTTATCATTTACTTTTTGGCTAATATGTTGAGGATGGACAAGGTAACCCAATAGGAGGAAAAGAGTCTCAAAAGCAGGCAAAAGAGTCAGAGATACACACACTACTACTGTTAGGAGTCCCATGAAAACACCAAGCTAACAACCATAACATATAATATGCAAAGGACCTGGTGCAGACCTATGCAGGTCCTGTGCTTGCTGCCTCAGTCTCTGTGAGCCCATGAGAGCCCTGCTTAATTGATTCAGTGGGCCTTGTTCTCATGTTATTCTCCATCATCCCTCTGACTCCTACAGTCTTTCCTTTCCCTCTTCCTATGGGTTCCTCCATCTTTGAGGGGAAAAGCTTGGTGGAAACCTCCAATTTAGACTATCTCCTCATAATTTCTGGCTGTGGATCTCTGCACCTGCTCACATCTGCTGCTAGAGGAAGCCTCTCTGATGATAACTGGATAAGGCACCAATCTGTGAGTATAGCAGAATATCATTAGGAATAATTTCATTTGATTTTTTTTTCAGTTGTGTTTGGTTCTACTCTAGGTCTCTGGGCTATCCTGTCTCTGGTTACTGGTCATCCAGGCAGTGTAGGGCGTGAACTCCCTCTTGTGGCTTTGAGTTAAACTAAACATTGCTGGCCACTTCCACGAATTCTGCACCACTATTGCCCCAGCGAACCATGCAGGCAGGACAGATTGTAGGTGGGGGATTTTGTGGCTGAATTGGTGTTCAGGTTTCTTCTTCAATAACCTGAAAAGTAACTTCCCCTTCCAAAGAGACTAGAACTTAGGGGTGAAGGCTCCAAGCTGGCATCAGCTCAATGTTCCTAAGTTCAGTGGGCTGTGTAGAAGTTGTCCTTGACAAGGAGGTGAGCTGCCAGTTTTCAGAAAGGGACTTTCTATCCTAGCATCAGCCTGGATGGTTTAGTGATCTCCATGGGACCTCCAAGGCCAACAACTCAACTGAATTTAATCCAGTCCAACCACTGGAAGCCTTCCTTGGCTACAAAAGATGGCCAGTTCAAATTCCACATCTTCCATTACTGGGAGTTCCCACTAGGGTCACCCTCATATATTCCAGGAAGTTTCCACAACACTAGGTTTCCACACTGCCCCCTCAATGCCTCCCAATTCCAGTTGTCTCTCCTCACAGTCTCTCCCTCCCTCCTCCCTACCATCTGATCCCTCCTGTTCCATCCTCAGAATATATTCTGTTTCTTCTTCCCAGGGAGATCCATCCTTCCCCTCTATAACCCTCCACTTTATCTAACATCTCTAGGTCTGTGGATTGTAGCTTGGTTATTAATAGATAATATCCACTTATAAGTGAATTCATACCATATTTGTCGTTCTGGGTCTGGGTTACCTTACTTAGGATGGTTTATTTTTCTAGTTGCATCCATATTGCCTGCAAATTCCATGATGTCATTTTTTAACAGCTGAGTAATAGTCAATTGTGTAAATATACCACATTTTGTTATCCATTCTTCAGTTGAGGGACACCTGGGCTGTTTCCAGTTTCTGGATACTATGAATAACCAAACATAGTGGAGCAAGTGTCCTTGTGGTAGGATGGAGGTCATTTGGGTATATGCCCAAGAGTGGTATAGCTTGAGGTAGATCAATTCCCAGTTTAGTTTTCGGAGGAACCATCATATTGATTTCCATAGTGGTTGTACAAGTTTGCACTTCTACCAGCAATGGAAGAGTATTCCTCCTGCTCCACATCTTCATCAGCATGAGCTGACACTCTTGTTATTGACCTTAGCCATTCTGACAGGTGTAGGATGGAATCTCAAAGTAATTTTTATTAGCATTTCCCTGTGGCTAAGAATGTTGAACATTTCTTTAATTGTTTCTTAGCCATCTGAGATTACTCTGTTGAGAATTCTCTGTTTTTAAAAATATAGATTGTCTGGGGAGAACATTTGGATATCATGAAAAGTGCTGAGTTCTAGGGAAATGTTGTTATGAATCTCAAATTATCATGAGAATTTTCATTGTCTCTTTAAATGTTGATGCAGGAACTGAGCACATGAAAACGCCCTAAGATTAAGATTGATTCTTATTATGTGGCAGTGAAGACAAGAAGTAGAAAATTATTCAATGCATGGATCACATCACTGCAGTAAAAAGACTTAAACACAAAAATCTTTCTGTAAAACTATTGATAACAAAATTGTCTACATGATTGTCTTAATAGGTGAGTAAAACACATCATATACTGTAGTTTAATGTCAGATGCATTCAGAGAGGAGTGCGGTGTCTCTATTAATATCAGCAACTTGATCAAACAGTTTAGTATGACCAATCTGGTTCAAGTACATTTGTGCTGGTATCTCTACCTCTTTATGGTGTGTGTGTGTGTGTGTGTGTGTGTGTGTGTGTGTGTGTGTGTGTGTGTGTAGTGTGTAGTGTGTTTCAAATAAATGCTTATACTTTTTAGATGTTTTACACTGCTACTTGGGATTCATAAAAATAAAAATATTTGCAAAAGGTAACAAATATTTTCTGCTAGGTATATTTGATTCATTTAAAAAATTTCTATTGAATGATATGTTTTGATCACCTTTAAACTTTAATAGAGAAAATAAGATAAGACCTTTAACTGTAGTGATAATTACAACCAAAAACTTTTTACATTTTAAATTAATCTGATACTCAGAATGGATGATATGACTAAATGTAAGTTCATTCCTAGATTTGACTTGAATGTTAATGCTACTTTTTTCAGAGTATTTTTATGAAATTGCTGGTATGTGTGATTGAAGTTGAAGAAATGAATGATCTTAAATAACAACACTGTGATTTCTGTGGTATGTATACATGAATTCCTACATTTTTTTTTTTTTTTGTCATTGAGGTCATCTGTGTACACAAAGGAAGCATGTAAGAGATGCATTCATGACTCTCTGAATGTGAGGGAATGTCCAATAAATGATGGTCTCTTCAGCCATGTTTGTTGACTGTGTTGGTATGTACAGTTCTGATAGCAGAACTCCTCATTGCTTCTAAGTAGGATATGGGTTTACCTATACTTTGCCTCAGTTCTCCTCACTAATCTGGAAATGTTTTATTCCATTTCTGTTTCTCATTCTAAGATCTATCATAGAGTCCAAATGTTTCCTGTAAACATTTCTTAATATTATCTTAAGCAAGTATTCTTTGCACTTGAATGTCTTTTTTTTTAAATTTATGTGTGACCTCTCTTGGGACTAATATATATTAGAGGTTGTAAATAATTACCATGATATCCTGAAGACAAAAAAAAATAATATTGTAGAATATCACATCCTACATGAAAATGTAAGCATCTACATATGAAGATTCCAGGTAAGTTTTCCCGAGAGATACCATTACTTCTAATACTAGACATCCAACTTAGTAGCTGTGTGAATCTAAGCAAATTTATTAATAGGGCCATTTCAATATACATCTACATCACTTGTTAGTATCTTTCCTCATAGTTCCCACTCTTTCTTCTCCTCTCCTTTTTCCCTGACATTCTATTTCCCTGTAAAGCCCAAAGTCTTATGTAGATTAGTCAAGCACTCTGATCCTCAATTTCCTAATTTTTCATTAACTGAATGTTAACTAGAGATTTTAATATTATTATGAAAGAAAACATGTCAACTAAAATTTGAGTCATGTTATTTGATAATATAATACTTTTAAATTTTATATTATTTATATATATAATTTCTGTATATTAAGTGCTTTTTAAATTTACCAAATAATCTTCCTCTTTTGTAGGTAATGAATTCATCTTGTCAATCTCTTCATAAGATGAACCAGGAAAATGTAAGCTTTAGACATACATAAAGAGAAGTTTAAGGATTTAAAACTATCACATTTGCTTCACACACACACACACACACACACACACACACACACACTCCTTTAAAAATTTCATTTTCAAGCTCATTTCCCATCTCTAAATATCTTGTATCTCAAATTTCTACACAGATTTTTGTCCTCTCACCTCATACAACCTCCTAAAACTGTATTTACATGTTTCTCCTTGTCTGGTGTACCTGCCACTCAAGATTTATTTTCTTAATACTAGAATCATAAGAAACTGCAGTGGTTTACTATAAGCACTGATAGTGTCAAACTGTTCCTATTGAAGTGCTATGGGAAGAAAAATTCAACAATATATAGGGTGACAGCAGAAATCAAAGCAATAGAAATAGTAATAGAAACTATAAAGACAACCACTCCCAATTATTGAATTCAATAGAAACTATAAACATTATTTTAATGACTTGTTTTCAATTTTGAAATTGCATCACTTCCATGAAAGTAGTGACATGGAAACCAGACAGTTCAGCTAGACAATCTGAGTCAACTGAGAAGGTGTACTGACCCTAGTGATGGTCTTCTCTCTCCTCCTTCTTTTCTTCCCTCACTTCCCTCCCCTCTCTCTCCTCCCTCCCTTTCTCCTCTTTCTCCCTTCTACACCTTTTAAATATAGACCACTGTGTTTCAGGTGACTAATATCACTAAATTTCTTTGAAAACATTTAATATTGTAGTAATTAAACTTCTTTAAGTGAACTGGAAATACGACTTGCTGTCCTAACAATTGTATGCTCAAGAAACAAAACAGCTTGTTTTGTCTTCTAGTGTCAATTTTTCATTGAAAAATTTGTTTCCAACTGGGGAGTGGGGAAGGCTGGGGGGTAGTGGGAGGAGGGATGAGAGAGGGATGTGTAATTGGTATGTAAAATGAATAATAAAAAAACCTCTTAAATAAAAAAATATATTGAAATAAATTTTAAAAAAAATTTCTTTTTATTTTACATACCAAACACAGTTCCTCTTCCCTCCCCTCCTCCTGCTCCCCACCTTCCCCCACTTGACATCCACTCCTCAGAGAGGGTAAGGCCTCCCATGGGGAGTCAACAAAGCCTGGCATATCAAGTTGAGACAGGACCAAGCCCTTCCCTACTCCATCAAGGCTGAGCAAGGCATCCCATCATAGCAATGGGCTCCAAAAAGCCAGTTCATGAACCAGACCCAGAAAGACAAACATGGTATGAACTCATCCATAAGTGGATATTAGATGTAAATGAAAGGATGACCAGGCTACAATCCATAGCCCCAGAGAAGCTAGGTAACAAGGAGAACCCTAAGAGGGACACACATGGAATGCTAGGAAGGGAAAATAGATAAGATCTCCTGGGGTAAACTGGGGAGATGAAGGGATGAAAGATTCTAGTGTCTTTTAATTTCCTGATAATTCTTAAAAGAGATGAACAGATAACACCAGTATATAGATTATTCTGGAGTGAAATCAAAAGTAACTATCTTAATTTTTGTTCAGATACCATGAAGCTATAAGCTACTATTTTCCTGGTACAGCTCTCTTCAGATCATGGATGAACACTGTGCTGCTGTCTGAAACCTGGCCTTTGCAATGACAATGATAATTCAGCACTACTTATCACCAGGATAGTTCTGTAGTGATAACCTCCCCCACCCATCTGTCTTGTCCACTTAGACCAGCTAACAGCCAAAGGATCACAATGGGGAACCACACAAGGGTGACAGTTTTCATCCTAGCAGGTTTGACTGATGATCCACAGTGGAAAGTTGTGTTATTCATCTTCCTGCTTCTTACCTATCTGCTCAGCATCACTGGCAATCTGATCATCATCACACTCACCCTGGTAGATACTCACCTGAAGACCCCCATGTATTTTTTCCTTCGGAACTTTTCCTTCTTAGAGATTTCCTACACTACCACGTGCATCCCCAAATTGCTTGTTACTATGGCAACTGGGGACAAAACCATTTCTTACAACAGTTGTGTCACTCAACTGTTCTTTGCTTTCCTACTTGGAGCATCAGAATTTTACTTGCTGGCAGCCATGTCCTATGACCGATATGTGGCCATCTGCAAGCCCCTGCACTACATGACCATCATGAACAATAAAGTCTGTTTGCAGCTGGTCCTCAGTTGTTGGCTTGCTGGCTTTTTTGTCATTTTCCCACCACTCCTGTTAGGCTTGAATCTCGACTTCTGTGCTTCCAACATTGTTGATCATTTCTACTGTGACACCACTCCACTCCTGCAGCTTTCCTGCACAGACACACAGCTCCTGGAGATGATGGGGTTTGTCTCAGCTTTGGTGACTCTCTTGCTCACATTGGTAATGGTGGTAATATCCTACACCTACATTGCCCTGACGATTCTAAAATTCCCTTCAACCAGCCAGAGGAAGAAGGCTTTCTCTACATGCTCTTCTCACATGATTGTGATATCCCTCTCTTATGGCAGCTGCATCTTCATGTATGTTAAACCATCAGTCAAGCAGAAAGTATCTATTTCCAAGGGAATTTCCATGCTCAATACCTCAGTGGCTCCACTTCTGAATCCTTTTATCTACACCTTGAGGAATCAGCAAGTGAAAAAAGCATTCATTAATACAATACACAGGATTGCATCTTTCTCAAAGAAATGACTATTCTACTTCATTATATGAAGGAAATGAAGAAGGTTTAAATAACACCAATAATGCCTAAGATAAGTCTGCTTCAATTTCCTCTCCTTGCTTTGTTATTCATTTGCACATCTCAAAGGAAATTCTTACTCTTTAGAAGCAAATTTTATTTATGTGAGGAGCATGGAATTAACTAAACTTAGAGCTTTAAAAATGTTAAAGCAATACACTACTATTGAGCTATGAGAAGAACTGTATGTGATCTAAAAATCCAAAGACTGGCTCCCCACTAAAACTCATGTTCCCCTTTTCTCTAAGTGGGAACTAAGAAAATGAACTTATTTTTCTATATCCTTTTGTCCTTTAAATTTCCCATTATGACTTAGAATTTGAGTTAATTGTAGAGAGACTGCCCAACATGAATGAGCTTGGTTTTGATTCCCAACACTATAAGTACATGGAAAACAAAATCAATTTTAAAATTCAAATTAATCAAAACTAAGAAATTCTGTTTTATGTTATATTAGATTTAATGTGTGTTTATGGGAACATTACTATACTTTATTATTGTGTATTTGTGATCATTTATAAGCAAAGCACAAATATTACATAATATTTTATTTACACCTTTCTAATTTTAGTGTGTATTTTACTCAAAGAAATTAAGGACTAGCAAGATGGGTTAGCAGGTTAGAGCCCTAGCTGCTAATAGTACTTGAGTTTGGTTCCTGTACCCACAAGGTAAATGGACAGAACCGACTTCCTACAAGATTTTCTCTGGCCTCCTTCAAAAGTGGTGCTGTTTTTCTCTTATATATAGACTCACTGACAAAATGAATAAATAAAATGTAATAAATTTTTTAATTAAAAAATTGTAGCAGAATTTATCCATTATTATGGTTACTCATCTTTGAAAATACACACACATATATATATACATATGCATTTACACATATATGTATGATAATTGTTATAAAATATTTTATGGAAAATAGTTATTTATTGAAGACTTAAGTCCTATTTATATTTTACAAATAGTCCTAGACATATCTAAATGTAAATGTGTTAGTCTTACTTATTTATTTGAATATTAGTAATACATTGGGTATTGTAGTGGGTAGCCATCCCAGCATTGGCCTGGAAGTTCCAACCCCCACTGAGGCTTCGGTAATGGTCACGCCCACAAGGCGGGGCAGAGGAGGAAGCAGAAGACGAAGGATCGGGAAGAGCTCTGTCTCTTGGTTCCCAGACTCTGGACGCTGCAGGTAGACCGAGCAGAGTTCTCCAGAGAACACCGCCGGACTGCGCTATACCCTTGCCAGACCCTGTAACCTACCCCTTCATTTGTAAGTTACCCCACAAAATAAACCTCCCTTTTAACTACGTGGAGTGGCCTTAATAATTTAACCAATATCTGGCGCTCACGTGGGGCAAATTCCAAAGGCCTAGGCAGCTCCCTCCCTCAGCCTCCTCCCCGGCTGGCGGGTACCTAAAACCGCCTGCAAAGTTCCATTTAACCAGGGGACACCTACACGGTTCCATTCCCGAAAAAGGGAGCAGCTAGCCCAGTCTCAGTTCCCTAGCTTATCCCCCAGACCAGCGAAAACCGCTGTGAGTGAGATCTTCCCACTCCTCCGAGTGCTGTTTCCCCGCCATCTTGGCTCCTGCCTTCAGCTGCCGCCAGCCAAGGTTGCCAGCAGGCCCTGCTTTGGAGCTATACCAACGCCTCCTGCTGGCTGAAAAGTGCTATTGCACCCCCAAAAACCACGGAAAGGTAAGCTTCTTTCAAGTAAAAGTACTTGATAATTTTACACCTTAAAACTGACTAACAAATTTTGAGTAATTCTTGTAATATGGCTGACAACATTACCTCACAAGAATTTAATAACCTTTTTGCCTGTATGCTGAGTGACATTTTCCTGGAAATATACGACCTCCCTAAGACATATCTGGCCTGTACCATTTTGACATTCATTGTAATAATTCACACAGTGTTCAAACACTGGTTTAATAATAAAAACAAAGATGAGTCATTATTGGGACTGATACAGGCTTTAAAAGTTAGCAATGAAAGCTTACAGAAAAAGATTCTGTCTATGGAATCTGCTGACCAGGACTTACATAAAAAGATTCTCTTTCTGGAATCTGCTAACCAGGAATTACAGGTTTTAAAAGATAGCAATGAAGGCTTACAGAAAAAGATTCTCTTTCTGGAATCTGCTGGCCAGGACTTACATAAAAAGATTCTCTCTCTGGAATCTGCTAACCAGAATTTACAAAACAAGCTTGTACCCAAAATTGCTGACCAGGACTTACATAAAAAGATTCTCTTTCTGGAATCTGCTAACCAGGAATTACAGGTTTTAAAAGATAGCAATGAAGGCTTACAGAAAAAGATTCTCTTTCTGGAATCTGCTGGCCAGGACTTACATAAAAAGATTCACTCTCTGGAATCTGCTAACCAGAATTTACAAAACAAGCTTGTACCCAAAATTGCTTTTATTGATAATAAATATGAGTATTTAATGGATAGAACACTAACTCTCCAGAGTGAAGTTGTAGCTACTCAGACAAGATATAAGGAAGAAAAATTATCATTACTTGATAAGATAAGGTCCATGGAATCATGTGTTTCAGAAGAACATAAAAACTTCCATGATTCCATGAAAAATCTGGAATCCCTTACAAGAGAAGAGGTTTACTCCCTGGAACAGACCCTAGGTGCTCGTTTACAAGCCCTGGAGGAAACTCTAAATAAACATGACAAGGGACCTAATAAGCAGAAGGGCAAGACCATACAGGTTGTAACATCTCCAAATGGCTCTCATACAATGGCTTATCCTGTTATCATCCATGAGAAGCCAGCAGATGACACACACCCCGAGCCATATACGACATATACATTACAACCAATTTCAACAAGGGACTTTAAAAATATAAAGGAAGCAGTAGTTACATATGGGATACACTCCACATACGTAAAACAGATGTTAAATTCGTGGTCTACCTCACATAGAATCATTCCAGATGACTGGCATCATTTAATTTCAGCTGTTCTAGAATATAGCCAGCAGTTACAGTGGAAAAGCTGGTTGAGAGAAGAGGCAAGAAATTTAGAACAACAAGGTAAACTCAGAGGTTTTGAGATCTCCCAAGATCAAATACTTGGTGAGGGATGTTTCGCTGACAGGAATGTACAAGCCATTTATGATGAGCATACAATATCCCTATGCCGTACAGCAGCTCTAAATGCTTGGGAAAAAATTCCAGAACCTGGAAAAGCAACTGAGGTATACACAAAGATATTTCAGGGACCACATGAACCCTTCACTGATTTTTTACAAAGGCTGAACACAGCTATAACAAAAGCTGTGTCAGATAAAGAATTAAGAAAAGTATTAACTGAGTCCTTGGCATTCGACAATGCTAATGCAGAATGCAAAAGAATACTTACACCATTAAAGATCAGATCAGCTCCTTTGGAAGAATGGATTCAGTATACTAATAGTGTTGAATCTCTTAACTACAGTAATGAGGCTTGGATAGGAGAGACAAATCCCAGAGGTGTAAGAAGGCCCCGTGGTACCAAATGTTTTAAATGTGGTACACCAGGTCATATAAGTAAAAACTGTACATGGGGTAATCCTAGAAGTAATACTCCTTCTAGGAATAGCCTAAACAGAAGACCCCAACCACCTCCTGGATTATGTAGAAGATGTGGCAAAGGCCGACATTGGACCAGTGAGTGCAGATCAAAAATAGATATACGAGGCAACCCTTTAGTAGCGGGAAACGCCTCAGGGGGCCTCTTGCAGGCCCCCAAATCAAATGTGGTAAGAACATTCCCAGCCACTATGGAAGACATTCCTCTCCAGGACAACTGAATAAACCAATGTCTAATGTAAAAACTGATACTGCAATGGATGATAAAACAGCTCTGATAGATGAATCACAGTTTACAAAGAACACAATAAAACAAATATTTTGGCAGACTTCCATAAATGAACAAAGGCCAAAGCTTAGAATTCGAATTAATGGCTTGGTTCTGGAGGGCCTGGTAGACACAGGTGTGGATGTGACTGTAATTACACCAAAATCATGACATCCAAATTGGCCTCTTCAAGAGGTAGATGTCCAACTTTTAGGAATTGGCACCCTATCTCAGATAAAACAGAGTTCGAGATGGGTTGAATGCATAGGGCCAGAAGGACAGAGAGGAAGGCTGAAGCCATATGTAGCAAATGTAGCAGTAAATCTATGGGGCCGAGATCTGTTACAACAGTGGAATACCCAGATTAAAATTCCTACACTCTCAGAAAAGGAATACAGGCCAATGCATGTTTCTAGGAATAATCTCATAAAATGCTATAAAAAACAGTCACCAACCATTCAGGCTGTACACAAACAGAGCACAACTGCTGTTGAACTCTCAGAAGTACCAACTGCCTTACCTTTAAAATGGCTAACTAATAAACCTGTCTGGGTTGGAAAGTGGCCTTTGACAAAAGAGAAGCTACAAGCTTTAGAACAGCTGGTTCAAGAGCAGTTAAATGCTCAACACATTGAAGAATCTACCAGCCCTTGGAATTCTCCTGTATTTGTTATTAAAAAAAAGTCTGGTAATTGGAGAATGCTGACAGATCTGAGAGCTATTAATAAAGTAATTCAGCCAATGGGCTCCCTACAGACTGGGATGCCCTTGCCCTCTCTGCTACCCAAAGAATGGCCTATAATAGTTATTGACTTAAAAGACTGTTTCTTTACCATACCCTTACAAGAAAATGATAGAGAAAAATTTGCCTTCACAGTTCCTAATTATAACAATTCTCAGCCAGCCAAGAGATATCAATGGAAGGTCCTCCCACAGGGAATGTTAAACAGCCCTACCTTATGCCAATACTTTGTGCAAAAACCATTGGAGTTAATTCGTGTAAAGTTTCCACAATCCATAATTTATCACTATATGGATGATATCCTATTAGCAGATCCAAAGTTAGACACATTAGAAAGCATGTTTGAAGAAGTAAAAAAAGTTTTGCCTCGCTGGGGACTGCAAATTGCTCCTGAAAAAATACAAAGAGGAGATTCTATTAATTACTTAGGATATAAGATAGAGTTACAAAAAATTAGACCCCAAAAGGTACAACTGAGGAGAGATCGATTAAAGACTCTTAATGATTTTCAAAAGTTGTTAGGAAGCATTTCCAACTTATTGGGTATCATGGGAATACCCAAAGATGGACTACAAAATTTGGCTAATACTCTAGAAGGGGACAAAGAATTAAATAGCCCAAGAGAATTATCAGCCGAAGCTGAGAAGGAATTGGCTCTAGTAGAAAAGACAATTCGAGAAGCACATGTGGATCGTGTGGATCCAGAACTTAAATGTATTCTTGTCATATTCCCCTCCAGACATTCCCCCACAGGTATTTTGATGCAGAGGGAAGATATTATATTGGAATGGATATTCCTACCACGTAAACCAAATAAGAAATTAAAGACTTATATAGAAAAGATCTCTGATTTGATTCAAAAAGGTAAATTAAGACTTCGTCAGTTGACAGGAATGGACCCAGCAGAAATTGTAGTACCTTTAACTAATGAGGAAATTTCGTCACTATGGAAAGATAATGAATACTGGCAGAGAGCCTGCAGTAACTTTTTGGGAGAGATTAACAACCATTATCCCAAAAGCAAGAGAATAGAATTCATAAAGAAGACTGAATGGGTCCTTCCTCACATTGTACGACACAAGCCAATTTCTGGAGTCCTCACATTCTATACAGATGCAAATAAATCAGGGAAAGCAGGATACAAATCAGGAGACTTAAGTAAAGTAGTACAAAGTCCATACAGCTCTGTACAAAAGGCAGAACTGTATGCCGTTCTTATGGTACTGATGGACTTCACAGAACTCCTCAATATAGTCACTGACTCTCAATATGCAGAGAGAGTTGTTTTACACATTGAAACTGCTGAATTTATTCCTGATAATACAGAATTAACTTCATTATTCATACAATTGCAGGAAATCATCAGAAAAAGGGAACATCCTATATATATAACACATATCAGATCCCATATAGGTCTGCCAGGACCTCTAGCACAAGGTAATGATGAGATTGATCAGTTACTAATAGGTAATGTGCTAGAAGCCTCAGAATTTCATAAGAAACAACATGTAAATAGCAAAGGTTTGAAGAAGGATTTCTCCATTACTTGGCAACAAGCTAAGGATATTGTGAAAAAATGTCCTACTTGCTCCTTCTATAACCAAACTCCATTACCTGCAGGAAGCAATCCAAAGGGTATACAAAGAAATGAAATTTGGCAGATGGATGTGTTTCATTTTGCAGAATTTGGAAGATTAAAGTATGTACACCATACCATTGACACCTATTCAGGATTTCAGTGGGCAACTCCTATGAGTTCTGAAAAGGCTGATTCTGTGATTACACACCTATTAGAAGTTATGGCCATCATGGGAATACTTGTACAAATTAAGACAGACAATGCCCCAGCATATGTCTCCAATAAAATGAGACAGTTCTTTGCTTATTACAATATAAAGCATGTTACAGGTTATACCACCACAATCCCACAGGCCAAGCAGTCATAGAAAGATCCAATCGAACTTTAAAGGATATGCTAAATAAACAGCAACAGGTAACAATGACTCCTAGAAATAGATTGCATAGTGCTTTATTAACCTTGAATTTTCTCAATGCTGATGAGAAAGGAACAACAGCTGCGGAGAGACATTGGACGACAGACAAAACTCCTGAGCTAAACCAACCGGTTTATTTCAAAGATGTGTTGACCTCAGAATGGAAACCTGGATATGTCCTACGTTGGGGAAGGGGTTTTGCTTTTGTTTCCACAGGAGAAGAAAAGCTATGGCTACCAACAAAATTAATAAAAATTCGATTCGAACAGGAGAAACCCCTTGATGAGGAGAAGTAAAAGATCATCCACCAATGTGACATCTCTTCAGGTTGTAAGAAAATTTAACAATCAAAGGTTGGGGTAGGGTTCTGTTTTTGTCTTTCCAGGATAATGGAAATACCCATCTTCCAGAAATCATAAGGCCTTGGACATCCAGATGTTTACAGCAGAAAGAAAGAATCTATTGGTACCAATCTACACAGGGTAAGATATCACTATTCGCGTT